>NW_017842060.1:7530208-7547241 GCF_001891065.2 Hippocampus comes | reverse complement strand
CCACTGTATCTGCGTCTGCTACTCGTATGGATTGCTCGGTATTGACTAATTCGTGCACACGCGACCGTCACCATGTTCCAGTTTGTTGACTTTATTTCTAACTGCCAGGCTGGGATTGCAGGCTGTCACTGTTCTGTTATAATAAGCAAGAATTGCAAGCGCCTTAGAAAGTACACATAAATGTTGAAAGATGCTGCCGGAATGCCAAATTAAAAAATGAATAGAGCGCAATACTGGTGACTAATACAATATATCACACAGTACATCATATCATATACATATGACTAGCTACCTTGAATTTGTGACCTCCATGGGGGTTGAGCAGTCGGCTCCAGGGAATGAAATCAGAGCAATCTAATGGAACTTAAAAAAGAGCACTGATGCTTCAGTCATGCCATGGCATGAAATGTGCATTATTATTGTTATCATTATTTTATTTTTTTTTTCACAATAGATCCTCCTTTAAGGTCAAACACAACTTGAAAATATTAAAGAAGGTACCTGGTACAAATCATTTAAAACAACAAACTACCGACCATTCACTTGAATAACAAATGACGAAGGCAATAATGTGAACCGTATTTGCAATTCCGTTTTTAACATTCTACATTGCCACTGAAGGAAGAACACATATTTCCGTGAATGTTGTAATATTATTTGTCCATGTATTATGTGGTGCACCATTTGTGTTTCAAATATCCACGCTTAATACTTTTATAAGACTGCCCCATTGATACTATTTGTTAACCCACCTATAGCGTCTGTGGTTGTTTTGAATAGATAATGTGTAACTGCACTGTTTTTGTTCAAATATCCATTGTTTTAAGTATTATAACACAGACTATCGATGATATTCGCTCGCTTGTCTAGCTTGACTGTTAGCTTGAATTGTGTGTTAGCATTAAGCTAGCAGACGGCAATCTAGTGAAATACAAAGTGATTTAAAAAAAATGGGTTTCTCCAGTTTCATATGCATACTGTACAGTGTATGTATGTTTTCCATGAAGGTAAAAGGGCACAGTGGAGGAAACAAAGAAAGGTCAATATCAGTTATCTAACACAGCATGTCAGTTTTCAAATCCCTCGCCGTATCCCAGATTCACACACACACACAAACAAACAAACAAGCAAATCAATATCTCACTGTCTGCGCGTGGCCTGAAGGCGACTATTTCAATTCGATGTAAATGTTGGTGGCATAACCAGAGGCAAGAGTTGATATTTCGAAGTCCATTAAAAAGATCCACTGATGGGTTAATTCACTGCGCGCTCCACAGAGGCTTTGTGGCAATGCCAAGAGATGGAGGCAAGAGAGAGATGCAAGGTATCAAAAAATAGAACTCCAAAAGTTGTAGTATTTTTGGAGTTGTGTCAACCTGCATGACGTCAGCATATCCTAACTAGACCACATTTCACCCAGCATCAAAGGATTAACTCGTGGTTTTCCTTCGGGTTTCCGTGAGTCTTTTTCTGAAAGGATGAAAGCGTTGAGAGATACAGTGGGATAGTTAGCAGGTTTGCCTCACAGTTCTGAGGTCTGAATCTGAGCTCTGGGCTTCCTATGTGAAATTTTTATGTTCTCCCTTGTGCTTCGACTGCAAGTCTATCTGTTTGTAATGTTTGATAAAAAGAGCACTGTCTACAGAAGTAGTCCACTGCTAGCTTATCGTGCTAGCTATGCATAAGCATGCTGCTCATGATCAAAGGGTAGAGTGTTTTAGTTAGCGGGTTTCATTTTCTACATGAGTGATGTCAGCATATCACATGAGGGAGCGGTGCACGTCAGGATAGCTTATTTACGCCAGCATCAGGCTGGCTGATTTTACACTCAACATTGTTTCTCTTTCCTCTCCGCTTTTTGTGACACTTTTTCTAAAAGAATTATGGTGTTAAAAGAGGAATAACAATATCTACAGGGAGTGACGATGAAGTTGACTCACTTAATAATTTTGTTCATGTCCACAACGGCGCAAATATTCATTTCTTACAGCTCCAGTCTTTGAAAATACCAAAAGAAAGAAAACTCCACCCTTGCATACAGTTCGACTGCGCACTGCGCTCGACTTGTGATAAGGCCCAAACTGTGGATGACAGTTAAATTGTAATTCTCTTTTTTTAATATACCAGTATATAAATATATATAATATTTACTGATTCTGACACTGTCACCACACAAAGTTCTATGTGACAATTGCTAAACTTCGAACATTGTTTGTACAGTTAACAAAGCTTTTATGATGGTGACAGTTAGGAGTAGAACGTCGAAACAGAAAACTGTTCACCAATGTATGGATATGTATGTGGCGTGTGTGTGTGCGTGTGTGTGTGTGTGTGTGTGTGTGTGTGTGTGTGTGTGTGTGTGTGTGTGTGTGTGTGTTGCTGTCAGCCACCTCAGCCTGGACGTCAATTTGATTAATGTCACCTTCCTGCAGCTGACCTGCAAGGTCACAAGACGAGTGGGTATTCTGCCTCTCCCATTTGCTGCTGAGCCATAGGGAGGAAGGGGTTTGGAAAGGAGGCGTCCAAATAATATGCTTCCCCAGAGGCTCTCCCCCCTCCCCCACCTTCTTTTTTTCTGTACATCTCTCATTTAAAAGCTCTGTCTGTCTCTCCTTCAGCTGCCCTTGCACACTTCCGGCGTTGGCTATCGCTCACTCTCATCCATCTCCTTCAGTCTAGTCGACGCTCGAGCCCGCTGCCCACCTTTCTAGTCTGAAATGCAATCAAAGGCAGCTGTCATGAAAAGAAGTTTGAGGATACTGAAGAGAGCGCGGGGGGGGGGGGCAGGCCTGCAAGGTGCCTTTAGGGTCACCTGCTGAAGGTTTTGATAAACACATACACATTAAACACCTCACTGCCACACTTCCTCTCCTCCATCTGTTCGCAGACTCATGAATTGAGTTGTCCTGGACCAACAGACTTTTGGCACAATGGCGCACTTCCTCAGAAGGCTGCTCGTTTTGCCAGACAGCCATTCTTGGCATGCACCCGGTAGAGAAAGCGAGGGCGGGTCAGGGGAGAACTGATTGTTTTATGAATGCCAACTGTTAATAGAGTCTGGCGAACCATTTTGCAGCTTCCTTAATACACAGGTTTTATTTTGCGCTCCAAACCATGCTGTAAAAATTAGCGTGCAGTTTGTTTCACAGCACAAAGCTTTGAATGGAAGAAACCGATTCCCAAATAATCCATGTATTATGAGAATTTGTAATTTGTTCTGTGTTACAAATAAAAATCCTTATATACTGTGTGTGTGTGTGTGTGTGTATATTTTTGGACCGACAGCCAGCATTTGTCTTGATGCGGCTTCAAAAACAAATTAAATGAGTGACCCTAAAGATCCGGCATCATAAAAGTCGGATTCCATTGCTCGTACTGACGTTGCATAGGGGAGAACACAGAGATTAACATTGTATTTAAATGTCAGTCATCATCAAGTTTTCAACTGAAAAGACGTGCCTAGTTTCAATCGGGGATGTTTGAGACTGTACCAGGAGAGGTAATACACGAGCATTGAAGTCGTTTGTGGGTTACTCATTTGATTGCTTTAGATTTATGACCTAGAAGTGCTATATTTATGTGATTTTGAATTTACTATTGTGTTGGCATATATTAGTGAGAGACAAATTAGGGATTAGTTCTTTGAGGACATGCTGTACATTATAGCATTTACAATAGCCCTTAATCGTGGAAAGATCATGCAAACTCTACACAGGAAGGTGTGTGCCCAGATTCGAAACCTGGAACTATGAGGCAATCACACTTCCAAGTCTCAAACAACCAAATAATTGTTATTTACTGTTCAAACTGGGAAGTACATTTTTTATTTTCTTGAACACTTTCTGAAAAAAAAAAAGCCGATGTGTGTGTGTGTGTGTGTGTGTGTGTGTGTGTGTGTATGCTAATCACAACCTGGAGAGTAAGCCCCGCTGCGCTCAACCTATTTGTCTCACACTCTGTACCTACTATACCCCCACTTTCTTCCTCTTTGCCCCACTGTCTCTGTTTCCCTTTGCAGCCATGCCTGATGCGCGCACACACACACGCACAGACACACACACACACACACACACACACACACACACACACACACGGTTTTGTGCATCATGAATCTTTCATGCGAGAGGGCTGTATAATCCCTGAGGCGTGTTGCTACCCCCTACGCGTGCGCGCGCGCGCGCGCACGCACACACACACACACACACACACACACACACACACACACACACACACACACACACACACACACACACACACACACACACACACACACACACACCGTAATCACCTTGCACCATGGTTGCAGAGTGAAAAAAGGAGAAGGTGGCAGTGGAATAGATAGAAGAGAAGGAAAGGAGGGAGGGACGGAGCGCTAAAAGACAAATTGGAGGTGTGAAGTAGGACCCCATTAGAATTACCTTCAGCTTTTTTCGCTACAGACGGAAGGCGGAGCAAGAGATAACAATGCAGAGTGGTTTGTTGCATTTCTTCTTGCTCGCATGGGACTGCGGCGGAAAGTCAATTGGATTATTATTATTATTTTTTTTTTAACTAGAACTCACTATATTGATGTGGAAACCACAACGTGCTGGCACCCTATAGCAAATTTGCCCTTTAAACTCCCTTAACAGAATTATTTATTCACATGACCGGTGCAGATAAAGCCCAAGGTTTGTTTGAGCCAAAGATAGTTTATTAACCCAATAGAACCATATACCAAGAGAAGGCTGAAGACAATCCATTTTGATTTGCTTGGGGAAATTATATATATAATATATAAATATATCCCTGCAGTTGAAAAAAATACCTTGTAAGTCATTGTATGACAGTTCTGGTCAATGGAGGGAAAGAAACAAGACACAGTCAAGAGAAAGTTTGGACTTAATGAGTGAGCAGGAAATCAGAGCAAAACAGAGCTAAAAGAAACACAGGGATAAGATAGGGGAAAATGTAATTAGTGCAGCTTTAATATCAACCCATCTCTCCTTATTGTTGGTAGGATTTGTCAATACCCTTGGTGAATGATTATCATACCTCAACAAACGCAATTTTAAATTTTTATACTTTTATTTGATGATTTCATCCCTCACCGCCTTTTACAATATTAGCTTTGAAACCCCATGCGTAAATTACACAGAAAAGGGAGGACTCACATGGTCAGCGCAGCGATGGTTCCTCCTTTAATTATCCACACCTAGTCTTGTCAACACATCGGCACACAAACATTTGCACCAGTCAGTGGAGCTTATTATACCACCCACTACTGCACCCCAGGCCCCTGATTTACTACGACACTGATTAACAAAGCTGTCCAGGGAGAAACACACAAGCGTGTGTGTGTGTGCATACAGACATATGCCAAGTGTACGACTACATTTGTGCAGGAGTCGGAAATCATTATTATACAGTACATGCTTGTGAGGAGCAAAGGTGGTATTGACAGTGTGCCTGTACAATCATCAGATAATTCATTAGTTACTCCTGCACAATCAAATGAAACCCCCTACAAGAATGCAAATAATTTCCACGTTTTTGTGGCACCGCCAGGCATGTATTTAAAAAAAATGCTGTCCTCATTATAGGTGGTTGTAGTTGCGCGAGTGTACTCATTTCACTGGAATATGATAATTCAATATTAAATGTTGGTACATTTTCACTTAAAAAGTACAGATGCATGCTGAGTGATGACCTACCAGCCAGACTCCAGACAATACGGTTTATATTATTTTACTTCATGTTGCAGAGGTGCTGCTGTTTTGGTTAGCAACTTAGTTGTAATGTGATCGACCGCTAATTATCCTATAGCACTGTTGAACTGAGACAAATAAAGTTTAATACCGGTGAATTTTCGTCAGGGGAATAGGGCGAAGTCTCTGTGAGGAAAGCATTTTGAGGCACCCGGAAAAACAAGGTTTGGATAAGATCAGCAACACTTTCCCATTCTTACATATTACAAATGGTTTTGCCACAAAATTTGGTAAGATGACGCGATCCAAAAAAGCCACAGGACAGGAATGTAGTTTAAAAAATGTACATAAAAAATTGTGATGAGAAAAAAAAAATCTGATAAAATGTTGGTTGTCGTTTGAAGTGGTGAACAGCAGCAGCGTTGCATCATACAGAAAGCTATTGCCTCTATTCTGTACATTTGCATCCACGCAGATGTGATACAATGTGTGTACATGTATGCAGACGGCAAAAGTAATCACGCATGCAGCGACTGCGAGTCTTTAATTTCTGCATTTAAGTGCCATTCTCATTACTCACGTGTATTTTTATGAGTGTGTTTTATCTGAGCCAAGGGTGAGTTTGAATGCACCATAAATGCATTAAGTGTGTTTTGCAGGGGACCAATAGGTGGACTGTTTCCCTCCATCCAGTGTCTTGCCCTCACTCGGCTAACTGACTACATTTCGTCATGCACACTGTGTCTGAGCGGCACCTACCAAATACAATTAAGGTGAGTTATGACCACTCCATACAAGAAGCAGAAATGGGTGTTGTGTGCGTGTGGGTGTATGTGTGTGTTAATGACGCGTATATGAGTGGTATGACAATGCATCACTTGGCCATAGCAAGTACAAGCGCCGCACTTTGCACGCAAGGATAGCCACACAAGCACTGCTACAGCCAGAGCAGAGGCGCAGTTTTCCTGTGTGGAACCGAGCGGAGGGGATAAGAAAGTAGTGGTTGGCCGGGGGGGGGGGGGGGGGGGGGGGGGGTATGCTGTGATGAGAACGGGGGCTCTGGGTGGTGGAGGGTACAGTGCCAATTTCACGCCTGTGCACATTTCTGCTTTTTCCAGCTGCAGACTCCCCTTTTCTCTCTGCATCTCTTCCCCCAACTGCTCTATATGCGCGTGCGCGCACACACACACACACACACACACACACACACACACACACAGTCTGCAGTAACCTCACACCTCCATTGGCTGATATCTGACAGTGCAGGGGAAAAAAGAGATCTGTCTTCAAAAAACAAACTAGAGAACATTATAAACGAAGCTATGAAAAAATAGGGGATGCCAAAATGGCACATATCTGCAGAAGTGTGGAACTGCCAATGTGGAGTAAACATTTTTGACTGAGAAGTGCGTTCAAATGTATTTGCAAGTTGCAGATACATTTGGGCATAGTTGCACATACAACGGACGTACTTGTAGGCTAAATGCTAAAAATATACTCATGTATGCGGAAGGAAAAAAAAGAAGCAAATTTTATATTGCATTTGGCCTACAATATACTAACATGTCAAAAAGTTGAGTAAATGCTAAAAAAATAGCCTCAAAGTTAAGTTCGAATGTATTTACAAGTACGTATTTGCAAATGTGTCTGAATATACGTGCAAATACGTTTAGATATATTTGTCTATTGAAAAATGTTTATTTCACATTGGCAATTCCACAATTCCATCGAAATCAACGCATCTCTTGCAATTTTTATTTGTATGTTTTTTTGTTTTGGTTCTTTTTTATGTTCCCAACAATAAAGATATGAATTGCTGACAGGACACTCAACTGTTTTGCAATAGTTTAGTATTTGTTTCATATGACAAGATAGAGATAAATTGTCAGAATTTGGCCGATTATTGGGTAGGGATGTTTGAACGGCACTTTATTGTAACGTATTAAACATACAGTAACTACTGTGCGATTCCAAAATGGAAAAAAAAAGTGTGACAATTTTTCTAGGTAATGCAACCCATAGACATACTAATAACTACTTTGCTAATAGCCATTATATTATGCTTTTTGACACAGTGATCCATAGATGCTCTCAATTTTCGCCGTTAACCTCCACCACTGCTAAATACAAACCAGATGGTTCTCTGAATAATATTGAGATATTTACCAAACTCTCTTCATCGTAGAAAATAAACACAAAAATATGCAGATAGGCGTCAATAGCTTTGTCAGATTCTACATAAAAATGGTGCATATGGTGAATTGTTGGGGGCTTCGCTGTGATTTGTGTGTAGCAGAAGGCTGAAAAACTGAAAATTAGATGCCCACAGTGGCCCTGATATGTGCCCGCTCTGTGACGCGGTGAGGAGTCCCCCCCCACCCCAGACAATGACACCTTGATTTACCTTTGCAAAGATAACATTTGTTTAAACCATGCATGCGCCTGTGAGTGTGTGTGTGTGTGTGTGTGTGTGTGTGTGTGTGTGTGTGTGTGTGTGTGTGTGCTGCTCTTAACGACCCGAGCACTACTGAAGCACGCTTCCTAATTAAACATTAATTATACGACGATAGTGCTCGCAATTAGAATGTAGTGATGCCAGGCTGACACGCTGCCACCTGGGCTAATGTCAACACAGCATTATTACAACGGCCGCCTGCTGCGACGAAGGCTAATGTGAACCGGTAGAAACGATCAGCTTCGGCACGGTTGCTCGAGAAACAAGTGCCCTGGTGTCTCTGCAACAGTAAGCCTTCTCTTTGTGTTAATCGTTGAATGCAGTGAAGTTTACACAGGCAGATATCCGGGCGAAGAATTGTCGCCTTTGTAGTCGCTGTGTTTTTGTTGTTGTTTTCGGGGGGGAGGGGGGGGGGGTCATACTGCAGTGTAGAGACGACGACAGCGACGAGAATGCCACCTTTGTTTGCAGGGACAGACGATATAGTCGCAAGCGTGCACACAGAAATGAGTCATGGAGACATACGCCACACAGGGAAGAGTAATGGATGAGGTTTCCCGACGAGGCTGCCAGTGTTTGTGTGCAAGCTTGCCATTTAGGCTAATACCAAAATGCATTAACACGGGAACTTAATAATATCTCTGGGGAATGTTAATAATTAGCACGAATCAATGAGGGGAATTATTCAATGATGTCGGGCCCTATTTTCGTTCCGGGTGCACGTCTAGCACAAAGCGCAGTTTAACAGTCCACATGGGTGGAGTTTTCATTCTTTTGGTATTTTGCTAGTCTTTGCACCGATAGAATTTGGTTTAACTTGGCTTTTGTGCCTTTGTGGGACGGAACGTAGTTTTTTTTTCCCCGGCAAATCCTCGCTGCGTTCTTAATTTGCATCAAAATCAGCGCACGACAGAGAGCACGGTCGAGGACGCTGTGCCTGACATGTGGAAACAGAAATTACACTCGCTGGAGTTTGTGCATGACATTGGAACGTCAACTATAATATTTCCCCTTCTGGATGATGCAGTTGTCCTTGTGTGTGACGTGGTAAATTGGAGACCTCCCTAACTGAGTTGGAATATATCATTTTGAACGAAATTGTTCCACTTTCAAATAAACCCTCTTTGAATTGTATTGGACCCCACATATCCGGATAAGTATTGAATCTTTTTTTAAATTAACCTGTAACCTGATAACATAGTAAACTGTCCACTGAAGTAACCGCTGTCCCTGAAAGGGTTAATACCAACAAAAGCGCTACTTCACTAACTAAAGGACGGATGAGCGTACTCGTATCAACCGCATCAGGTTTGACTGCGTCCGATAAAAGAACATAAGACCGTTCCTTAAAATTTGTTTTCACAAATGAACAAACTGATGTTTTTTTTCTTTCAACCCTCAAAGAAACATCCTGTGGGCTTTTTGGGGCATTTCCTTCACCACCTCCAGATTAAAGGAATTTTCCCAAAGCAGGAATACATTAGCGAGGGATCAGGGTAAAACGACACATTATGACTAGCGGGCCATTAGGAAAGGAGTCTCAGATTATCGACGGCCATGTATCTGGAGAACAATCTCAGTTCGGTTAATAACGTGCAATTAATCATAGGTCACTTAACACATGATGTTGCGGAACACGCTGCTGTGCGAGCCCCGGTCCATCGGCTATAAAACGTTTTTTCAAAGGCAAAGACTCACTTGGATGGTAGTAAAATGTAACACCCGTCGAGTGCAATGATTTGGAGAAGTTCTGAAAAAAATAATATCATCATGAAAATCATGATGATAAGCAGAAAAGTGACATTTGAAAGTCTCAGCCAGAGTCATAATAGTTTTGGACTTTTTATTCTAGTTTTGTTTTTTTTAAACTTCTGTTTCTTAAGTAGTTTTTAGAGCAGGTTCGTTTCTTGGTTTTAGTATTAGTTTCAGTTTTTTCCCCCAATTATTCTCTTTTTGAATGTGGATTTAAACAATGGAAAAAAATGGTTCTCTATTTGCATCGAAATCTACAAAGCCAAATATCCTTTTCCCCACAGTCACACATTTGGGAACTTTAGGCACTGAACACTCAAATGGTAAATTACTCTCCAGGGTTAAAAATCCATAAAAAAAAAAGACTATCACCTCGCCGAATATTTGCAGACATGTCTACTGAAGCGTCAAAAGAGAAAGCTGCTTATTGTCACTTTGGTCTGAAGCACTCAGTGGCTGGGAAAATTGGAGCGTTTTGGAGAGACTTTCATTAGGCTGCGCCTCCTAATGGAGCTTAGCTGATGGATTTCACGCAGGATGGTGTTCACTTCAATCGGGATGCAAAAAAACATATAACTGCCTGCCACTGAGAGTACTTTGCCCCACATGCAGTGAGAATCTATACGACAAATGCATGTGCCTGGGCAACCATCAGAGTTGTCAGTTCACCGCGTTGATTCTTCGCCAATATTCAGAGTTGGAAGACTCCCACATGGTGATGGGAGCGGAGTCTGATGTGGATAATGGCGATGAGATCAATAACGTGCAGACACTAATTGTCGGCCTTTACAATTTTAAGATAAAAAGGTACGTTTTATCCATTCGTCCCTTTTCAACAGCGCTTGAGCTCATTCGGGTTGCAGGGAGCTGGGGACGATCTCATCTGACCCAGCCAAATCGCAGGGCACAATTGAACCACATCATGATGATCGCATATGCAGGAGGAATGACTCCGTGGACACACGGAACTTTTGCATAAACTGTTGTCCGACCAGAAGAGCGATCGCGGATGTGACCATGTCGCATGCGAGCTCCGATTCAGAGCCAGCCTCGTGATCATCTACAATGATTAAGAAGAATACAGTGATCCCTCGCTATTTCGCGGTTCGTTTATCGCGGCTTCAGTGCATCGCGGATTTTTTCAAACATATTCATAACATTTTTTTTTAAATTTTAAGTCCGCAAACGGTCCGCGAGAAGCAGCGAAAGTCAGCAAAACAACAGCGAGTCACATTGAGCAACATATACAGTACTACATGTATGTGTTTACTGTATTTTATTATTCATACAGTAACCTAACCTAACTTATACATGTTTAAATCTATTAGTATACAGCATTAAGTAATGTTAATTACTACAAAATTTACTTCTACATGCATGTATACCATTAAATTTGGCCTTTGAAATATTTTTTATACTCATACACATGTACATGTACCTATACGGGAGGAGAGGGGCGCTACTTCGCGGATTTTCGTTTATCGCGAGTGGCTTTGGTACCCATTAACTGCGATAAACGAGGGATTACTGTATAAGCGTTTGCTGGTTGCACATCCCTGACTGTCATATACTACATACAAGTATAATCGATGCTATGCTAAGTTGCCTCGCAGATGCTAACAGCACGTTATTATTATTATTATTAATAGCGCAGGCAGTCTTGTGTTAACGTCGATGTAAGCAGTGACGTTTGGATGCTTTACAATGATGTAATGACGTCCTTGGGTCTTTGCCGGTTGTTAAGCACAACACTGGCCCTGGTGCCGAACGAGCATCAAGTTGTTGTTGTTTTTTTTAGGGTGGAAAAGGGGTAATTGTCTTTGTCGGGGCCGGGTTTTTGCAAGACACATAATGTGTGCACGTTGCTTATCTCCACCTCCTGCTCATCATCATCATCATACCTGGCGAGCTTAACAATGTAGGTGATTATACTGTAGTGGAACACTCAATACAATTAGCTGACAACAATTGGTGGCTAAGATGAATGCATTTGTTGCAAAGATTTTCTCTGCATGTGCGTATTAACAGCAATTTGAAACCAACTTTTTCATTCGATTGGTGTCTGTGAGTGTTATCAAGAAATATAGCTAATAAGGAAAAAAAAACTATACTCAAGATTTGAGGACAGCGTGTTGGCAGTGGTCAATTCATGAAATACATTACTTGGGTTTACAACAGTGTGCAATAAGAGTAGATAGACTGTATTTCATTGCCTTAGGAATCTTCCATCTCTCTTCAAGGATACCATGGTCTAATTTCTCCCCCCAAATCCTCTAACATCACAGACATTGGAGCCCTATGTACCAAAGAATCCACAGAAAGGATAAAGGAGCATAATGTGAAATCTGATATAAAATAGAAAGTTAATCCATGGCTATGTGACAAGGGAGCAAGGCAGGGGAACAAAGACGGCAAAGGAGAGAGTGCACTACAGAGGTGAATGGGTGGAAGGAGGGCGGGAGGGGAGACAAGCAATGGAAAAATTCACTTCCACACTTGGCTGATCTAGGAAATCCTGCAATCTCGCAGCCGCCAAAGAGCAAAAGCAGATGAGCCATGTCTCTTTTCATCTTATACCCGCCATCCATCTTCCTCTGCCTTATTCTCCACATGAGTTCATCTTCTTTCCTGCTTCATCCTTTTGTTCTCTCCTCTCACACTCACAATGTTAAATATCATCCTTTTTTTTTCCCCCTAACACTAACCCTGATGTCTGACCCTGCTTGACACATGCCCAGTTCCCCCGGCGGACTGATTCCACACTGCCAGGCAGGCGAGACTGTCATGTCACAGTGGATAGAGAACCAGTGCTCCGCATCAGGATGCATGCGGTGGACTGGAAAGAAGAGCGGGAGGAAAGCAGGAGTGGATGCCAACATTAGATACACTTTCAGAATATAAAGAGATGCAAGACAAGATCTGGATCAAAACTTTTGCCATAACAAAGATGATCATGTTTGTAGTGGTGTCAACCTGTGCTGGAATATAATGAGTCCGTGGGCTACCGGTTGATTGCAATTGACTGGTTTGGGCGCCGCTGGCTTAAACCAATTACGTTTGAGGGGGTTTTATGTTGTTGATCGTTTGTTGTAATCGAATCGGACCGAACCGTTCCACTTTAAAATGTGCTTGAATTGTATCGAACCTCATGCAGTGAATTCCTGGCAATGGACTTTTTTGTTGTTGTTGTTTTAAAGTTTGGGAAGACCTTTTCTACGGCGGCTTATTAGGGTCAAATAGCAGGAAAAAAAATCTAAAAGAAAAAGATTGACATCAATTGGCAAGCGATCTGCCGTATCGCTAAATAGCAACAGGTGGGGGGGAAAGGGGCACCATTCAATGACTTGACGTCAGATCCGTTCCTAACATTGCGCCGTGCATTCAAATTAACCAGTGGCTTTATTTTTTATTTATTTATGACTCAGTCAACATTAGCTTTGATGCTACAAAGCAACAGTTCCACTTGTATGCGCTCTGATTGGACTTCACAGCCAGCCCAGCCTACCTGCCGCTTTCTCGCCATGAAGACAACACCGCACAATAATAATAATTGAACAAGAGTGTCGCAGATTACAAAGCAGGTCAAGTATGGATGAGCATGTACACTGCGTAATGGCTTAAACGACCCACAACAAGGACAAATTGAGGCGCTCTAACAAAATAATTACATCTTCTAATAAAGCTGTAATTGTGTTTCATTATGGCGAGAGACGCCGACGATTTGCATCGTCTCGTCGAGCGGCGGCTGCTCTGCTAACCTCTGACTGGCTCAAACAATGCTTATTATGCTTACGCTGGCGATCAGGCGTGCACACAAACACGTAGCGAGACAAAGAGAGGGGTGGTTGAGGGAGAAGGAGGGGTGGGGGCGGCTTAGTCGATCTCTCCATTGAGAGCCTGTAATTATAAACCCTGCAAGATAAATCAATTAACGCCAACATATAGCTTTTAATTTAATAGGGAGCTAATTAAAGTGAGGGGACACGAGAGGGAGGGAGAAGGAGGGGGCGGTGTTTGAAGTAAGGTGTGTATGTGCGTTCGGGTTTGTGGGAGAGCTCGGGGATGGTCTTGGTCCCCGGCTCCGTCGCAGGATGGTCGAGATGATTGAAAAGAATTCCGCTTTCAGCCGTGACTGATATTGGCTCAACATTGTAAAACATCACCTGGAGCTGCTCGACTAACAGGTGACACGTTAATTGAAATAATTGAGGTGGCGCCCGAGGGAGAGAAGAACATGGCTGACAATAATCTTTTTTTTCACCTCTTCTTTTTTATTATTTTTAACAAATACAGTGGAAACCCTTCGACCACTTTCCGGCACCTGTTACGCGGGCCTTCAGTGGGGATTTAATGATCCAAACGCTAACATAATAGGCAACTGTGGCATGTACACAATGTAGAGCGCTTCAGATTCAACAATGATCTAATCACATGACAAAAACATAATCATCACAATATTCAGCAAATATGCAATTGATTAAAGCTATTAATGTGTGCAGATCGCTCGAGACCTGCTGGTTAAACTAGGCTTGCTCTGGCCAATCAATGAGACCATGGAAAAATACTGATGTTATCGACAGCCCTCTGAGTCAAATTTGAAATCTGAATTGAGTAAGAAAAAAAAAATAATAATACAGTCAGTTTGCAAAATTTAAGTTTGATGGTCCAGCTCTTCTGATTCTGATGTCTGTTGATGAGATGCAACATACAGAGGCTGAAATCTGATTGTGACTCCGATGCATCTTCTCCTTCTCATGTTCTTCCTCTCGTGAAGTCAAGAATAGGGAATAATACATTTGAACTTTACTAATGAATAGGACTTAGTACTCAAATTCAAGACATGAATAGAAAGAAAACGCAAACAAATGAGTTCGGATTGAATTTTTTTTTTTCTGTGTATTTTAATGTGTATTGCCTCCGTTGTCACATGTTTATAAGGACAAAATAGATGCATTTTTAACAGCCAATGAGCCCGGATATGTGTGTGCGCGCGCGTGTGTGTGTGTGATGAGTCTGATCTAACTGTGCATGTACCGTGTGCGCCCAAGCATATCTCATACATCCCCCTCAATAATCACAGCCTGAGATCTTGCCCGCTTGCGGTATTAATTCCCACCCCTGACGGAAATTGCAGCGTTCTTCAATTTAGCATCTGCGTTTACAAGGAGTTGTTTTCCGGATGCCCTTGATTGTCTATTTTGTCAGCTCTGCCCCTCTCGCACACCATGTGACGCACTCTCAGAACTGACGCAGTGTAAATGAGACAATGAAAGATAGACAGAGAGGAGGGGAAAAAATGGTTTTGAGGAACAAAAAAATCCACAGTTGCACTAAATCTGGGCGTTTGAACAACTTGTGACATTTAAGCATCACGTGGGAACGTTGACTACCACATGGGGCCTCAGTTCGGTAAACAAAGGAACATTTAACTGTTTTTTTGTACTGTAAAAGATTAAGTTAAAACATGACAATGTCATAATTCAGCGACATTGTTTTACCTGTAGGCGGCACGATGTAAGACTGGTTAGTATGTCCGCCTCACAGTGCAGAATTGCAGGGTTCGATTCCGGCTCTGGCGTTCCCGTGTGGGGTTTGCATGTTCTCCTCGTGCCCCCGTGGGTTTTCTCCGGGTACTACAGTTTCCCCTCACCTTCCGAAAACACCTGCATGGCAGGTTAAAGGAACACTCTAAATTGTCCCCATGTGTGATTGTGAGCACGGGTGGTTGTTCGTCTATGTGTGCCCTGCGATTGATTGGCAACCAGTTCAGGGTGTCCCCCGCCTACTGCCCGAAGACAGCTGGGCTGGTCTCCAGCACGCCCTCAACACTCTGCTCACCCAGGTGCCCAGGTGCCTCGAATCAGCAATGAGCTAATATTTCAACTTCTGTTGCGGTCTTGAGCATGACTCTCCAGCACTTTTCTTTGGATTATCTCCTACCGTCGACTCTGCCTGACTCTCTTACCCCGTTGCTTTCCTGGTAACTGCCTCAGCCTTCTGTCCCGGGTACGAGTTTTGTCTTGGCCCATCCTGCTTTCAGTTTGGCTCTCCCTGTGGCTTTTGGTGTTGAGTTACAACATTGCAGTGTGAGTTTCCCTCTTATGATACTGGTGGATTCCAGACATTAAGGGCTCTATTTTCATGCTTAAACCAGGTCTGGGGCAAGGTGCTGTGTTAATCTATGCAGGGGAGGCCTGGACTTAGTTTTGGTATTTTTGCAGACATGCCCATCTTGGCACTGTTCAAAAATGATTTCTATGGTCTGCTGTACTGTGTTTGGTTTACGTTTGTGGAAAAAATTACGACGGTTTGTGACTATTTTGGTTCTGGAACAGAGTTGTAGAGCAAATTTAAGTTCATGAAACAAGCACATACTGTATGTACAGATAAGAGAATGAGATAAGATATCCTTTATTTGTCCCACACTGGGGAAATTTACAGTCTACAGCAGCAAAATTGACGGTAGAAAGAAGACCACGAAACTAGTTTGTACAGCAGCGTTAGAATATGTTAAGCGACAAATTTGGACTTGCACCATTGCAATAGAAAATGTGCTCGCAATCAACCCCATAAGATGAGTAAATGAACAAAAGTATTGCGCACACAAGTCTATTACACTGATAGGAAGTGGGAAACCATTTCTACAAGATGTTGTAGTGAATCATATTCCAATCGCAGTGTCAAATTCCTGTTCCAGTTACACATAGTTCTTTAACAAATGCATTGGCTTCAATTTATCCATGTTCAACACGTGGCGCCTTGAAACATAAAAGAAGATCCACTATTGAACTTGAAAGAAGCATGACAGCTCCCGCATCCTCATTACGAGACTCCCATACGTGCACATCACAACAAACTTACTGTAACATGTTTGGAGCTTAGATAGCTTCATAGCTTCAGCCTCCCTCTGGCTTGTCTGCCACCACTTTTGGCACCACTTCAAGCCTGTCTGGCATCATTGCCGAGAAGCTCTTTAAGAACGAGAACATGAATGAATGTTGTAAGCAAACAATTTTGTCATCGATTAAAACAAACTTTTTACACTTATGTCAGGCATTGATTAATTTGTCCACTTCATTTTCCAGCCCCCTTCAACATACAATGTATGCCAATCAACTTCAATTCGCCGACTTCTTCGG
>NW_017842060.1:7526343-7529573 GCF_001891065.2 Hippocampus comes | reverse complement strand
GGGGGGAATCATAAAACGTTCATTAATTCCTTAAATTAGCTTAAACGCCCTTTTTTGAAGACCACCTTCATGATTATTTCTTTTGCTTATAACCGATATCCCTTAGAGGGCCACTCAGGGTCCTGTCAGGTCAAAGGATTGCTGGGCACGTGTTAAAGAAGAAGCAGTGGAGAATCAGACCACCACCCCAACCCCCCTCGGCGTGCATAGACAGGGAGGGGGCGGGGGGTGGGGGGCAACCGCTGTTGCCTTGGTGATGCTTGCTGGCAGCGGATGGGGGGTTGGAATGCAAAATGTCAATTAATGCGTGCTGGAGATGCTGCATGTAGATGTGGAAAAAGAAGGATCTTAAAAACAAGGAAGGAATCATTTGTCATGGGGAGGGAAAAAAAAAGCACATTTTGAAAAACATTGGAGGGCAGAGACATGAGCAGGTTGACGGACAAAGATAGCACAAGGTTACAGAGGATTATGAAGGGGGAGGTGGGTGGTAGGTTGTGAGGTGCAATGGTGTTACAGTATCGCACAGGATGAAAACGCAGAGGTGCTGACAGGGAATACTGCTGCACATCCATTATAACACTTTTTTTTTTTCATCCTGATGCTCCTGTTCATTACTCGTTTCTGTCTCTTGCTCCCCCCTGAGCAACCAATCTCTCTCGCCCACAACCTTGAGCTGCAGACGGTCTGCCTCTAACTTAAGTGGCAGCGATGAGGTGGCGCAGGCGAGCAAAGAGGGAGAAAGACAAGAGACGTTCTCGTCTAATGGTAGCATTGATCGGCAAAAGCGTGCGGGCAGAAGAGATTATGGGATGGGGTTTGGGGTATCATGGGATTTCAGGGTCAAAGACATCAGCCTGTTAGCACAAGTGATGTAATGTATTGGGTTTTTCTTTCTTCAAATGACAATGTTTTTGGGGGCTTGAAATGCAAAGAAGATGGTGTCGTCGTTCACTCGCCTCACAACTACAGTTACTGCAGTGTTGTGTAAATGTACTTTTAAGTGTGCGTGCGCGTGTGTACATTTGAATGCAGAGGTCATCATGCATGCACATCCTTCACTGTGCGTATCCGTCCTATTTGTATGTGCACAGACTTTTGGGGTAAATATCGTCATAGGTGTGTGTTTGTGTGCGTGCTTTGTGGAATGAGCCCATGGGATTTGAGTGGCTCACCATACCTAAGTTGAATTAATGCCTCGCTTCATGGGTACCCATGGTCCCCCCCCACACCCACTTCCAACCCTCAATGCACATTTCAATCGGAGGTCTCTTGACCCTCCCTCTTCTGCCGATGCATAATGGTCCATTCGGGGCTTGAGCAGCATGCATTAGCGGAGAGCAAGGCGACATTGAGCCGGACTGTATTTCCATAAGACTGCGACACATACATATATTAGCCTCTTTGTGTCGGGGGGACTCATGTGGAGCGTCTCAGCACCCACACACAGGCTCATGGACAGGATGCATGACTTCATTTGCAAATATGAGCACATATACTGGGGAAAAAAAAAGAAAAAAAAAAAGGTAACGCTTGTTTTACTCCGATTTTTCTGAACTGAGGCTAATGGTAGTCACACCTGATACTGACTGGTTTTCGGACCCCCCGGGTCCCTTATACAGTAAAAGAGCACATTTTAGAGTGGCCTTTGAAGACACAGCAGTGCAATAATTATGCTGTCAAATTAGCATCTTGATATGCCACTCCTGGGAGGTGAATGGATCATCTTGGCAAAGGAGAAGTGCTCACCGACGCAGATTTCAAAAGATTTCAGAATGCCATTTGAAAGATGATTTTTGTGCATAGAAAGAGTCTTTCAGTCCAGCTTGTGAAAAATGAGAACAAAACCAAAAGCGCTGATCTTATATTTTTTTTCAGTCGACATAGGCAATGATTGAAAATGCGATGACAATGAATACATGCTAAGTTCGATGATGCGTTAGCTTAGCGCTAAGAATAATGTCCGAAAATAGGGTTAATGTTGTGTTATTGTGTCCATGCACCTTCGTGTCTGATAAAATGTATGCATCATAGTTCATATGCAATCTAACTCTGTACCATTTAAAGTCATGTAATCGGTCAACTAAGTTACTTGGTGAAGGAGTAATGAGTAGTAGACTACTGAACTCATTTCAAAGCACTGCTTTCAAAACAAGGATAAAATGTTTACTATTATGACCAACATTTTATGAGTGCAAAAAAATGACCACTCGTACTGATCGAACCTGTCGTCACAAAACATTCCGGTGACATTTCGAGTGAATTCAACTGCAATTCACTTCTACAGTGGCCCTCAAATGCATAATTTCCCTTCCAGGACATGAATAGGCAGACTTGGGGGGGGGAAAAATGGACAAAAAGTACTGTGCAAAGACTGATTGTAATTGCATGGGTCAACTCTAACAGACATCACAAAGCATTGCACTTATGACTAAAGTGAATTAAACCACATTTCAGTGAAAAAAAAGAAGCTTATTATAGAACAATGTGGGGCACCAGTTCCTCACATATATGCAAAATACGGTAATTACCCTTTCGCTAGACAGGGGGTGGTGTGTGTGTGTGGGGGGGCTTTATAATTAAATGATTCATCGGTACAGTGAAAAGAGGGTAGAGAAAAAAAAAGGGACTTTTTATTGTTGTTCTGTTTTAGGGAATATCTTTAATAGTTACAAGTGCTTCAATTGCCATCAAGTACTTATTATGAGGGCCGGGGCCGTCATTTGCATCTGATCAGGAAGACTCTGGGAGAGAGAAGACGTTAATGAACATTGGCATGTGCTTTACTCACATCAAACGCAATGTAAATCTCCTTCTGCAGCACACACACACACGCACACACACACACACACACACACACACACATTCCACCCACTGCAAAGAGCTGACGTCGTTCTGTGCTGACCCACTTCCCATCTTGTCCTCTTCAAAGCGAGGAACACAAGAAATGGGGGGGGATTAAACCGAAGAAGTAATTGGAAGGTGATGGTGGTGGTGGTTTCTTTATTCATGTGAGTGTGAGGTGCAGCAGCTTTCTTGAGCACATAGACCACAGCTTCGGGGTCAGCCCGGAGACATAAATGCAACGCCCTTCAATTCAAATACCCGTTCCGTTACAATTTACAGTCGCAATCTCTCGTCTTCATTTGGGATTCACGCTTGCTTTTGGCAGATGGCGAACTCATCTCTCTCTCTCTCTCTCTCTCTCTCTCTCTTTCTCTCTCCCTACC
>NW_017842060.1:7497737-7526300 GCF_001891065.2 Hippocampus comes | reverse complement strand
CTCACTCACTCACTCACTCACTCACTCACTCACTCACTCACTCACTCACTCACACACAAACAGACAAAGCAGCAGACACAGTACAGTGGTTTTGTGTACGTGTTTGAATGCGTATGCCCATATTTGGGTGTGGATACAAGTGTGGCGGTAGGTTAACCCAATGGGATGATTATTGCAGCATAATTGCCTGACAGGAACATTTGGAGCTAATCGGGTGGATGACTGCAAACCCTGGGGCTTATGGGTACTGTAGTGCTAACAATGCAACCCTTGATTTATAAGCATCACTAAACAGTGCTATATTACATATGCTATTCTGAATATATTACTATGAAAACCAGATCTACGAGAGGAAAAAAATGAGGGCTAATTCGGAATCTGTGCAAAAAAAAAAAAATCTAGAAAAGTTTACTTTCATCCCTGGTTAGAAAATGGAATAATTTCTTGCCCAGTGTAATTAAAGTTACAAAAATGTAGTGTAGTTTCATTGCAAAATCAGGAGCTAATCTGTCACGACCATGTACATCTGCAGGTACACGTATGCATCTATATGATGTCTACAGAAAAAAAAATGGTGTGTTGAATTCACTTTCATTTTGTCAAGTGGCACACAATTGAGTAATTTGGATTTCGAGAAAATTTTTGAAGTGGGTGTATATTCATCAACCATTATCTGATCTGCTTATTCTCACGAGGGTCGCAGGCGAATTGGAGCCTCTCCCAGCTGTCTTTGCGCAGTAGGCGGTGTACACCCCTGAACTGGTTGCCAGCCAATCTCAGGGGCCACATAGACAAACATCCATTTGCGCTCTCAATCACACCGAGTGACAATTTGGAGTGATCAACCTTCATTGCATGTTTTTGCAATGTGGAAGGAAACTGGAGTACCCGGAGAAAACCCACGCAGGCACCTGGAGAACATGCAAACTCCATATGGGAATGCCAAACCCTGGAATCAAACCCACAACCTCCGCACTGTGGGACAGTGTGCTAACAAGTCGATCGCACTTCAATAGAGCCCAGTAGATGTATAGTCTACCTTAAAAAAAAAAAAAAAAAAATAATAATAATAATCTTTAAAATCCAGATGAGTTTATTTCAGGCAACTATGTGATGAAAAAAAAATTCAACAGCTTTTTTTTTTTTTTTTGTGTACCGAGTAATAATTGTAGCTGTGTGCATATATATGTACAGAATGTATATTGTATGTGTTTTTTTTTTTTGTGTGTGTGTACCGAGTAATAATTGTAGCTGTGTGCATATGTATGTACAGAATGTATATTGTATGCGTATTTACAAAATTGTGATAGTCTCATAGTTTGATATGTGAAAGTCATAGATGATCCAAGCTTTGGCTTCAGTCTCCATCTTTTGGTCTTTGTTTGATGTGTATGTGGATTTTGTTTCGACTGCTGATTTGATAAGAGCAACTAAACAAAACAAAATTGTGAGAGATGTGCTGGCTGGTCCACCAATATTACAGAGAGATTAAGTAGGCGATACAGGGTTTGAAATATATGCTATTCTCCTTTAGTACAAGTCAGTGTAACCATCAACGGGATTTTGTCGCTGCTATATTTTCAAATCATAACCTGCTGTTGCGTAAAATGACTGTTTTACATAATTTCAGCTAAAGGTTAGTGAGAGATTGCAGTGCAGCCTTGAGCTCGGCTCAACAGGAGAACAAATCGACTCTCGGGTATCAAAGTGAAGAAAGTCTTGGATTGAACCGTGGCCCGAGGCAAAATTCCACTTGGGAAGAAGAGCGGTCATAGTAGCATTACGGGTTTGAGAGTTGCCGCCACCTACGGCGCGCACGGTAATGAATTCAACTCGGCAGGAAAAGAGCCTCTGGCAAATAGGAACAGAGCTTCCCCAATCGGCTGCAATAAACCTCAATCATACGCCACTTAGGCTTCCCGTCCTTCAGTCAAAACAGAAGCGTGAATCGCTGGATTAGAAGGAAAATAGAGTTTGAGCGAGGTGAAATTGGGAGAGTCACTTATTTAGTAGGTCGTTCCACTTAAAATCCTTGTAATTGTCAAATTCCACCAACCCATCCCGCAGGATTACGGCGTTTAACTAGAAGAGGTCAGACTTAGTCGATGTATGTTCCTGTGATAGCGTATGCAGTCTTGAGCGGTTTTTTTTGTTTGGTTTTTTTTGTGCTTCACCACAAGAGGAACAAAAACAAAAAGTACATTCCCAAATGAAAGGAATGAAATTGTGCTTCATCTGCACTTGTTTCTGTGCTGGTGCCCGCAAGCTATAAGCAATAAATAAATCACTATGGCGCAAATGTGAGACGTCACCTTGGGGGTGAAAACAAACGGCCAAAGCAGAAATGACAACTGGCAAAAAAAAAGGTCAAGGCAAAGCCACTGGTGGTGGTGGTGGTGGTGGTGGGAGGGGTCGTCCGGGGAAGCCCTGCTAGCCAGGGGAGGGGGTGGGGAAGGCGCTGGGGGGAGCATAATGAGTTGGATGTGAATAAAATGATGGCGGCAACATTGCGTTACCTGACCTCTGCTGAAGCAAAATTGCCCAACACCTGATTGAAATAGCACCCGAGTTGATGAGGACTTGATTGCAGGATTGCAATTAAAGCGTGAAGCTGTCATGCGGTGCTCTACTCCTGCAAGCAGGAGCAGCAATTTTTTTTTCTTTTCTCCAACTTTTATGTCATTGATCAAGTCAGCAGTGTCTCTGTGCCAGTTCCAAAGAATGAAAGCCTGTGAAAGGAATCACTTTGGAATAACCGCGTGACCAGAGCCATTTACTGCCTTTTCTAAACTGCATGGTGCACTCACAGGGGGCATTTTATTGTGAATACTACTCCCCAGTATTATTGGTGTATTAGAATTTATGTCGTGAGGTAGCGACTCTTCAGGATATGACAGAGAAAGGTGGTGAAAAGGCAAAAATCAAAGCAGATCGGGTGCAGCAAATAAGTGGTGTAATAGCTCCCCAGAACAAAATGTTGTGGAGAAGTGTCATGTCATGTCAGAGTCTTCTGGAATAATATTTCTGGAAGATCATCTTTCTGTATAGTTTATGTGCTTTGGTGCTGCTGGTTTGGTTCGCAACAATGTTCAATTTTGAATTCTATGTGAGAGCCACGGATCCCATTGTGACTCCAGCGGCAAATATTTCCCTCTAACAAAAGGGCAAAATCCTGAAGCATTGTACAGTATTCGGGTTTGTTTGTCTGTCTTTTTTTTTTTTAAATCGGGTACACACATACCAATAATCTGATTTAATTTAAAACTAAACTCCCGCTCCGATTAAAGTCCTGATTCTGTCGTCTCGAGAGAGATTTTCCTGATTCTAAGAGTGATTTTTCTTCCTGACTTGGGCCAGGCCATGAATTTCGAAATTGTGATGTGAAACAAAATGACAGATGATTAGGAATCCACCAGAAGTGCCAATAGAGTAGAGGGACAACTGGTTGCGTTGTGTTTGTATAGACTAGACATACCATATTCAACACAATAAAAATAACAGACAAAACTGCATTGGAGTTACCAGGTAAACACTTCAATGGAGAGTTCATGATTTATTTATTTATTTTTGTCAGAACTGTCAGTGTAAATCTGATAGTAGACTTGGGCCAGGCCATGAATTTCGAAATTGTGATGTGAAACAAAATGACAGATTAGGAATCCACCAGAAGTGCCAATAGAGTAGAGGGACAACTGGTTGCGTTGTGTTTGTATAGACTAGGCATACCGTATTCAACACAATAAAAATGACAGACAAAACCGCATTGGAGTTACCAGGTAAACACTTCAATGGAGAGTTCATGATTTATTTATTTATTTATTTTTGTCAGAACTGTCAGTCTAAATCTGATAGTACTACACCAGCAAAATTATTTTTTTAAAAAAAAAAAATCCCTCTTATGTTGTACCTCTGATTTTTAAGAACTCACCGCACCTCACGCTCACCTGTTAACTCCAGTAGCATTCATTGACTACACGCCTCTGAAAAGTACAAAAATGACCCTTCCCTCATTTGCTAACAAATGGGCAGAATAACAGCAAACACGAACCAATCAGCATTTAGTGACACCACATGACATTGTACTGTAAGTTAAGCGACCGATATAGAAGCCATTGGCACTTTTACATGTACATGCTACTTACGGTCCATGTAAGTGCACACAAGTGAGGGGCGTGGCTTTTGTCAGAGACTGGAGGGAGTCGTGAAGTGAGTCGTAAAAGCGCAAACTTCCATTTAACCTAGCCTCATGTATTTGCTCTTCTACAGAAAAGAAAAAAAAAACAGGAAATGATTAATTTGCATTTTTGGGCACAAACATTGAATGGGTTCTTCCTCAGCACACGTGTTATACTTCCAAAAGGTTTGATGGGAATTGGTGGTGTAGCTTTTGGGTAACCTCACTACTGAATCAGAAGAAAACAATGCCTCTCTCTCTGGCTTTTGTGCTTTGCTGAGTTAACACCCCCCCCCCCCAAAAAAAAAACACAACCCCACTGTGTTCGATAAATCACCATCCAGAGCTCTCATGACATCAAATCATAAACATTTGCCCCAAATAATTAATCACATTCATGTTATTTACATGCACACACTTGGCTTGCTCACGCTGATCCTGATTTATATCATAATGATTATGAGCGCTATAATTACGTGTGTCTTTATCACTCTCATTATTAATAGCAACGGCGATATTATAAGGCTGTCTGCTGGCGCGCAGGCTAATTACCGTGTGGCACTGTCCGGGTGTGATGTTATTACTCCAATAGCTCCAAGGTCAGCAAAGCATCAATGAGCTCCCACACTTACTTAATTCTGCCACTCATAATCTCCTGTAAATGATAGAGAAAGCCTTAATTCTCTCCCTGGCAATTTATTAGTATGTGTTTGTGCTTCCGGGACTCCAGCAGTGCATTACTGTCACGGTTAATCCAATTACAGCGTGCGTGTGACTAGTCGGGCCTGAGGGAAGGAGTGGGGAGCAGGTAGGGACGGCAGACAGGGAGACGGTGCACCCCCGCTGAGGGCGCAGCGCATTAGGGAGCCTTTTTATCACCGCTATGATGGCCTGATAATTGCCGTGTGATGCAATGGGATCGGCAGCATGATGGTGTGGGTGTGTGTGTGTGTGTGTGTGTGTGTGTGTGTGTGTGTGTGTGTGTGTGTGTATTATGCATGTATTTGCAAGAGTGCACCTTTTTGAACGCTGTGTTGTGTTTACATAGATGAGGCAGAGTCTGAATCTCTGTGAGGGTGAGACTCAGTGAACTTCAACAACCAGTTACAGCTGCACATCCAACAATTGGTCTTTTCGCACTACAGTGGTACCTCCACTTACGAACCTCTCTTCATGAGAAATGTTCAAGTTATGACGTGAAAAATAAGGAAATGTAGTCACAAAAATAAGGAAAACATTTTGGTGAATGTACCGTAGCTCCACTGAGTTAGCTCTAACGGTTGCTGTTTGCATAAAATCTTTTTGTTCTGAATTAATCCGTCTGAATTGCTTGGAGTTTATCAAACTGCTTTTTTTTTTAAACAGTGCAATGGCAGCAGTTCTACTTTATCACACTGATAATTAGTTTAAAAACCTTAACTGGTGTCACAGAGAGCTTGTTTTTTTTCCCTCCCGTCTGAAATGTTTTCCCTCCTCTCGCACAAATAGATCCACTGAATCAACCCCTTTGTTGTATTAATGTCACTTTCACTGGTTCAGCACAATCACGCAGAGTATTTGCAACACTTGTGACAGCAATTACAGCCGAGGCTTTAATTAAAGACGGCAGCAATCACACTCGCGGGACAAAACAAAACAGCCTCTCGCTGACATCACGTCGCAAAAAGCGACATATTTCATCTCGCTAATTACGCTGTGATAAAAATAAAAGTTGTCTTGTTTCAAAAGAATACACGCAGTATTTGCGTGTCGCCTTCAGACGGTTCGTTCTGCAAAATGAGGAGACGTAGCCGTTGTTGATGTTTTTACCTCATTTTTTAAATGTTTGGAATAGATCTAGGCCGTATGGTGATCTATTGATTCGTGTATCAAAAACAAAATCGGTTGTCTGTTTAAGAGGGAGGAAATTTCATCTGTGCTGTATGTTACAGCACATTTGACAATAAAGTTGTACTTGACTTGAAAATTACAATTGAATGTGGTGACAAGATCATTATCGTTGTTTATTTGAGCAGGTTTGAGAACATCAATAGTTGAAATGGACAAAACGACCACACTATACTCATAAGGCAGACAGACAAGGTCCACCAGCAGACAAAATGTTGTCGAAACTTGCATAGAACATTCCACACATTTCTTTTTACCATTAAAAGTGAAAGCGTTCAAACCGCTACATGGCAGGCAGTATGAACCACTTCAGCAAATGCATCCGACTCCTCCACCATTATGATTGTCGGTTACGTACAACATTTCAGCTCGACGTCTTTTTTGTTCATTTGGCATTTCATCTCCCAAAAAGGTGAGCCTGAAAATATCAGGCGTACAAAAAAGCAGAGACAGAGAGCTTTCTTAAATAGAGATGTGGTATTTTGAAAGCCCATTCTTTTGCCTCAGCTCAAATGACATCAAGTGCCTTCCATCAGCAATTATGTCACATTTGAGGCAGAACACATGCTGGAGCTTGAGGACCATTATGCAGAGAGGATAAGACTGTTTTTGGTGTGGTCTTTGTATTCCCCAGGTGACGGAAATTGGGTGGGGGAAAAAAAAAAAAAAAGAAAATTGCAAGATTCTTCCTGCTTTGTGGAGGACGCAATTCGAAACGTATTTCTTAAAACAATGAAGCCTGCTCCATTTGCCACCTTGGCTCATCTTCTACTACTAAAACGATTACGGATGACTGACCGTCGACATGCGCGCCAACTATTTCTTAAAACAATGAAGCCTGCTCCATTTGCCACTTTGGCTCATCTTCTACTACTAAATTTTATTTAAAATTAAATTAAAAAACTAAATTCGATTACGGATGACTGACCGTCGACATGCGTGCCAACAGACATGGCTTCTTTAAAGCTGAAGTTTATGGAGAGTTTTCTCAGGGGTGTTCTGAAGCAAAAATGGATAAAAATGACAGCAATACTGGAAATGATTAAATAGGCTAGTGAAGATTAATTAACATTGTTGGTTAACAGTTATTGATGTTATTGTTATTCTCGTTAGCTATTTTCGATAACCTCCACCTTTCAGAATGGAAATAATGACTCAATAAGACATACAACTCAATAATTTTATGCTACACAGGTGAAGATGCGATCCTATATTGTACGGGCTCAAAATTATCCAAACCCCGGCATGGAACTTCCCCCCGGCACCAAAACGAAGACGAGACAGTTTTTATCCCAAGTGCACGTGCGCTGTCTATGAAAATCGGGCCCAACATCTTGCAGTGTTTTGCTGATTTTGGTAGCATTCGAAACTGCAAAAGCACCTATTCAACAAATGCTGATATACTTTACAAATTATGATGCCTGAGGTTGGCGGATTGTTCACCATTGTGCAGACGCTGACTGAGGGGAAGTTTGCACTGCTCCTGATCCTGCAGGATGTGTTTGTTCAGTGTGCGTCAAAGCTCATTCAAGGTGCTCCAGGATCCCTCAGGATCATGCCGGATGGGTGTTACGAGGGACAATCTAACACAAAAACAAGAGCGGCGATGGCCTCTGACTGTCACACACACAGGTTGGCAAACACCCGCCCCCTGTGTGGTATCTGTCTGTGTTGTCGTCTCAAAGGGGTTACGATGTGGGGGAGGGGGGCGGTGCTTTTCGTTAGAGGGGTTAGAGTTGTGGATGATAAAAACTATAGGATGATGGAGATTAATTGCCGAGGATAATGAGGCGGAAAATGACTGGCCGATAATTGAGTAAAGAGTCAAAAACATCCGATACGCCCCACCAACAATCTTCGATCACTTTGAACAAAGCATACAAGAGACTGATCATACGGTGTAATGGTGGTTTGCATGTCTGTCTCACATTCAGTGGATCTGGAACATTTGTTTCGGGTTAGCATGTTCTCCCTTTGCTTGTTGATTTCTTGCCATATTCCCAAAATATTCTTATTCTTCTTTCAATTGAAGATTTTATTCACCTCATTAGACTCCATGTTGTGCTTTTCCATTGACCTTTTTAAAATTGTATTTATTTATTTTTCCAAAGGAAGCAGTAAAATGAAGTAGAATGCTGGAGAAAGCATTCCAACATGTTACCTTTCAAATTGTCACTTACCAAAATTCATGATCTGCGATTATCATTTTTATTACGTGACATTATTTCTAAATGAAGACTTATAAAGCATTAAAATCTGCGCGGGGCACATCTTCGATCCGTATCACCTTTGCATTATGCCTTTCTGATAAGAGTGTTCTTTTGCCCGTCCGTCCATTTTCCATCGCACTTGAAAACACAAAGTGGAGGAGACTTGACCAAGTTGGTTGGCTATTTTTCAAAGTTATCAGTAAACTAACTCAACTAACATTATTTTATCAAGGTTACTGAGGGCCAAGGTACCACTTACATTGACAAATCACAGGTCAACCAGCAATCCCTGAAAGGATTGCGTTCATTCTTACAAGCCCAACTGTCTTAGTCTATTCTGCCCTAGACAAGTCTAATTTGGGGCCGTGTGTGTGTGTGTGTGTGTGTGTGTGTGTGTGTGTGTGTGCTTAAAACAATGAAGCCTGCTCCATTTGCCACTTTGGCTCATCTTCTACTACTAAATTTTATTTAAAATTAAATTAAAAAACTAAATTCGATTACGGATGACTGACCGTCGACATGCGTGCCAACAGACATGGCTTCTTTAAAGCTGAAGTTTATGGAGAGTTTTCTCAGGGGTGTTCTGAAGCAAAAATGGATAAAAATGACAGCAATACTGGAAATGATTAAATAGGCTAGTGAAGATTAATTAACATTGTTGGTTAACAGTTATTGATGTTATTGTTATTCTCGTTAGCTATTTTCGATAACCTCCACCTTTCAGAATGGAAATAATGACTCAATAAGACATACAACTCAATAATTTTATGCTACACAGGCGAAGATGCGATCCTATATTGTACGGGCTCAAAATTATCCAAACCCCGGCATGGAACTTCCCCCCGGCACCAAAACGAAGACGAGACAGTTTTTATCCCAAGTGCACGTGCGCTGTCTATGAAAATCGGGCCCAACATCTTGCAGTGTTTTGCTGATTTTGGTAGCATTCGAAACTGCAAAAGCACCTATTCAACAAATGCTGATATACTTTACAAATTATGATGCCTGAGGTTGGCGGATTGTTCACCATTGTGCAGACGCTGACTGAGGGGAAGTTTGCACTGCTCCTGATCCTGCAGGATGTGTTTGTTCAGTGTGAGTCAAAGCTCATTCAAGGTGCTCCAGGATCCCTCAGGATCATGCCGGATGGGTGTTACGAGGGACAATCTAACACAAAAACAAGAGCGGCGATGGCCTCTGACTGTCACACACACAGGTTGGCAAACACCCGCCCCCTGTGTGGTATCTGTCTGTGTTGTCGTCTCAAAGGGGTTACGATGTGGGGGAGGGGGGCGGTGCTTTTCGTTAGAGGGGTTAGAGTTGTGGATGATAAAAACTATAGGATGATGGAGATTAATTGCCGAGGATAATGAGGCGGAAAATGACTGGCCGATAATTGAGTAAAGAGTCAAAAACATCCGATACGCCCCACCAACAATCTTCGATCACTTTGAACAAAGCATACAAGAGACTGATCATACGGTGTAATGGTGGTTTGCATGTCTGTCTCACATTCAGTGGATCTGGAACATTTGTTTCGGGTTAGCATGTTCTCCCTTTGCTTGTTGATTTCTTGCCATATTCCCAAAATATTCTTATTCTTCTTTCAATTGAAGATTTTATTCACCTCATTAGACTCCATGTTGTGCTTTTCCATTGACCTTTTTAAAATTGTATTTATTTATTTTTCCAAAGGAAGCAGTAAAATGAAGTAGAATGCTGGAGAAAGCATTCCAACATGTTACCTTTCAAATTGTCACTTACCAAAATTCATGATCTGCGATTATCATTTTTATTACGTGACATTATTTCTAAATGAAGACTTATAAAGCATTAAAATCTGCGCGGGGCACATCTTCGATCCGTATCACCTTTGCATTATGCCTTTCTGATAAGAGTGTTCTTTTGCCCGTCCGTCCATTTTCCATCGCACTTGAAAACACAAAGTGGAGGAGACTTGACCAAGTTGGTTGGCTATTTTTCAAAGTTATCAGTAAACTAACTCAACTAACATTATTTTATCAAGGTTACTGAGGGCCAAGGTACCACTTACATTGACAAATCACAGGTCAACCAGCAATCCCTGAAAGGATTGCGTTCATTCTTACAAGCCCAACTGTCTTAGTCTATTCTGCCCTAGACAAGTCTAATTTGGGGCCGTGTGTGTGTGTGTGTGTGTGTGTGTAAAAAAGAGAAGCAGACTTGAGCAAAGTACGGAGCTCAATCCGCAGAGTGAATCAGTAAGAGCAAGAAGTCAAGAGGAGCCACTAATGGACTCCAGTATCATTAGAGAAGAAGGTACCAAGCTCCTTCTAAAAGGTCATTATGGCGTTGATAAATAATGACAGTTATTCTGTACATTCAAGGTTTGCATTGAATGGAATAAAAAAGAGAAGCAGACTTGAGCAAAGTACGGAGCTCAATCCGCAGAGTGAATCAGTAAGAGCAAGAAGTCAAGAGGAGCCACTAATGGACTCCAGTATCATTAGAGAAGAAGGTACCAAGCTCCTTCTAAAAGGTCATTATGGCGTTGATAAATAATGACAGTTATTCTGTACATTCAAGGTTTGTGCTGTCCACCCTCATAGATGCGCACGTGCAATTACACAGCTGCAACCTCATTTGCTGGCCTGTGACACAAAACGGGATTTTGGTGTTTGAGCAAGATGGGCCTGGGTGGCGACAGACACACACACACACACACACATGCACGCGCGCACGCACACACACACGCACGCACGCACGCACGCACGCACGCACGCACGCACGCACACACACACACACACACGCACACACACTCTTGGAGGTGAAGGCTTTATCAACACAGATGCCAGATTGGCTGTCACTGCAGCATGAGCGACCATCTACCAGCATGTGATGTGTGTGTGCATGTGCACGGGAGGCCTCCTTGTAGACGGCTAGACTTCAGACGGAGCAGGAAATTTGCCCTCCCTCTGGTCCACTTCATTGCCCTGCAGGGGGTAGTGGGATGGGGGGATTTCCATGTGTCCACAAGTACACACACACACACACACACACACACACCCACACACACACACACACACACACACACACACCCAAGCATGCCTCCATCATGCATACATGCAATCGCCCCCCTTGACGTCAACACTCGTGCACGCACACTGGCAGAGAAACACAAGGATGTGCTCATTTGCATTGCATCCCACACATCTCTCCTCCTTCTGAAAACATCACAGCAAAAGCCTTGGGCCTCCTCCAAGCCCTCATGCACGCACGCGCACACACACACTCTATTTTAGTCGACCCAGAACTGCAGCACGTCAGCCGTAACACCAGCGTTTGTTAATTTAGAGAAGTGCAAGGATGTACGCATGATATAAAAGGGTCAACACTGGAGGTGTCAATTCCACCACGAACACCAGAATATGTTATGATGTCTCCATATTTTGTTTTGTTAGCCACTGCATATTGTTCAATGTTCAAAATCTTTAATTGGGCTATGGAACATGTGTCTCCTTTGTATGTTTCTCTCACTTTCCCCTTCCTGCACAGCTTGTGATATTCAGTAAAATATTGCCTGGATAGTAAATTACGGTTTGAAATTAGATTCCTGGATTGTTACTTCAAAAGTAGGTTTGGATGCAAAGATTAGGATTCCAAATTTGAGTTTCATATTCGGGTTTCAACACAGGTTTGGTTGTCAAACTTCAAATTACAGTGTCACAGGTTAGAGGAAAACAGACCAACATTTACACACAAACGAGGAATAATGATGTGATCAAATGAGGTTTAACAGATGATGAAAATACTCAACATCAAATCTGAGCGGACCGTAAACGTTTGTTTCCCTTTGCCAAAGCACGCATGCGATTTTAGCCTATTTGTACATTAGCATCTGCGTGCACTGACAAGCTAATGGCCTCCGTGCGCACGTCCGCGTGCACAGTGTGACACTTGTGTATGAGTGTGTGGCAGCAATGGCAGATGCTAATCTGCGTGGCAAGTCATTATCTGGGTTTCCTGGGCCATTAGACTAATGCTACGGGAATAACACAGAAAGGTAGATGAGACCCAACGCTAACAGAGGCTAATCGCCGGGACCACTTCACACGGCGAGCTCAGCTATGACACTAAATATCCCACGAGGCGCTAACCCCCCGGGTGTCGAAATCACACAATTACAGGAGAGTGGAGCATTTTATTAATAACGTTCAATAAATTGTCTCCAATATTTGAACAAGTGGCAGTGAGAGGCCTTTGGTTTGGCTCTTGAATAGACTCTAAAGTGTTCACGAGTGCTTTTATGTCCAGCGGCAACATCGTCGCGCAATGGACTTGAATTGAAATCAAATATGAGATGTTTCTTTTGACAACAGAAACATTCACCACATTCAAGTATTTCTCAACAATCAAATCTAAGTCAAAACACAGAGAAAATATTGGCCGGCAATGCCTCAAAACACTCAAAAAGCGTCCAATCAGCTGTCGTTCCAATTACACAGCTCATCTTTTGGATTCACTTAAGAGTATTCCGGGCAAGGTCACTTTTGCTCAAGTGGCACATTAGCATGGGTTCACTTTTCATTCGATGATGGTGTGACTTGTTGTCTGTGCTTTTAAACCTTTCAGGGACAGCGGTTACTACAGTGGACAGCTGATTATGTTATTGGGTTACAGGGTGCATGAAAGGGTTAATGTGCCCTGTGAGTGACTGGTGACCGGGGTTCAAGGTGTGGTTTGCCTTCCGCTCGATAGGGGGCCTTATCTCGCACATTCCTTTCAGTTGACACACCATCTTCGGTGTAATTGAACTTTTTCGTGGGATCGTTGTGGGAATAAGACATTAAAAAAAAAAAAATGTTACCAACCCGATCGTGACTTCAGTGCAATGCTAAACAGAGACGCATGACGCATATAATTCACATTCCCAAGCCGAATATGCACCAAGTCGAGTATTCGAAAAGACATTGGTCCGTATACGTGTTATGGGCGTGGCGTGCAAATGTGAGTGGTTAAGGCTTGGGAATGGCATCATTTTGTTGATAATTTTTGACAACCATTCACAGTCTCGCCTTTAGAAAAAAAAAAAAACATGAAAAAATTGACAGCATGTGGAAAAGAAGCATTTCCCTCACCAGGCATTTTCACAGCAGGGCACATATAGTCTGCATATCAACCGATCCAACCAATGAATGAGCCCCCATTTAATCACCTCATGCATGCGGGCAATCGAAAGCACCCAGCCAAGCTGTGAACTGGCAGAACAGATTACATCCCACCCAAGAACCTCACAAGATCAAATGTTGAAGAGAGTCCTAACGAGGCGTCTTTCTGGAACCCATCTTTTCTCTTTTAATGAGCTGCTACCCAATGAGAATGACACTGAAGCAGCGGGGTCACGTCGCGACTTCTTGAACACCACCCCCACGGAGTCATCGAGGCTACGGCGCTCGGTATGAAACAGTCACAGGCACATACCTGTATTTACCGAAAGTTAATTCACCACGGTGGCCCCGGGTGGTATAAACTGAATTGCATTGACAAATCCGTAGTGATCCAAAGAATTTGAATTCCTTTCATAGCCGAGCACACGTAGCCAAATGATCTTGAATTTGTATGAGATGTGTACAAACTAAGATTCATGTCAAACGTTTTTGTTTCTTTTTTTGGGGGGAGGTGAAGCATGAACGTGTGTTCGAATTAGGAATGGATGGATGCTGCTGCATTTAGTGAAGCAGCATGTGGTTCATTCCTAAAATTATTCTTGTAGACCGATGGGAGTCAGTCAGTATCACTATAAGGTGCTTTGGTGTCACTGTGAAAAGGCAGCAAAGTAATGAAAGTGTGAAAGGCCAAACATGTGCACACATATATTTTTAGTTTCATGATGACAAGCATTCTGTCGGTCTTCAATGGAAGCTGAAACAAGGGCTTGTTGCTGAGTAAATATTTACGAAGCTGTCATTGTGCAATAGCAGATGATATAAAAAACCTTTCAAAATAAATTATATTTTGTTAAACAGTACACTGTTAGCATGCTAGCTGAATCCTGTTACTAAGAGAAGGTCCACCGTGTGCTCATAAATGATAACTTGTCCCCCCTGTCATGAATTTCTAACAACATAACATATAGGAACCGACTTAATGCAATGAATTAAAAAAAAAAAATTAAAAAACAAGTTTTTGCGGTGAACTGGGAAACTATTAAAATTGACTCGGGTAACAGTAAAACCTTCAATAGTGCAAGTTATGAGATCTATGTTCGAATATGGTCAAACATGGGTGTTCAGGATGTATTTGTACATCAACTTGAAAGCAGATTTGGACATCCAGAAAGAAACTGAAAGAGGAAGACAAAAAGGGAAATGTGTGTATATGACCATTGGGGAAACTTTGTGACGTACACCAAATTAGAAACAAAAATGGAGAATTGCCTGGATCTGGCTGCATTTTAAAGGGGGAAAAGATGTCTATGAAGAAATTCCTTTCTTAACTGGTGATGGTATGGAGACCAACACTATCCACAACTGGTTTGGAAGATGGTGGAGCCAAGTGAACATTCACGGGTAAAGCTTCCAATGACCATGTGCTGAAAAGATGAAGGGAAGGACCGAGCCCCACTCTTGTTTAGCACACAAGTTTCTTCATTATACTTTTCATGAGCAGGCAATCAACTTAAAGAAAGACAGCGAGAGAGATAGGGGAGAGTGGAACATGAAAGGGGACGCCTATTAGGGAGGTCTGTCACCTTTCGACCGACCTGGATCTCCTCATCACCATAACAAGATGACCCCCCCCATGGACCTGAGGCTCATTAGGAAGTCAGAAAGCGGGGCCCAACTGCCACCTTGATGGACGGGATAAAAGACAGTTGAATGCAGAGGAAGAGCAGGATGAGATGGGTGGTTGGAACCCAGGTTTAATCAGGAGGAATCTGGGGAATAGCAGGTATTTAAAGTGGAATGATCAATGAAAGGGAACAACCTGCTTCTCAAAATTGTGATATCATTAAAATATTAAAATCGGAGTCACTGCCGTACCAAGTCTAAGGCAAACCAAATGAAATAAGCTTCATGTTGACAAACAAAAAGTGGATGTGAAAAGATCCCAACATCTGATTTCAAGGAATCACAAATGTAAAATATTCATAACAAAAAAAGTCAGTGAAAAAAAAAGTGCTGTGTTCTCCCCAGGCCTGCTCCGGGTACTCCGGTTTCTTCCCACATTCCAAAAACATGCATGGCAGGTGAATAGAACTCTCTAAATTGTCCCTCGGTGAAACTGTGAGCGCAAATGGTTGTTCGTCTCTCTGTGCCCTGCAATTGGCTGGCAACCGGTTCAGGGTGTCCCCCACCTACTCGCTGGTGATGGCTGGGATGGGCTCCATCACGGCCGCGACCCTCGTGCGGATAAGCAGATTAGAAAATGGATGGATGGATGGATGGATATTTGGGCTAGTCTTCTTACCTTAATTTTTTTTAAACATATAAGTTTAGATAATAGTACACAATGTGTTGCTCGCAGAAATGCCATGTGGCTATATTAAATAAATGAGATGGGCCCCATACAAATTTTGAGCAGTTCAGTATGTGTATCATCAGATTTCGAGTGGGGAAAAAAAAATACACAAATAAAGTGGCCCACAGCTACTTTTGGCTCTCTCTGTACATATTAAGAAAAATATGTAATTGAGTGGCAACTGGTGAAAAGATTTACAAGAAATCCTTCAAATGTTTGTTGAGATGTTTTGCTGTGAGCCCAAGTAACGTTGACTGCACAAGCCAACTTCTTATGTGCATCCACTCCATCATCTCCATCAGACAGCACATGCACACAACCATCGATGAGTTCACTCTTGCACCCAAATAGCTCCTCCCCTCTGTGTACAAATCCTTCATCTGTCACAGCTCATAAAAACAAACAAGCTTGTAAAAAGCGAGACACGACACACATGATGCACACTCGCACAGTCTAGCCATCGCTTGGATCCATCTCATGGGAGCACTCGTTTTATTACACGCTGCTCCCCCCCCGCAAGCCATCGATTCACCAGGCATCCCCAATGCCAGACTCCCTTGGGACAATACCCGAAGGTCATAGGAGCAAGGTCAAAAGTGACAAGGTCAATGACCCCATCTGGCCTTTTCACTATTGGACTATAACTATCACGATTAGTGGTCAGGGAGCGCAACTGACTGAGCAGTAGGTTAAGTCGATAGCCAAGGGCCGTCCGCAGGGAAATCACGGCTGATAAGAGCATACACGCAGCCTTGTGTCTGTTCAAAAAGAAAAAAAAAACACAGCCATTCCTTCCTCAGGGCTATTGAGAGAAGTCAGGAGGCTGTTCATGCAAGTAAAGCCGATCGATTCGTCGGGAGCTTCCTCGTGCAAACGTCCATTGGCAGTGACACGGTCCTCCAACAAGCGCACAAAAGAAAGCCACTCTTCTGCTAAGGTGGGTAGAGTAAGACAAAATATGTATTCAAGTCAGAGTACTGTTACTTTAGAATAACGGGACAAGAAGGAAAAGTAAAAAGTAGTCCTGCAAATAATTACTTGGGTCAAAGGAAACATTTCTTCTTTGTGTGGATTGTATTAAGTCAGTGTATTTGTTCATCTTATTGGGAGAGATTCTCTGTTGACAGAAAAAAATATCATTGAGGCTCAGAGGGGAATTTTTCATCAAAATTGAGTCATCATCACATCAGGATAGCGGAATAAACTGTGACCTAGACATTGAGAACAACAACAAAAACAGCAACGAAACACGTTTAACAGAAGGAAGATTTGCTTTATTCACAAAAATGACCAAATGAAGAATCTTCCAGTGGATCAAGGCTTTGAAGTAGCTCTGTTGTATATGGTACTTAAATTGCTCAATTAAACTGTTAGCATATGCGCGATGAAGACAGGTAAACTCCTTATGAAACTGTTAGTTTTCCGCCACTTAACAGTAAACGTTCTCTTGACGTGAGGCCAGTACATGTTTTGTATTCATATAAAAGTGCGTTTAAAAAGCTTTACAAAAAATTAAGTGTCGTAAATACTGTAAAAACATGCCTACTGGGTCATTTCACTTGTTGTGGAAAAGTAACACGGGCAATGGAGGGTGTTTACTGGATGATAATTGTAGTGCGTGTACCTCCGAGGCAAACCTTTTGTCTCTCTCCGTCTCAGTCCACTGTTTGCTCTAATTTGCATTTCTCAGCTCATGGTTTATTCTGATAAATTGAAATGGGAAGCCCTGCTAATAAATCAGAGGCCCGCGACGATGACGAAAAGCCTTAAATAGGATATTAAGATTTATATCGGAGGCTGCGCTTGTACACCGACAAGCACACAATTGCCGCCCTCTTCTCGCTGTCTTCCTTTCCATTCCGTCTCTCTCAAGTCAAATTGCGGGCCGCCCGTTTCACGTGCCTGACAGGGAGGCTTCTTATCAGAGCCGCGCAAAGCGAAAGCAAAGGAGAAATTGGGAAGTACAAGCGGAAAAGGTGGAGGAGGGTGGCGGGTCAGGATCGGAGAGCAGAGAGGGAATTTCTCTGGCGCCGCCTTTGCGATATTGGCTCAGTGTCCAGGCGCGAATGCAACACGCAGAGCTTCATTACGCCGGCACAGTGGTTACATATGAGTGACAGGCCGTGGCATGGCATTGTGGGAGTGTGCGCGCATGTGTGGGTTCCACATTGCTCCTGAGATGCGAGATTGAATTTGTGTGCCTGTACATGCTCATGGGAGTCTGCACTTGTGTGTAATAGGTTCTCGCATCTGCACCCAAACGCTCTTACGAGTGACTTATTCACTCCATAGGCGAGGTGCAGAGCTCCTCACACAATAATTGCTTTTTTTTCTTCTTCTCTTGTCACCGTCCCCATGCATGGCGCCTGCTCTTGTTCCTAATCGCTTACGTGCAATACGCTAAATCGATTTGCGAGTGGGAGGATCGCGTCCGCATGCATATGAACAAATAAGCGTGCCTGTTCGACTTTCTGCGTGCGCCCGCATGAATGTGAGAAGACATTCAAGTTTAAACAATATGATTATGTGTCCTGTTGGTCTGTTGTGTGTGTGTGTGTGTGTTCAGTGCGCATTGTTCCGTGAAAAATTAATGTGCTATCATTTCAATTTCTTTGGGGGAGAACGGTTGGAACTTGGGTTTAACACTAGACTATTGCTAGGTTACATTACACTTGTCTGTATATTCTAATAAAATTATGCCCAAATCCTAACCCCTAAGCATAAAACTGGAATGTGCCCTCCAGCACTCCATTTTCTGCAGCAAACTGTTGGGAAAGATTCAAAAAGTATTGAATGTAAAGGTTGAAGACAAATTGTGACCATTTAATCAGGAAGTAGGCTTCAAGTTCTTTATTGCCACTCCTAGTTGAAGTTTATTGTCAAACTAAACATAAAGTAAAGACGATTACACACTATGTGTTTTCAACAAGGAAACAATGTTGCCTTAAGGATGACCGGCCATCTTAACGCTAACATCATGGGAAAACATGCTAATGCTGACAATTAACATCAACAACAATGGATATTTGAACACTGGTGACACCAGGTATCACTAACTACCAACAGAGCAACAGCATTTTGATGGTCTTGCTTGGCAGGTGAGGCTCAGTTGGTACAGCTGGTCATCCACTGACTCAAGCATGGTGTCCAACTCAACGCACGGGGGCCAGATCTGGCCCGCCACATCATTTTATGTGGCCCGCGAAGGCAAGTCAAAGATGTCAATTTCCATGATGCTTGCTAAAATCCCTACCAACATTTAAAATTCTCATATGTAATAAATAGGAGACATATTGTGAAGATTTTCTTTTTCCTCATTCCAGTAACTTAATAGGTGTATAAACCATTATTCTTGACTTCTATATATGTCATAATGGCCCTCCAAGGCAAACTAACTAAAATCTGGCCCGTGATAAAAATTAGTTTGACACCCCTGGACTAAAGGGACAGTTGGTCGAATCTTGGGTCTGACTGTCTGCTATTGGAGTGTCCCTGGCTCGACACTGAACCCTAAATTGCTGCCAGTGGGCTGAAAAAAAAAGTAATTGAAATTAAGAAAATTGTATCTGCAATATCGGTCCTATATTAGTATCGGATGACACCAAAATCTGAATATTTGAAAATATCTATCTATCTATTCCCCGTATCAAGCACTGAGTGGCTTGAGTGCCGCCACACTTCCAACACAGGAACAGTGGAGAACCCTTCCACGGATTCCAGGCACAGCGATTAAACCGATATCCATCTTTTTGAATGCTCAGTAACAGCCATTAGGCAAATTGTTGCAATATTCCTTAAACACCATTAGTGTGTTTTCTAATATGCCCGTGTTAAACAATATATAAGGACCAAATCAATGACCGCGTGTGAAAAAATTACCAGTGCGGCAATGAAACATTCAGTTTCGCAGAGACCTGCTCCAGTATCGGCTCTATTAGGCTGTTGACTAATGCTTCTAACCGCTTTTCCATAATTAAAGGCGGTGTACAATTGAACACTCAAAGGCGGGTTCCCGGCGTAATGGTTGCAATTAAAGGTCGCACACAAAGCCGGGGCTGCTTTTGCAGTCGCTGCGCTTGATGTTGGCAATTAATTGAAAATGCAAATACGCGTACTGATGAATACGATTGAGAGTGCTGTAGGGGGGAGAAAAGATTATTCACCACACTTTAGAAGATAGAGGAGGAGCGGGATGAGCTTTTTGTATTCCTTTCGAAGGGCAATACAACCAATCAGATAGGAAGCAGAGGGTGACCTTGCATAACACAACACACACACACACACACACACACACACACACACACACACACACACTTTTTTCAAATTTACACCGGCTCAAACGAAGTGTGCCACCATCTAGTGGTCAATGGTGGAATTACACCTCAGGGGTCAATAACTATACATTTTATGTTTGCATTTTTTTTTGTACGCTGAAATACACATACTGTCTTTGAAAAGTTGTGTTTACTTACTTTGTGTACTGGAGTGTGTTTTAATACATTTAAATGTGTTCAAAATATGCGGGAGATAAACTGAATATTTTATGTCGATGCGCATAGTCTCTCTACACAATATCAGAGATTTTTCTATGATAGGGATGGATGTGGAAAGTTTCCTTGATGAAGGGGGCTCCACTGTATTCTATTTATATAATCATCAGTACACAGCTCCACATGTACCCAATTTTATCAGTCAGACGCAGTGGCCCAGCGATTAATCATGCCTACGCTGCTGCCAAGCTGACACCAACTTTACTCTGCGGAGAACTTTTTTTTTTTTTTAAATTCGAAAAGCACGAGTCAAATAAAAATACAATCGACAAAACACACACACTGGCAGAGCGCCGGCTGCATGCGTGCGTGCTGTTGCCTTGGCAATGGAAGAAGGAAAGCAGCAGCCTTGTTTGGATGAGTGACATGCGAAAGGGCTTGACAGCAAAAAGAAGCAAGCTCATTAAATTTACGAGGCGCTCAGACAAATCAGCACAAAATTCAGCAAGTTTTCACGCCAGCGACATGAAGTTGAGCTAACCTCAAGTCATCTACGCTATTCCCTGTGTCAATGTTAATTTACATTTCTGCTAAATGTTGCCCATTATGGTTTATTAGGTGCCCTGATCAGAATCCTGCACAGAGCCAGGCGATGAAATGCAAAGCTGACAACCAGTTGCTCATAGGAGTTCACTTGCCTCCATTTCGGATTTTGAGGCAGATTCCAATGTTTGGCAGAATAAAATTCTGTTGATCAATTCAGTGAAAAAAAATTATAAAATGAAGAATTTACAATAAAAATATGCAGTACAGGCAGAACATGTGACCGTTTTCCATTTCCTCCTTAAAGATTTGTTTCACTTTACAACAGAGAGAAAAATTGGAAAAAAATCTTTTTTTCGGGGGGGGGGGCGGGCAATGTTAGAATGTCATTACCTTTGTTCCATGTTGTAATGTGTTAATCCGCACAAGAGGGATGGAAGAGGGAATCATCTAAATCATGCAGGGGAGTTTGATGCCCCTGTTGTAGATGATTGACAAGCAAACAGACCCTTGTTTGAATCCAGGTCGAGGGTTCTCCTCCTCAGAGTTCGGTGACAAAAAAGTTTCTCTCTTATAAGAACCCGAGGGAGAGGTGACGCCAGTGCGATTGACACCCAGGAATGGGGGGTGGGGATTAAAAAAAAAAACAACATAATTCTGTGTTATGCAAGCTGAATAAGTCATCTAAGTAGATCTGCCGTATTCAGAGGCTGAGGCCAGGCGCGTGTTTGATTTCATAATAGGGGCACGGGAACATGTGATATATGGACGCCAGGACTCATGTTCCCTGTCCTGAAGGTGCGGACCCTGTCTAATACTTAGAAGCAGGCATACACACAGGTGCATGCCAGCATATGGTGACAGATGGGGGGGGGGGGGTACAATTGTCAGAGCCTTGTTCGAGGGAGCTGTTGGCCCTTCTTGGCTAACAGCGGCTTGTAAGCCTCTGTTGGTCATGTTAATTAGTCTACTCGCCTCTCCTGTTTGGTAATTACAGCTTGGATTAGGACACCCACCAGGGGCCATTGCACCCAAATCCAAAGGGCAGGCAGGATTTGTGTGCCGCACGTCTGGCTGAGTTGATGCAGTACCAAGTCTTGGAAATTGGGAAAACTGGGAAAAGGCTATAGTTTACATCACAACTGCACAATTGTTATCTAGCAACAAGATCTTCTCGGCCAACAGTCCACCACAAGTTTTGAATTTTGAATCACAGGTGCACAAAAATATACCAAGTCACAACAAAAACTTATGTGGAAGGGCTACGAATTGCTGCTGCCAAGCCAAGTCAGTTTATACAATATATAAACATTGTGTTTTACAATAATATTCACTATACTACACTATACATCCTACTACAGCGTCAACACTTTTGGCATTTTTTAGACACATTGGGATTGCAAGACATAAGAATGTCATTGTCCTCAAGGGAAGACATTATGTTGAACAGGAAACGCTGTCATCTACTTCGAATCAAGAACAGAGACAGTGGGTCAGGGCACATCCAGTACAGATATTCACACCAATGGACAACTTCGAATCATCACTGATCGTAGAATGCCTGTTTTGGGGAAAAAATGTACAGAAGAACTGGCAGAACATGACATATCCACAAAAAAAGGGCAGAGATTTGGACCTGAAGTCTCAGAACTGTGAGGCAGACAAGCAAACCGCGAGTTCCCTATGCTGCCCCCGTACATGGGCGTGTCCATCTCACGGTATTCATTTCCTGCTCCTTCCCTCAGGAAGCGGCAAGCCTGAGTGTGTTACAGAGCCGACGAAGAGCAGTTTGTTTTACTGTCCTCAGTTAATTGACTTGACCAGCTTGGCACCACTGGCACAGGCTTCCCTTACCCCAACCGCCCCACACCCCCCATCTTTCTCTCTGTCTCGCTTTCTTTATTGAAGATGACATATTTCCCTTTCATATCTCAACGGCGCAGCCGCCCGACGAATCCATCTCTATCCCAGCAGACTCCTTCTACCACCATGTAAAGTGTGTGTGCGTGTGTGTGGGGGTATTTGCTCCTTCGTCTAATTAACGCTCCTCTCCATCATTCTGCTCTCGGCAGGCTCACGACAAGATCCTCACCCCTGAGACCTTACTTTGCCTCTCCATCCCTCTCTGACCCCTTCTTCTCATTACCGCCTCCTTTCTCTCACTTCTGGTACGTGCCACTCCATCTCCCCCCCCCCCTCCCCACATCTCTCTGTCGTTATTCACTCCCTCCTCCACTCCCTACCACAAAGAGTTAATTAGGCTCATCCCTGGCACCCCACTGCCAAAGCTTGTGCCCATTGGCCCTGACGAAGCGCCGTACGGCCGTCTCCTATTTTTAGAAGACAACACAAAGAGGAGAAGTGGAGACGCGGTAAGAGACAGCCGAAGGTCATTGGGTAGTCAATAAACCCCTCTCTAGCGAGTTGTGGAGCGAGACGACAGGCACAGAGAAGATTGAATGTGTGACATGTAGCATTTTGTATTAAAGAAAGAGTTCATTGTGTGTCTTTTTGGGGAGAAGAAACCCGAACCCTCGGAACCTTCGAGGATGACATGCAAAACCCTCTGAGTTGGGTTGAAATTTGCACAAAAAGTAGTCGTCGGTAGTAGAAAATTGAATGACATATATCCCAGGTGGTACATTCCAGAATGTCCCACAATATCGTGGCAATCCGTGATACAGAGGTCATATAAAGTAAGCTTTGTATCGGTTTTACCACTTCTCCAAGCTTTAAACACATTTAAAATTGGTGAAACACACTTACAGATGTGTTCTTTAATGTCTATTCTCACTCTGTCACTCGCACTTTTCTCCATATAAGATGAACATAACCGTGCCGCCGTTTTGAATACAGATAAAGGTATTCCCAATAAATAATACAATAATATATATACTATAGGGGCGGCACGTGGTCGACCGGATAGCACATCCGCCTCACAGAGCAGCGCAGGGTTCGATTCCGGCTTCGGCCCTCCTGTGTGGAGTTTGCATCTTCTCCCCGTGCCTGCGTGGCTTTTCTCCGGGTACTTGGGTTCCCCCAACATTCCAAACCATATACTTTTCACACATGAAACATTGAAACATCTAAATACTACAAATCGATTGATATTATGATTGTTTCTCGATGTGTTTTGATTAAATGCTGAGACCCTGGAATGGATACATTCTATATCCATTTTTTTCCTGTGAGGGGAAAATCTAAAAAGCATTTCACTGAATTGTCTAAAATGGTTTAAATGGTTTTAAGGAAATGATTCATGGTTCTCAGCTGTTGATGCTGAAAATGGTAAAAAAAAAACCAACTATTCATTCATGGCTTCATTTGCTACGAATTCATAACAAGGACATTTCCCACTGATCACTCCTTATTTCTTTCATACCACTTCTATGCTGCTGTTTGCGCACCGCTTTACAGACAGAACGAATCATTCTTCATGCGCACACTGCAAGTAAACAAGGCGGGGTTTTTGTCTATGAAAGAAAATATGCAAAACAAAAACAACCCCCCGAAAAGTGATTACTGGACCACTTGGCAAACACAATGGCATACTAAAAAGCTTGCAATCGTACCTCATGTGGCTCGAGCACGAGTGCGATTTCGGCACACCGCTGGGTGACAAAAATGCTCACTTTGACACTCACAGCCAGACTGATTCAGGCCTCATCACTTGGCTTATATTTAAAAACAAAAACATTACGTTAACGAGCTCAACTGCGTGCTACGCATTCCTCACGACCGCATAGACGTTAAGGAGTTCATTTTCCTCCAACCTCGAATAAACAAAGCAATCGCTGACAAGTAGGCTCAAAATGATGAGGCAGTTATGCAAAACAACATATTTTCCCACTTACACCTTCCACGCTTGTTTCACACGACGGCGCCCCTCACCTTTGCATATTCATAATCAGACCGTTGTCGCCCTAATCACATACGTACTTATGCAACATGCAACGTATTCACACACGCCAAGGTTTTCTGCAAAATGAGATTCACGGTAATGTGAGTCATCATTCTGTAGAAAGCCCAAGTCGTTTTATGGTAATGTTTTCATCAGTCTCCCTTCATCAAGATGGTGCTAATGAAGTGATTTGAGTGGGAGGCCGATGTGGAAAACCTGCAAAAAAGTACGAGCAATATTTGGAGTGTCAGTAAAAAGCTCCCTTCGAAGAGTAGGAACTAAAAGGCTGAACACAAGTCCTTAGTCTCGTTGATTAAATTCGATTTGTTGGCATTTTAAAGTTATTTTTGCCCATAGGTAGAAATAGAATTCCATTTATTAGTTGTCGACTGAAAATGACAAGTTGTTCAGGGATCAGATAAACGCTCAATCATGGCTCAGCTTCAGCAACTAGGCGAGCCGTGATTGGTCATAACTGTAGCTGTGATGTCATTTTCAGTTGACAAAAAGTGGCAATATGGCCACCCCCTGAGATGGCTAAAAATAGGTGGATTTTGCTGATTAACTCACAACAGTAATCAGAATGCCGTGTTTAGTCTCGTGAAGGCACATAGAACATGATTTTGAAGAAAATCTGGGGGTTGACTTCCCCTTGAAGAATTCCCCTATTTTATTTTATGAACGAAAATGATTTTTTAGTTTCAGTTTGAGTGGTTACGTCAGTTTCCTTTAACTAGAATAACCTTGGTGAGTCATCCGTGTGGCATTTACGGAAGTGGAGAGGAAGGCTCGCTGACGGAACCAGACCTTAAGTTTGAGTTTATTTGCGTATATGCAAATTATTTGGTTGAAATGAAATGACCTGAGTAAATGTGTGGCTTGGCAAAAGAGCGATTCATTTGGAGTTTGATGTGGCGTCACGAACCTCTGCTCTGGAGGGAGTCTTCGACTCTCCACAAGCCTGCAGCAATGCCACAATAAGTGGCTAGATTTGTTGCTCGTCACTTTTCAGAAAATAAATAAATACATGACAGGAGTGAGCTTTGCAAATCTTGCTAAATATAGCAACAAAGTTGCCAATTTGGCAACACCGAGAATTCCTTCCCTATCATTGTTACGAAGGCCACAAAATCTGCATTTGCATGAGACAGAACAGAAGAATGTCACATACCTTTTATCAAGACATCTGGGAACGCTTTGAAAACCTTCTAAATCTCCCTCAGAGCAAATGTGTGCATCCATCGATGTGGGAACAGTCCAGGGAAAGTCCGACGTCTCCTCTTCTACTCGCAAACACAGACTTCCTTGATTTAGGTTTTACTGCCGTGCCAACTGGCAAGCCACCGTGCCCCACATGGCTGGCTGGCAGAGGGAAGGCTGTGCCTTTCACAGCCCAGGCATTACTAAGGGCCACTCCACAGGGAGTGCAGATGCTAATTGAGAGCGGTTGAAAGTGTCTGCCCCCCCCCCCAAAAAAAAAAAGAGGTGCCAGATGTGTCCTGATATCATTTTATATTGATGCAATAGATCAGAGTTTAAACCAGGGGTCGGCAACCAGTGACTCTAGAGCCGCATGCGGCTCTTTAGCGCAGCCCTAGTTTTTTCAAAAATGTTTGAAAGTGGAAAAGGATAGGGGAGGTAAATATATATTTTTTTGTCTTAATATGGTTTCTGTCGAAGGACAAACATCTCACAAATATTCTTAACATTTTCCAATGCTGTAAAAATATGTCGAATATCTTTTAGATTTCAACATTTCTGCCAACGAGGAATTGTGTCAGAGCCTGCGACACACGTTTCTATTAGCAGGGCGGAATGCCAGGCAGCTGGCTGTTGTTAAAAAAAAACAAAAAAAAAAACCCTGCGTTTCAGGTACAATTCACCGAGGGTGCGTCCCATGCCTCGTTCATCTTCGGGGCCGTTATGGCTGTTGCTTATTATGGAATGTGTGTGTAAGGGTGTGCACGTGTGTAAGCACGCGTGTGTGGTACCGGGTCGATCACGGGAGGTTGGTTGATCAAAAAGTAGATCTTCTGTCAAAAAAGGTTGGGCACCCTTGCTCTATAGGATGCACTGCAGAGGGGAAAACCATTTAATCGTGAAGGCTCATTGTGTATTTGTAGCCAACCTAGTCATTTTGATAGGATAATATCGCTAATACAGATACATACAGAATGTGTTGCCTTCATTACAAGGCTTATATAAGGCTTGTCATTTTTTGCGGCTCTAGACATATTTGTTTTTTTAGTCCAATATGGCTCTTTCAACATTTTGGGTTGTCGACCCCTGGTATAAACAAAGAAGGAGAAAAACATTCTATTTGATGAAATGATACGTTGCACTATGTCTCAGTTGGATTGAAGACTATTTGGAGGACAAACGGGGTCCATTTAACACAAGAACGGGAAGCCAGATTCCCTTGAACTCCGTTGTTAACCTGCGAGGCATCATGGGAGGTCCTGGGGTTGAGAAGAGCAGCTTCTGCTTCCTGCAAGCTGCCCTGAAGGCATTGCTCTATTCCTCTGCCAGCGCTCAATTACAGCCCATGATGATGAAGCACCTTTTGCTAGCTAGGTTACAGAGCCACGGGGCTCCATGTCAGTTCCTTATTAATATTTCACCTCCTTCCTTTTGTACTGTATTTACCCTTATCTGCTCAATGATAGGCCACGTCACACCTCGGCCTCGCAACCCCCTCAGGCAAAGAGTCGTTTAACAAAATGGGGTCAGTCACACCTCAGAGAGGTGTTCACTGAACAGGGAGTTGATCAACCTTGATTAAAACGGAGCCAAAATGCAGTGCGAGGTCACAAAATGTCCAACATAAGCGACCTCTGTTTAGATTTAAATGTTTGTCACGTGAATGGCTTTGATAAAAGACATCTTATAAAAAAGGTAGTAAAATGCCATCTTGGTGTCTTGCCCTTTATATACAAAAGAGATTAAAAAAAAAAATGAAGTAGACCTGAAAACAAAATAGAGCCCCATAAATCTTTTGGGGATTGCGTTTTTTGAATGAGTAGGGATTTCCCAATTTATGTTCTTTGTGTGGGGAGTTACCATATTGTGACAATCCCTTTCTTATTGAATACTGTCTTGGAAATCTTTTTAGGCACATGGTAATTAATAACATTTTGAAGGTCAATGTATGGTTATTGCAATATTTGACATACAGTAGCTGGCATCGGATCGCTTCCTAGACTGTGATTGACTGGTGACTGGTTGACGGATGATTGGTTCCCTTAAATGTGGACAGGACAAACCGCATAAAAGTTGGATGGACGAACGTGTTGTCATTTGTGTTACTCAACACTGCAGTTGTAGATGCAGTCTTATTGATTTCACGACAACCCAAATTGAGTGTGACTAGAACCATAAGACCAATTTTGCCAGAGCTCAGCAATATCTTAAACGAGATTACCGGTGTGATGTACAAGCCAGAAATAGACATTATTAAAAGTTAACAAGGACTGTTGCACATCACCAGAGGAAATAAATGCAGCTGTAATGGTCAGGAGCGAGGAGTGGATGAGGGCAAACGGAAGGGAGGCTATACGCTCATTCATCTCACAGCAGTCCAATATTATCAGACGGAACAACCACCCCCTCCTTCCCAAACACGCATACCCCTCCCTTCTGTCGCCCACCCTTTATTCCAAAGCTCGGCGCCTCTCCCGTCCTCCCCGTTGGACCCCCTTTGGCTTTCAATCACAGCTTGCGGTGCCCGTTTTTCCCAGCAGGAAGCTAATTCTGCTTTTATCCCCAAGTAATATTGGCCTTATCACCCGCGCCACTGCATCCGTGCCACGACTCACTGAGCCACGAGGCAAGGGGGAGGTGGCTGGGGGGGAGGGGGGG
>NW_017842060.1:7472576-7495559 GCF_001891065.2 Hippocampus comes | reverse complement strand
AGGTGGCTGGGGGGGAGGGGGGGGGGGCTGACATCAGACGAGGCAGGACAAATGTCAACTTGGTGGAACCGATTGGGAGTCTGCTGCTCCCACACACACACACACACACACCAGCACTCACAATTATAGGGACAAGACGAGTAAACTCCCCGTGGATCTTTCGCACTCCAGCCCTTTTGAAGACTGCCAATATTGCTCCTGATATTGCGGTGTTGTTACATCACTTATGGCACATACACACAGATGGGTCTAAATGTCCAAAACACAATCATTCTGAGAATCCAATATTCTTAACAATGTCCATAAAAAAAAGTTTTGAGTGGGGAAAAAAACCCAATGCCCAGCCTTCACGAAGAATACTGCGTTTCATCAAGCATCGTCCATATTAGATAAATAAAGGCCTCCTTCATGTCAACAACTCTCTTTTCCCCATCAGAACAAAACAGCATGTTGATGTAATTGTCTGCATTCATAAATAGCTCAGTCCTGAGCCTGTTTTGGTTTGCAACACAGTATCGTAAAAGCACGAGCAGTCTTTCAGATGAATTGAAATATGGATTTTTACTGCCTGTTGTGTCCAAATGCACTTTCTACTACTTTGTTTACCTTGCGATAAGAGTTCTCAATTCATCTTTCCCCATTGAAATGAAGGGCACTGTCATACTTTCTTGAAAGTCATAGGCTTCTGTCTCCTGGCTAGGCCTTTTCCCCTTCCCAAAGAGGTTTGTTTTTCACTCATTTTGCTAGCTCCCGGGTTTCATTGTAGCGGTAACGTATCACGTGACCGATCAAGAAGTGCGCCTTGGCCTGCGTCAAGAGTGACATATTGTAGATGGATGTAACAGAGGATTCGGTAATTTTTCAAAGTAAAACATCTTTCAGAGTCCGAAATAAAATGAAAGTAAGCTAAGTTATTTATTCTTTCTGTGTGGCCCAGTATCAAATGATGTGCCGGTCCATGGCCTGGCGGTTGGGGACCGCTGGTTTAAAGGGTTCTAAAATCACCAAACGGATGCTAATTATTAGCTTATCAATGGCTCTTTTCCTTTGTATGTTTTTTACGCTAGTGGGGGTCATGCAAGTAACATTATAACATCACTATAGTGTCTTTTGCTGCTATAGTAGAGGGGAGGCCGATGGTCTACATGGCTGGAGTCCATGCGAGAGATCGACGCGTTTAAATTACGATTATAAGGAATTGCAAGATCTCCACTTGCGGATGATGTAAAATAGGCGGGGCCATTCACAGATCACGTGGGCACTTCTACCCTGATTATTCGTGTACATGTGTCTCTGTGTCTTTCATAGTGATAAGAATTCAGGGGGGATACAGTATTTTTATATGTTGTCTACATGTTTTTAGTCCGTACTTCATTTACAAACCTGAGCTTTCCCTTGACCGCCACTGAACCTGTAGGGATCCACTATTTCTTGTAAACAAGATGTCATAGAATGCAGTCGCCTTCGTTACCTCGCCATCTCGCTCCATGCTAAACTCTCTGGTTTACATTTACTGAAAAGACAAATGCACGGAGACAAGTTGACATATTATACAGGGGAGACTTCCTGGTAGTGAAATCTAAATGCCACTAATAGATTAATTCTGCACATGCTATGCATGCAAATCCTCTGCGGTGCCCTACATGGAGCCTGTGACTTGAGTATTTCCATCAAACTGGGGGGAATTTCCCTCGTTGCCTCCCAGTGCAGTGCTAATGAAGATGTATGGTACAGGTAGAGTGATGACATTTACACAGGCAGCAGACAGCCTCCATCTCTAACACGCGGCTGTCTGCGCCGTGATTTGGAATGGCCGTGCTTTTAGGACGCGAGCACCCGAATTTAGGGGATTTAGGGAAATGAAGTCACTCACTTGTAAAATAGAAAATTGTAATGGAATGATGGTTTTATGCGATTGTTTTCTGGCCCGGATAGAATTACATTCCCCTTAAATGTACATAGCACCATTCAGTACTCAACTTAGTTTTATTGTCTAATGGCAAATTGTACTTTAATGTAACTGAAGAGACATTTTGAGTATGGATGAGTGAAATGGTGTAAATAGAGAGCGAAAGGAAAGATGGGTGAAATGATGGACACATTATACGATATGAAATAAAAATGGATGGCTGGATGTGTGTAACAACCAATCACGGCTCACGCGTTTCCTGGGTTTGGTCATGTGACTTTCGCAAGCAGTGCCCTGCGATGTCATTATCAGTTGCCAGCAAGTGGCAAAATGGCTACCTTCTGAGATGGCTAAAAATAGGTGGGTTCTGCTTCTTATTTCACAAACGCAGTATGAAACAAACCACAGTGTTTAGACTAGTGGGGTGCAAAAACATTTTGTAAAGACATTTTTGATTTGACTTCCCCTTTAATGAGACACTGTTGTGAGTTTTCTCCTGACTGTGCCACTGCTTAATGTCTCCCCGGGGAAACAATTAGAGCGCACATCCAACATTTTTTGACGGGTTTATGAAATGACTGACAATATTTACTTATCTTGGAAATACTTTTATAAATGTTTCCTCGTATCCCTTGCAATGTGCTCATGCACCTCCAGGGGGATGCTGGCGCCTGGTTGAGAAACACTGCAATAGATAAGCCAATGATTCAGACAAATGGATGGATAATGGACACGAGAAGAGGAAAGACAGAGATGGATGAAAGATGACCAGTGGTTGAATGAATAGAAACGGGAAATGTAAAATTGGATGAGTGGAGGTCGATGCAGGAAAATCAATCTGCTGTATGTGATGGATAAAAAGCGGTACTGTACTCTCATTTGAAATACGTGAATTTAAACTCTTATTCACCTTCTCCAACGACCTAATTCACACAAAGTCAAATGTCATTAATGGTGATTATTTTCTATTTACATGTTCCTCTCACCCAGTGGTCGGAGCTGAGAGGGTCAGTGGTGCCATCTTAGTGATGGATCAGGCTGTGCAGGTGATCAGGCCACTACCTGGAGGCAAACGTTCCTTCAATGGGAAGCCGAAACCAACATGAATGTGTGTGTGTGTGCGTGTGCGTGTGCGTGTGCGTGTGCGTGTGTGTGTGATTTCAGAAATAATAAATACCCATACAAGCAACAAGAAAGCCTCGAGGGCCGACGCGCATCCCGGCGTCAGCACACGGCAAACAAACGCACGCACGCGCGTGCGTTCCATTTGCTGAAATGAAATCTGGGCGATTTCAGAGACGGCGCAAGTGGAATTATTGATGGCCGGCCGTCTCCGGGCAGGCAGGACCGCAGTAAAGTTATGGGTGAGACTAATATGCAGTTTGATGAGGTGGGCTTTTAGCACTTGATTCTGGGCCAACATTAAGTACATATTGTTTTTACAGATTTGATTGCTCCTTTATTGTTATTATTATTAATGCACTGACTCTGTGTGTGCGTGTGTATGGGGCATTTAATGGAAGCTACTCATTTGCTGTAGTGAATTAAAAAAAAAATGATCAGAGATGAATAAATGAGTAATCTGTGTGCGGGGAACCAGAAGCGACATCGTGGAGGTCATCCTCATTTAAAGCATGCAGTAAAGGTGCGCATGCAACCTCATTTTACAGCAGCTTAGAGGCATTCCGTGTCTAAATACATATTTGAAAGCAATGAATCGTCTTCCCGTTTGTGGATATCGGCTCAACTACGCATACGCACTCCCTGACCGCCTATAGAAACGCAGAAGGAATGACTAGCTAGCCATGGCCACACAGGCCGCTGAGGCGAGAGCCGGACTGTAGGAAATTCTGATTCAAAACAAATACCCACTAAACCGTAGAGCCTAATTTGATGTGCCGTTGTTGGGGCTGTAAAAACAAAGCACTTTAACAAGCTTTTAAAAGCATACAGCCTGTAAAAGCGGAGATGGAGATTAAAAGACAAGGAGAAATGTGGTCTTATACAAGCCCTGGTGGACCCTTTGGAACAGAGAGCCAACCAAGAACAAGACATAGTGCCTTTGCTCCCCCCGTGAGTGCTTTGATTAATGACACCCTGCATATTTATTGCTTAACGTGTGGAACAGGAGCTGACAAGCCCAACAATTAGGTCAATTACCAGATGACGACGTTGTTGTGTTGGGTTAATTACTGGACTCTGGACGGTGGGAAGCATCCATTTGCACGTGGGTGGCATGTAACAAAGTGAAGATGCAAATGAGCTCACCTGTTGGCCAGGGCATGTTCATATATGGGGTTTGTTGGGGGGGGTGAAAGGGGGGGGGTCCATATGTTATTCTTTCCTGTTTCGTTGGCATAAAATAAATGTATTTTATCTTTCGTCATTTATCACGGGTCGGGTTGCATGCATACATTGTGCCTCTGCTCCATGTGCGAATATATTGAACCAAAGCTAAATATTTACCAAGCAGAGCCAAAGAAAATGTTCACAGAATAGTTACAGAGGTCTCTGTTGTGCGCTCAAGGGTCTCATTTACTTTTTGAAAATTAACCGACAGGTCGAGTAATTGTGGATGAGGTTTATATGTGTTTAAATTAGTTAAAATGTGTACAGAGTAGGGAAGACTGGTTTTGAAAAAAAAAGTATTTTTTTTCCCCCTTAGTTTTGTGATTGAGATTTAAAAGGCAATTATTTTTCCAAGATGTTTCCCAGGCGTGCTTTTTTTTTTTTAAACAAACAAGCAAAATGTGACACTTGAGCAGTTGAACCGGTTAATGTCATTCCACATGGCCCATCATGTTATCATTCACTTGCCTTCCGTGGTCGTGACACAGATAAGGGAGAGAATTGTTTAAATGGTGAAATCAGCTTGGAATTTGATCATCTACTCCTCGATTATGGTTGTTGAGACACAGCATAATAAATAATACATTGTCTATCTGTCTATCTCTCTTTACAACGTAATACTAGGAATGTAATGAACTATATCCAAAGGTCACAATGCAACGTCACAATATGAACGTGACGATACGATAACCATCACCACATTGTGGGGAGGCTGGCAATATTATTGAGAAAAAAAAAAAGGCTCACAATGCTGTATAAAAGCTCATTTCTATGGAACACAAACTACAAACACAAATAAACTAAATAGCAATTGCATTTTAATGTCTCGTTTATACAATGCTAAGTAGCTGAGGTCATGATTATACACGAGATGGGAGAATAAACTGGTTCAGAGACGTCATGATCACAGCATGGATGACGTCAAGCCGTAGCCGTTGTGAAAGCATGATATAAATAAACATGTGTCGGATTGTATTGTGGGCGGCACGGTGGTCGCATGTCAGCCTCACAGTGAAAAGGTGCAGAGTTCCATTCCAGCAACTAGTTCAGGGTGTCCCCCGCCTACTGCCCGAAAATAGATGGGTTAGGTTCCAGCATGCCCGTGACCCTCGGGAGGATAAGCGAAGAAGAAAATGGATGGTGTGGTACATACAGTCGTTCAAATAAGCACGGTGGTCAACTGGTTAGCATGTCTGCCTCACAGTGCAGAGGTCAATAATTCAAATTACTGTAAAAATGGGTTTGGAACAAAAAAAAGGCTGCAATATTTAAAGACTTTCATTTTTTTTCATTTGCAAATTTGAAATTTGGGAAGATTTTAACAAGAATCATACATAGAAGTTAAAGCACGAGATTTGCTTCTACGGAACGGATCGGGCCCCCCGCCCTGTGTTTTAACACCTGTGCCATTGGTGAACATGTAGCCATAGTTACCACATTAGCCCAACCTCTCACCGGAACACTCAGATTGAAGCATGTTGTTGTTTCTTCTTTGTTTTTCAGTTTCTGGTGAATCCTGTTTTGTTTTAAAGTGGAAAACCTACCACTGAGTGGAGCTGTGTAGGTTACCGCGCAGTCGAAAAGCGGCATTAAAAGTCACTTGAGTGTCGCCGCCGCTCTGCACGACGGCGCTTTAATCAAAGCGCCCGGCTCGTCCGCCACTCCTAAATGGCCCTGCAGCACCTTTTGAAACACACCGACAGCCTTTTGATGCTGAAAGGACCCGCTTTTATCCCCTTAAATACCTTGTAAAAGGGCCCCCATTGACTATACAAGCAGCCGCCACTTGCATGCCCCCTCGCTTTAGGCGCTATTGTTTGCCAACTGAATGAGTTAACTATACTGGGGGAACACTGTTCGACAATATCCCCTTCATTTTTTTTTCTCTACTCAATAGCTTTTTAAAGAGCGAAAAAAAAAAAGATAAACATTAATATTGACGTTTGAGCTTTGATACCGCATTGGTGTGAAATTTACACTCTCCGGACCCCCTCCCACCTCCTTTTCTCTGCAAAAAATAATAACACAAAGGCTGAGAGGCAATAATGGACCTGCAAGACAAACAGAGGAACAAGCACACTAGCATGTTGAGTACACTTCAAGCTAGAAAGCAAAGCAGCCCGGTGTGAGTGCTGCCATCCATCATCAGGTATTGCCTGTCCTCATTAGTGCTAATCCACTTGTGTCCGCAGTCTATTCAACTCGTCATGCACTACTATGACTGTCATGGGCCCCCAAACACACACACACACACACACACACACACACACACACACACACACACACACACACACACACACGCGTATAAAAAAAAAAAACATTTTATATCTATATAAAACCAGACTCTTCTCCATCTCCCCTGCTAATGGTGTAGACGTGCTGAGAGATACAAAAGGAAGGTGGCCTACACTTGCCGATTGCGCTGAAAGAGACTTTGTGCACAGACAAGACACTGCGGTTTTAGGATGTTGGTTGCTTTCTCCGCCAAATAATCGGACGCCCAGTCGCTATGCGCAACTACCGCTCAACTTGTCACCTGCACCGAGTAAGTTCAAAGCAATTAGGTTTCAGGAAGCAGAGAAAGAAAAAAAAAAGATCAGAGCCAGTCAGGGTTATCTGTGTTTTAGTCTATTGTGAAGAATCGGACCCCCCCACTGGAGTACCCGGAGAAAACCCACGCAGGGACGGACGGGGAGAACATGCAAACTCTGCACAGGAAGGCCGGACTTGGAATCGAACCCGGTACCTCCGCACTGTGAGGTCGACGCGCTAACCACTGGTCCACCGGGCCACCTCATCAAATATCCATCGAAAAAGTCCATCATCCAACATGGGGCTCGAAACTACGACCCTGAGATCAAGCGAGTGACCTAGTCGGGTTTTTTCCCCCCCGAAACATTCAAGCAACCGCGAGCAGAGGTTCTGTTTCATAAATGTCGAACAAACCGCATACTTTGACTGCTGATGCAACGTTCATTTTCTCAAGACTGTTGCGAGGTGTGGAAAATTGAACTCGCGGACAAAACGTATTGACAAGTAGGTTTATCGCCACTCGGCGCCGAGAGACTCACTGCCGCCGCTGTATTAAGTGTCACTGACTCAAACGCGATGGCCGCGCTCATGCGTGTTGCGTCGGCCTTGAACAGGTATCTAATTACGTTTTTTTTTTTTTTTTGGCACTCATTTTCAAAGCGACTGTGTGATGTTTGTTACCCCTGTATGAGTGGTAATTGTGTGTGTGTGTGTGTGTGTGTGTGTGTGTAATTGAGCAGAGTCTTTTCTCTACTTTTCAGAGGCTTTTTCTCTCATTGTCATTCTCTGTGGTGTCTGAGCCCACGGGGAGCCATTGTTTGAGCAGCAGCGGAAGACAAACAAGAATGCCAGCGTACGTGGGAGCTCCCTGGGTAACACTTGAGACTGCTGAAGTCAGTCACTCATCAACACACGCATAGACTACACATTTACATACAGTATACAAGTATGGACAAAAATTAAGATGCACATATTCTCAGTGGTTGTATTTGTAAAGCACGGGAGCATTAATATGCCCGGATTCATACGGAGATGATTATAGTACATCGTTGTTCTTGTTTGTAAAGTGAACAGAAACCACAAGTCCAAAGGGGGTAGAGGGGGAGGAGGGGGGAATGAGGGCGCACACGTTTGTACACAAATTACACCCTGAGGGATAACTCAGCCTCGTTTCCACAACGAAAAGCCGCAAGGTGCCGGATGCTAATTTGGTCAGATGTGAATACTCGGATGCTTCCTCATGCGGATCGCACAACTCCGATGGCGGGGAAAGAGCCCACGTTGCAGAGAAAAAAAAAAAAAGAAAGAAAGCAATTTTCCTTTCCATCTAACTTTGTTTCAACATAACAGCGTATGATTATGTTTGGTGGAAGCCTTTCTTTGGGATTTATCTGACAGTTGGGTCGCCGGGTAAAGGTGTGAGAAAACAGTGTCACCACCTCAAAATGAATTGTTGATTTCCTGCAACATTCTCTTGGGGAATTTTGGAGAAAATTCTTTGAAGTCATAATAGGGAAAAAAGTTAATTTTTGGCATCCGCTGATTAATCGATTCACATAGCTCTCTCTCTCTCTCTTTTTTTTTTTTTTTTTTTTACCAATTCCACTTTTTCATGGAAAATGCTGTACAAGTGTTTTCAGAGGCTATTTTGAAACAAAACAAGCGCTTTATTGTTCTTAATGTCTATAAAAAGGAAAATGCAGCTGCCGGGGAGACAAGAGTTGAGAACCACTGCCCTGGAAAAAAAAAAAAAATTCTGTTTTTAAAGCGAGTGTTACTTTTGTTCCAGATCCCGCTAGATTGTTGTGCAAACGGGTTTAATTTAAACTCCTATAGGTCGTACTTCATACTTTCAGCTTTCAGTGTCACTACTAAAGCCCGCGCAAGTATATTGACTATTTTGCGTGGACACTCGAGGAATACAAGCCAGCATTTCTCGTGTGCAATCTGCAGCCATCTTTTCACAAAATAAGGCAATGACTTCCACGTTCGGCAGGAGCCAGAAAATGGGAAATGACAGTTATTCATCCGACAAGGGGGGCTGGGGTGAGAGGAGCCGTCTCTTTGCTGCTAACCTATGCGGCAGGCTGTAAAATAGCAAACGAGCCAACAACAGGAGAAATAAATGACTTTCTGGACAAAAGGCAGCTGCAAAGCAGAAAGAATTTCTCCTGGGGCTAAGAGGGGGAATGGGAGAGATGGAGGAGGAGGAGGAGGAGGTGGTGGTACATCCCCTTGCGCAGCGCTCCATATCATTTGCATGCTTTATACTCTCCCAGGCCCCAACCATGCAAATGACTCATAACGTGGAAATAGAGAGACTTTGGAGTCGGTGTCAGGAGTGAATTTATACGTGATTGCCTGACAGGCTCCGTGTCCTAAATCATTTTCAATTAGATGACACTTTCAATATCCAGCCTCTGATTTAGAGATATTAAAAACTTCTCCACAGTTGAAAGCAGGCGAGCTTATCTGCAACCCTCCTCAGCCCACCTTCCCTCTGTCTCTCTCTCTCTCTCTCTCTCTCTCATCCCCCTTCCTCCTTTTCAACCCAGTTTCTCATCTTCACCTTGTTAAAAAGGTATACCTCACAAGGATACTTTAGAATTGAGGAGGAGGACAACTTCTTGCATTTCAAATGGGCCAAGATTTGTCATTCATTTGAAATTCCCCGAGTCGCTGTTGTAAGCAAATGCAGCGGCGTGACCCCCCCCCCCCATCCCCCTAAAAAAAATGTTATTTGTGAGCAATTGACTTCAGTTCCGGTGAGAAAGCAGGGCTGTAAGTCAAGACTGCATCTGTTTACAGAGAGGCTTTTTTTCTCACTTTAATTTGAAATTTATGACAGTATTGTGACTCTTTGCACTATTAACAGTCAAAGACATACAGAAGAACTTGAGTACTCTAACGCCGAGCCATCTATTAATTTTCCATCACGCTTGCCCTCAATGCGGGTCACAGGTGAGCTGGAGTCAATCCCAGCCGACTTTGGCTGAGAGCCGAAACCAAAATCCTTGTCAATATTTGCAGTTCCACCAAAACATTCAGGAAGAAAGACTCACTTAGCTAGCGTGTGACATCGGCGTACCATGCTAACTGATAGCGCCTGCACCTCGCTAGACCTCATTTCAGCCGGAATGAAGGACAAACTCTTTTGACACTTTATTCACAAAGGACAACTAAGAAGAAGACAAGACGGCTATCTACCACACTTCAGGGTGTTTGCGATAAATAACCACTAAAGATCAGTAAAGTAGGTTAAAGTTAATGCTCACAAAGAAATGTTACTTTCAGCACAACAAGCCAAGTGAGTATCGATCCTGAATCTCTTTAAACGGTCCTCACACATTCACATTCTGCTCATGTGGCCCTCTGTCTGCCCTTCGTGCAGGCAGCCTTTCAAGCATCGGCTGTAGAGCATTTAATGACTGTTGTATGTGTGATAAATGTCTGCCCACGTGCTTTTAACCGAGAGCGCCGCCGACCCGCTCCCCGCTTCATCCAACCTTTCTTCAAGGCAATAAAAGTGACAGGGAGGAGTCGTCATCAAATGCTTCTCCTGCAGGCTTGATCTGTGTAACAATGCATTGAGCACAGTTAACCTCTGCAAGATGTTCCATCACGCATGGCAGCGAACGAAGGGCGTTAGCCCACTTCAATCCAAGAGAGATTGTCTCCCGGGTAGCTAGCTATAGCTATATTGTATCACACCGACAGCTCGGCTTTGCACCCAAACTCTCAATTCGCTGTACGTGTCGACAGTTAAAAAGCTATAGCTAGCTATAACTATAGCTATAGCTATAGGATGTAGCTGGTCAACAATGAGTGATAGTTATTTATTCTATCATTGGCCACAATGCCGAATGGGATCCTGGTTTAATTAAGCTATTTGAAACAAAAGAGAACAACTTTTCCAGAGCTTAAAGGAGCAGCAACCAGCATTCCGAGAATGTTGGTTGGTGCATCAAAATCTGTACTTTCCGGTTGCATACCTTTGTGAATGTAAAGTCTTGATAAAGCGCGATATAACTGCTATCCATTGAGCATTTACGATTATGAAAATTGGAATTTTCATTTGTTGGACTGTGGATTTTTTGGGGTGTGGGGGGTGGAAGAGTGCAATGACTCGATTCCATTTGAAAGTCAATCTTAACTGTCAACACGTACAGTGAATTGAGAGTTTGGGTGCAAAGCTGAGCTGTTGGTGTGAAACAATTTAATTTTTTTTTTTATTGATATAAAGAAGGGTGTAACATTATTCGAGACTTAAGTCATATTGTTTTTCAAGAAAAAGAAAAGCGTAATTGTTCTTGAGGAGAGCAAAGATGTATTTTGTTGTGCTGGAGATTTATAATCTGGCAAGAAAGTTGTATTTTTCCTGGATAACCACCTGACAAAATATGATATTAAAGTCAAAGTTTAACAAGGAAAGAAAGTCATACTAAAAGATAAGTGATTCTTTTAAAGCAACTTTATTCTCAAAATTATTTTATCCTGAAAATGACATCTTTATCTTCTCAAAATGGGACAATAAAATATGACTGTTAATAATGTCTTTTGCTAACCCCCCCCCCCCAAAAAAATTTATTCACGCAGAAACAGAAGAGATTTTAATTTGCCCAAATCTCAGCTATGGAGTACAGCACGGTAATCGGTTTAGCATGTTTTTTAAATTGATGCAACACAATCAATCCGGTTCGTTGCTGAACCCTGTCAGCTTCCCAAGACCCCAGTTTGAGAATTTCCATGTTCGTTTTTGGCTAATAATGCACTTATTTTGCTCTCAAAATGCTTTGTTTTAACATAATTCCTTCCTGGCTGGCACTCGGGATGCTTCACAGCTCGACAGAGTCGAACAATCCGAAACATATTCGTCTGCTGTATGGAAAAATCCAAACATGCAGTCCTGTCATGCCTCATCTGAATCTGGTGGCAGGACAGTTCCCCCACTTGCTTCCATTGCCCGGACCTTGGTCGCCAGATTGGCATCGAAACGTAATGGCGAATGGTGCGAATCCAATTGGTTTTGTCATTTTTGCATCACCCTGCAACCTGTGCTGATCAGCCTGTAATTCCTTTGATCTTTATTTCCAGTGGAAGATCTGGCTATTTACGCTTCAAGCTTCCCTTCCGTCAAGGCAATAAAGAAACAATGAGGAGCTTCAGCGGCAAGCTTGATCTCGACAAACACCGCGCCGAACAGCCCGGCCATTCTGAAGCAATAAAAGCTAGATGGTAATGGACACACAATAAGTGAAAAGCCCATGCAAGCAAATAGCATCTCCTCCCATCACCATTAGCGCCGACCCCGCAAACTTCAATCTTCACCCTCGCTGCCCTTTTCTAAAGCAATAAAACCAAAAGCTTCGATGGGCATCTCCAATCTGTGCCGACATGCTGCCCCGCAGCTCATCTTCTTCCTCCCACCGTCTCCCTCCTCTACATCATACCTCTCTCGCCTTCTCTTCATCCGCGCTCTTCCTAACCCACCCCTTCCATCTCTTCCCCTTATCAACCCCCCCCCCGCCACCAAAGCTTGTGGTGCGATTGTGCGAGGGACAAGTCCCGCCGACAGGCCTGCGCAGGGCTGATAACGTCAGGAGCTGAACAATGGGGACAAAATTGTATAGACTAATGGAAAGGAGCCTGAGGTGGAAGGGGATCAGGGACATAAATCAGTGCGCCCAGCACTGATGGGGCTCTTCAGTAGCAATAAGAGAGGCAATACCTCTTGGAGTCGGGCAAGGGGATATAGCAGGGAGGACCTTCGTACTCCTCCTCTTGTCTCAGATTGAGTGAATACCACATGAGAAATGACCTGACAAAGGGACTGCGGATGCAGAATGACATCCATGCGAAATAAATTAATGAATTAAATTTAAAAAAAACACATGGAGAGATGCACGTAGATGCCTCGCGGATAGTTTAAAAGCATATAAAAACAGATCCTGCATGTGAACAATCTAAAAGCACTTTGCGAAGGTGCTATGTTCAGTAGACATGGCGTCGCTCTGTATGGTGATGGATGGAAGGTGGTGGTGGGGGTTTGGGGGCGGCGGCAAAGGAGCTGCAGCTCACATAAGGCATTGAAAGCGATAACCAGTCGGGATGGATGAGTCACATTTTACCTTTATAGTGTTCAGCTCTTCACAGTGTAAAGATAATAGACTGAGCCACTTAGCAATCAGACAGAATTAAAGAGCTCCTCTCATCCCATTCCCGCTCTGTGCCTTTCTAATGCCAGCTTTTTTTTTTTCACCTGGCATTGTCCTGGAAAAGTAAGTTCATTTCTTCCACATCTTTTATGCAAGTAAAACTGGGACCGAAGCATCGACAAAGGACTTAAAGTAGGAGTTTACAATATACTGTTCATTGAGATGTCTCGACTCCTCATTGCTCATCGGTAGGTCATTAATTCTTCACACGAGATAACGAATATAAGACTGTGACGACTAGTAGTGTGCATCTCTCTGAGAAAAAAACAATTGGTACGTATCCGGATGTATAGGGTGAGATACGAATCGAGGACGATTTGATTTCAAAGTGGACTGATTTGATTCGGTTCGCACACCGGCTCCATGATGACGTCATGGAGGAATGAATTCCATTGGCAACTTGTGAAGTTCCAAGAGGGTTCGAGCAGTGTCCTGGTTTTCTTCTAAATTTTGCACCACTTCTCTGATCTTAATATATAAATATTTCCTTTGTCATCTCAGGTGATTCTTCATTGCAACCGCTTTCTTCACAACACCTTCCCTGTCCTGAGGAATTCTATTTAGAGAGGTCAGTATTGTGTAGGTGAGGCAAGATTAGGCATCCCGCATCGGAATTAAATCGCCATTAATCATCGGCTTTCTGCTCATACACCCGCCACTGACACAGATAAAAGCTGGCTGTGAACCTGGAAAAGACTGAGATGGGGAGAGTAGCAGAGAAAAAAAAAAGGGGGGGGGGAAATCACAGACTTGTTAAAAAATAATAAGCTGCTACAGAGCCAGGAGCAGAGGCCTTGGCGAGATGGGAATCGCTGATTAAATTAAAAGCTCATTAATCAACCTTTGACCGCAACTACTCCCCCGCCATGTCTCTTGTTCAGCTTTTCACCGTTGACCGCTCGCTATTCTTTGCCAAAAGGAAGAACCCCTTGCGCGGGGTCAGAGGTGAGAGTGAACTGCAGAAAGAGTGGACAAGAGAGGCTTTCAAGATCATCCTGGAACAAAAAAAAAAAAGAGCAATTTGGCCTTGCGCCTCCTTGACTGCCACCCAGATGAAACTGCCTGCACGATCCGGGAATGCCAGCGCAAAAGTGGCGGCGATTCCACCAGGCATGTCGTCGTGATCACCAAACAAAGCTTTGTTGCCGTGTGATTTGGCGCCGTAATGTCTGGCTGACTTTGTGAAGCGGGAGAGGTGAGAAGGAGGGAGAATGCCGCGCTCTGATGAGGAGGATGAAGGGCACTTGAGAGTCGAGTGCTTGCTTCATAATGGTGGTGAATTATGCTGAAGTCATTCAACCTGATCATGACATCACGGCCGCCTGATGAGGGGAAAACCGTGATGATCAATTCGTGCATCAGCTGATCAATATATGCATATTCTCTTTCCGGAGTGCCTGCTAAACCAACAAGTATGAAATGAAAGAGTAAATCTGTCCTGCGAATGTTTCTGAGAACGACTGAGTGAGCCTTTCGGCACCTACGCCTCACTCTTACATAACCGGGGTGCTAATTTACATGATAAATGCCCCCAAACTAAGTTTCTCACCCATGACATGATCACCGAGGGTGGGCGATGGTCCACTATCGAGTGACGAGCGGAATCTTGCTGCCAGACTACACTCTCTGAAACATTGTCACGGAGAGAAATCCAACGACAGGTGCAAAGCTTTGTACTTATAAATCTGAAGCGGAAACATATCATGCCGAGATTAGCATTTGCTAAAAGCACGATCTTCCGATAAGCACGTCATTGCACAGTGACATCAGATAGGCGGCGGTGGTGCCGTCTTAGAATTCATGTTGTGTTTGGGAATGCCGCTCCTTCATCCCTTGGCATGTATTGGATTGATGGATGGGTGGATGGATGATAAAAATCACAGCACAGAACAGCACACCAATCACTTTCAATTCTCCATATTTTCACTTTTGTTCTCATTTTGGGTACTACGGAGGATTTGACCTCCCTCAAAGTCTGTTGACACCTCCTCTCAAAACTAGCGGGTAAATCGAGCAGGAGTCCCTGACAGATCTGACAGCATCCCCGCCTCGCTCCTTGGCTGGCCTTTCCTTCCCTCACCCTGCCGTCCTCTTTCTTGGGTGTGGGGCAGTAATGGGATCTCTGGGCTATCTGACCCCCCCATATATGAAAAAGGCCACTCCAACAAAGAAAGGAGGGAGGGAGCCACTTAAAAAAAATAAATGGAAGTAAGGGGGAGGGGGGAAGGGGTAGAGTATGAGAAAAGCAGAGGAGGAGGATGAGGAGAGTGTTGGAGGGGGGGAAAAAAAAAACAAGTGCCGATCGATGTGTGAAAGACGTAATTGAAAATGTCAAAAGATGTAAGGAATGACAGCAATGAACTGAGCATGGCGGTGTGGTCGGTCAGTGAGATACTCGCTTCATCGTGGATTGATCCCCCGCCTGGCCCCCCCTCCTCTCCCTTCTAACTGAAACTACAAACATAAGGTTTTACGTGGACCACCATCATTTTAAAACTGTTTATTCCTAGCGTGCCAGTGTGCACGGGGTCGATAGGTTCCCTCTTATGCCTCAAAATTTGAAAATGTACTTATCTAGACATCATCTGGATTTTCTCATGATTGAACAATCACCAGCTGAGCGCAAATCGACTCGCCTTAATTTTCGGGCGGACGGTTTTCTGCTTCGAAATAGCTACACGGATAATCAAGGGGTACAGTGATAAGCAAGTTGCACCGAATGCATCAGTCAGAAGAAGAACAAGAGAGGAGGAACAAGGGACAGGAAAGTGAGAAGAGTGAATTGCACAGAAGACATCATTCAGAGTAATAACAATGGAGAAAATACGAAGAAACTGCAAAAAAAAAAAAAAAAAAAAAAAAAAAAAAAAAAAAAAAAAAAAGCTGAATTGAACACAAAAATAGCAATGGATGAGATCTGTGATGGAGAAACTGCAAGAAAACAAAACGAGTTGCACTGAATGCATGAGTGAGAAAATAATCATGGAGAACAAAGGACGAGAAACCACAAAAACCAACTTGCACTGAACGGATCAGTCGTAACGAGAACGACGGAGGAGTGCGAGGGATTAGAAACTATGAAAAATGAGCCACCGTGATGAAAAAAAAAATGTCAACCAAACAACATAAACAGTGACCTATGATTAAATGGAGCAGGAATTGTTGCTTTGTTGGTTTGAACAATTTTCTAGCTTGTTCAAAAAGGAGAGCGTAAATAAATGTTGGATTTGTATTAGGGGTGCTTCGGCGCTAAAAATGCCTCTGCTGCTTATGCCACATTTCAGAACTGCAGTTGCTCCTCATGGTGGGGCTGCGGTACGCTGCCGTTTCATCAACCTACTGATTGAATTTGTCGAATTGTTCCAAAAATGAACTTTCCAAATGAAATTGTGACGATCCGGGTCTACATATCCAGGTGCGAAGACGTGCAGACTCTGTCAGGCTCCTCATCATAGAGCAAGTGAGCATATTCTCGTTTTCAAACGGGAATGCCAGATCAGCACTTGACCCGAATGTCAGCTTAACCATTTATCCTCACCTCAATTTAACTTGCCCTTCTACTCTCCTCCTCTTCCTCGCGACTTCTCCTCGCCTCTCCTCATCTCTTCTTCTCATCTATGAAGATGAAGAGGAAAATCATCACCTGCTTTACCCCGGGGGAGATGAAATGAGCGCAACTTATAATTCAGCACATCTTCCCGCGATCTGTTTTATTTCATCTTAAAGACTGCGTAAGGTTGAGGAGAGCGCCTTTTGTACTTCTACAATGTTCACGCAGCATTTCGGCTTGACTCATTGTCAAATACGGAGCCGATAATGTGTGTAAAAAAAATAATAAAAGCTTCCTTTATTAAAAAGGACGATGATGTTGTGCTGTGCGATTTGTCTGTAGGAGACCTTCGGACCGCATTAATACGCAGAGAAATTGGATACAGGGTATTAATTATCAGTTGAAAGGAGCAGAATCAAAAATGCATGGAAAATGGGCACGGCTCATTTCAAATAAGCTGCTGCAAGAGGGCAGAAAGGAGCATTTGTTAAAAATTGCATGATACTGAGTAAACGCTTTCCAACTCAAATGTGATTTTGGTGCTAATTCATTTACGCAGCGTAGGCCACACCCTCAATAGAAAAAAAAATGAAAAAAAGTTATTTTAAGTACGTGATGCATATTGCTAGCGCAAACAAATTTAAATACTTGTGAATATCTCCCAACAAAAGCACGCAGGACGTAAGATGTGCAACTATTTCCTCAGAACATACGTGAATAAATATGTCGGAATTCGTCGGCTTCCATAGGCGGTGTTGATATGCTCTTACTCCACGGGAGCATTAAGAGCAGCTTTTTTAACAAAGAAAAATCGCATTTGCGTTGTCGTTTTTTTCTTTTTGTGATTGAGAAAAATCCATCAGATTTTGCAAGTCAAAGTTGGGCTGAGTTGTCATTACCGTATTTTCCACACTAAAAGGCGCACTGGATTGTGAGGCGCACCTTCAATGAATGGCCTATTTTGTCATTTTTTTCATATATTGGACGCACCGGTCATAAAACGCAATCTACAATACATCCACTAGATGGAGCTAAGCTCAAGGAAATGCAAACAGAAGGATCAAATGTCCGTAAAATGTAGGAGCCTGGACTGTCTCAAAAGTGTTTGTTATTTATTCCTTTGTTGTGTAATCACAAACGAGGAAATCACAAAATAAATTCTTGGGGGGGGGGGGGGGGGCTATCGAAATTATTTTGTGATTTCCTCGCCTGATTTTCTGTTTTGATGCATTATTTTCAATTTTCGTAGTTTCATTGAAGGAATCGTTAATTTACGTTTTTCGGAGGCGGTCATGAACGCCTCTCGAGTCGAACGGAAGAAGAGAAGGCACGAAGACGGACAAAGACGTACCCGTATTTGTTGAGACTGTGAAAACCATGAATAAAGTGTGCGTTTAAAAAAAACACCACCACAGCTCTCCTTTTTCGGAGCTGCAACAAAAACTTATAAAAGTTAGAACATTGACACGTTTACGTTGAACTCTCTTGCCGCTATTCTACTTCCGTGTTCTATTGCATGTCTCCAGCAAGGAGCCATTTTGGGGGTCGACATATTACCGTAATGACCATACACAAGGCTCACCGGATTTTAAGGCGTGCTGTGAGCTTTTAAGAAAATGGAAGGCTTTTAGATGCGGCTTTTAGTGCCGAAAATACGGTATTCCATTTTAAAAACATTTTTTTTAAGTGCGATGCAGCATAAATACAAAAGTAAACTGACGACACAACGAGCCACACTTGGACACGACACGAGTGGGTGGAAGGAGCTGATTGGTAGACGCGAGGAACGGGGCTGGTGAGAACAGGTGACATGGAAAAAGGGAAAGAGAGAAAACATGGCAAAACAAACGAAAATCTAATCTTGTAAAAAAAGTCAACAAGCACACAAATCATGACCGTACGGCCTCCGCACAGACCGATTTGAAAACAGTTGGCGAAAAACAGAGTAAGTGCAACGGTCCAGTTGTTTTAATCAGCATGTTACATTTTGTTCTATCACGGCATCCGTTCAAAATAAATACGAGTTATCGCGTCCAATTAAAATCCACAACACTTCCGTCTTGTGATTTTTTTCCTCAGAAGAAAAAACGATTTTCTCAAGGCTATTAATTAAGGAGAAAGCGGAGCCCTGCGTGTGAGCGTATGGAGATGTAAAGGAGGTGATTTGCATAACTTGATGACAGCAATGGAAATCATCATGATACATATAGAGGCACACGCATGAATATTTATGTTTTGTGTACGGCGCCAACACACAGAGAAGGCATCAAAACGAGATGTGCCGAGGCGAGCCATCTTATCAGACGAACGCCGAGTGTGAGACGCAACGTTCGGCCTCTGCGCTGATCCGGGGAGAATCTAAGCCCACATAAAAGTTCATCCGATTTTCATTCGCGGGATAAGCTTCTGATGGAGCCAATTTGATGACAGAAATGTCACAAAACGTCTTACGGGAGAGATGGTGAGACCCCTCTGTTGTCAAAACAGGGAACTTTGAGGGCTTCGGTGCAGATGTGCGAGTCTTTATCGGTTCCAGAGCATACATCGCACCAATGGGATTACACCATGTTGTCCTTAGAAGTTTGGTAAGGTAGAAATCATGTCAAAGATGAAATTCTCTTCATATGTCCTGCAGAGAGGTGATTTATACTTCAATGACTCTATATGAGGGCTCACCAGCTACTTCCTGGGTACTTATAACAAATAAATATCACAATAATTATCAACAATTAAAATGTTAGGAATGAGTTCATATCAGTATTCATCTCTGCAAATATTTACATTGTCATATTCAAGATGGCGCCGCGAGAGCGGCTGCCTTTACAGCAGCTCCTGTGCTTTTTGTTTTTCAACTTTCTTCCTTTCATAACTTTGCTGCTGTAAATTGGGGATTTCTCCATTGTGAGTCGAATAAAGGTTTTCTTCTTCTGATTCTCATTTCTACAACATTCCTAAAAAAAAAAAAAAAAAAAATGTCCCATCACTGGTAAGCTTTTTTTTTTTTTTTCCCCTTTTCATTTTAGAACAGATTGGCGGGTTACTCATGGCGTCCTTGGGGGCAGCACAGTGGTTCTCTCTCTCTCTCTCTCTCTCTCTCTCTCTCTCTCTCTCTCTCTCTCTCTCTCTCTCTCCAACCACACAACTCTCATTCAGTCTTATGGGTACGGTAAAGATATGCACACATGCATCGAGTTTTTACATATGCATGCTTTGTAAAGTAGAGCCTAAACTACAAACACTCACACTACATTACAGCGGGAGATGAGCTGACCACCCCACAGTGCTGCAATCGGTGACACTGTGTAATGGGATAAGTGGTGGGCTGCCGACGTGCCAACTGGAGTGTGAACACCGTGTTAATATGCAAATGAGGATGCCGAACTATTGGCTTGGCTTGAACGCTCTGTGTATAATGCAGCCCGTATGAAGGCTTGTCAGATGCAGCCACGTGGTGGCTGTATTAGGTTTAAGCCCTAAATTTTACTGGATTCCAACCTCGTAAGATTAATTCCGTTCGTCCCACAGGAGCATAATTCTTTCAAATCATATGATACCGCAGTGATGATAGTCCGTATGTTTGTGTGTCAGTTAGCCACATTAGCCTGCTAGCATCGGTCCACAGCCATCAGTCATCATTACGCTCACATCATGCGCGCAATGTTGTTGGCTATACGTTGTAACAATAGTTGCTCGTTGCTACATGAATGTGGAAGGGTGTGGAATTTACGTTGGTCATTTTTTTATATGTCAAGAGAGAGGAAAGCCTTATGCCTGTGATCAAACTGATTAAGCTTTCTGTTTGCAGACTACAAAACATAATGTGATGCATGCAGATATTTAAAAAAAAAGGTTTAGGCTTGGCGGTGCTCCAGATGAAAGAAAATCACGATATCTGTTCCTGGGTGACATGGTTTCTTGTCATTGAAACCAATATGCTGGGCAAACGGCAACACTAACAGCACGTCGCTTCCTCCTCTGCTGTTATTTTTCTTTCTGATTCGCTTGCCTCGCTTGCCGAGGAGTTTGTTTTTCCATTTATGTGAATAAACAAGCCAGGAACGGCAGGTGAATGCCAAGGTGAGAAAAAAAAAAAAAAAAAGCTGATGAGAATGAAAATGACCCGCGGCTGTGGCCACATGATACCTGTACGCGCCTACGGCGCGTTCGAATAAAAGTCAAGAGGCCTTCGTGTTCGCATTTCTTTTCTCTGCATTTTTCTTTGTCCTTCCAAGCTCTTGATTCTCCCCCCCCCTTCCATCTTTTTCTAATTTACCCGAGGATGGAGGTGCCTGCCTGCCTGGCACATGACATTGATTTCCATCAGAGCTTGGAAATAACCTCCGAGCTGTTGCCAGGGCAACCTACCCTTTTGCATGTTTGCATATTGCCTCAGAGAGCTTTCTTTTTTTTTTCTTGCCCATCGGCCGTAGCTCACAGAGCGACGGGATGACAAATGTGCTCAGGTAGAAGACGCAATGGGGGGGGGGGAATACATTTGTGCGCGTGTGATGCGTGGGGGAGGCGAGAGCAACGGTCGGGTGGGTGCAGAGAGATGGATGGCTATGCCAGGCAAGAGCAAGCAGGGCCACGGCGGCTGTGGCACGTACAGCGAGCGTGAGTGTGTGTTTATGGGGGAGGGTTATTGATGTCTCCACATCGGAGGCCGACGAAGACAGTCTGGGAAGAGCGTGAGAAGGAGGAGGGGAGCTCGGGTAACAATACAAGTCCAAAGCATTGACGGCGATGGACTCCTGCCTCCTGATTAACGTCAGGATGAACACAGGCAACGAGGAGGGGGCGGAGTGGGCTATGAGGTGCACGGAAACAATTATCTTCAGTCATAGCCTAACGTCAAATGTAACATAGCCTTGTATCTGTAGTCATCTTTGCCCATTGAAAAAAACAAAAAGGTCAAGGTCATCTTTATTGTCAAATATGCTCTATGTACAACATACAGCACAGATGGAAAAAAACTTACGATAGAATTACTATAGAAAAAAACTGAATAATAACCTTGTTCAATAGAATGTAAAGTATGAAATGGTTTGGACATCGTGTTTTGGCTAATTTATTGAAACTGTGAAATTATGATGTCATTTGGCCAAGCGGACTTACATTTCTGCGCATCAATACAGTTCACGAGCAAAAGCTCGTCTCTCTCTCTCCCCAAACTCTTGACACACATGCTTCAAAACTAGACTCCCTTCCCATCTAATGAGTCAGTACCATCAAAAACATCGTCAAGATTCCTTTGCCGCTGTGTAAGCACTGCTAGAGAACAGTTGCTATGGCAGAGGTCAGCCTAAAAGATTACAATGATGTATAACACTGAAAACAAACAAAATAAAGTTTCACATTACACACACAGCACTCATGCCGCCAAGGATTTTGAAGTCATTTTTATATTCGCACAAAAAGTAATTTCTATACATCACTGTAGAGAACGTTTTCAATACAGTATCCTGCACATGGTCAAAATATAAACAAACACACACACACACACACACACACACACACACACACACACACACACACACAAATAAATTATATTTAAAAATCATACACTAGTGTTGTAAATAAAGTTTCACAACCAAAGTAAGACTTTGACTGGTTGCTATCGTCACCCTTCCCTCTCCCGCAGTCCATCCTCGTCCTCCTCCAGGCCCAAGATGTGCTGCACTTTTTTGGGCCATAGATTTTCCTCCACAACGCACACATCCTCCTTCGTTAGTCAGGTTCTAATATCAGCTGACTATCAATTACTCTCATGAATTTATCACGTGTTCCAAGGAATTTGTATATGGTGTTCATTGTAGTATGTTCTTGTCTAATTATGACAACTGAACAGACAATTTTGCAAATGAAATGATGGTGACATGTTTTTGGAGCGTAGACTCATTAGTTTGACAATCAACTAATAAGTTTAAACCAACCAGCGAGCTCGATTTATTAAGCGAATGTGTTCAACGTGGGCTCATTGAGATAACTGTAGCTACTTGTACAAAACCATTTGCAAAGATTCACTGTGACACTTGAGACATGACATTTGCAATTGGATGAAATGAATGAAAAAAAAAATCCATTCTGCTGTGAACAATTACATGGTGGTTTGAAGATTTGTCCATGTTATTTGAGCTTATCATTTTTGTTTCAAGAAATGAGCCAAACCGAAGGTGAAAAGCTAATGCTAATGCTTTAGCTAATACAGTACAACACATATGTCAAAGTGCCGGCCCGCGGGCCAAATCCGGCCCGCGAGAATGTTTTCAGTGGCCCCTGGGATGATATTGATTTATTATTAGAACCGGCCCGCGGACTGCAGCAAGCCGAGAGCCCGCAGATCTTTTACACGCACCAAAACTACATTTCCCACAATGCAACGGTGACGCGCCAAGCAGTCGGCCGCTTTATTTAAATATTTATTAGTC
>NW_017842060.1:7399972-7472114 GCF_001891065.2 Hippocampus comes | reverse complement strand
CGCTGCGCATCCAGGCTGCTCAAACGTTGTCGAAAGTTTGGCAGCACATACGTGTGTGTGAACAACTATTTTCTTTGATGAAGCTGAACAAAACATCACACAGAAGTCGATTTACTGCTGAACACCCTCACTCAATTTTGAGGATTTGCTCAGCTCAGAGCCTGACCCCAAATATTGATGAACTTGTAGAAAAGTTAAGACACCACCGAGTATCAGCCTCAGCCTCAAAGAAGTGAATATTACTTATAATATACTGTGCAATCACATACTAAGAGTTTTTACTCAGTTCAAAATTAAAGTGCAATATTTGCTTTCGCTGCTTGTTACTTCTTGAAGAAAGTGTTGTTTTTGGTTTATACATTTTTGCACTTTATTTTATTGTATTTCAATCCAATTATGTTTTAAAAATATTTTATTCGAGTAAATGATCGAAAGTTACTGCACTATTATTTGTTTTTCTTTTAAGTAAATTTAGCCTACTTTTGCTAAAAGAGAAAATATGGACTAGTGATAGTGCCTTGAATAATATCGGCTTCTTTCATTCATGTTATGGGTATTTTTATACAAAGGAAATTTTTTTGTGCCTGTTGAAAATTAAAGTTTACTGACATAGCCATAAAAAAATGTTGCTTTATTTATCTGACCGTATTGGAATGTATTTGTTAGGTTTTCAGTCAATTAAATTTGGTTCAATAAACAATATGTGGTCATTTTTAAAATTTTCAATGAACATTCGATCAGTCCGGCCCTCGGCTTGCAGCAAAAATTTTTATCTGGCCCTCCGTCCATTTGACTTTGACACCCCTGCAGTACAATATTGGGCTGAGCCTTCTGTTGTACTCACTTTGGCCACCAGGAGGCAGTACACCACAGTCATGTAGATGAAGGAAAATAGTTTCACAAACTACGGTGACTCTGGAATTTGATGTCATGTTTGCTTTGTCGTATACAGGTACTCCTCAACTTACGAGCAGAATGGGTTTGTCCAAGCTGGAGATGGAAGCCTGAATCGTAGGCTGTAATTGCCTAAAACGTGCCTCCCCATCTTGAAGAATAAAAACTGGCCGCTTGCAAATATGCTGACAGAATGCAATTTGCACTGGGAAGTGCATTTCCCCTTCCGCCACCCTCAGGACACACATGCAGCACATAAACATGTTAAACAGCCCGCAAAAGCCTCTCCTCACATCATCAAAACAACATGATGGTGAAATTCAGAGGCCAACAAAATGAAGGGAAAAGGAACACATCCAGCGGTAGGTACAGTTTGTACATTTGAGGAAAGAAAGATGGATGGATTCTTCAGGTGTACATCAATCTCATGTTGTATATCCCGGTAGCTCAAAATGTCCTGATACGTCTAGAAGGGCCGACAGCAAACAAAATTGATCATTACAAAATTCATGAGGTCCAGAAATCGTACATCAGGTCTTTTCTCCTAGAGGGCAATACCATTACTCCATTTTTTTTTTTTTTACAACCTTCTTCCATCACCTGCTACAAATCTACCCATAGTGACTAACACACACAAAAAGGGCACATTTGCATAGTGTCTATAGGGTAGAAAATCTGATCATATAAATGTAAATAAGGTGAGCTTAGCGTAAATTTTCCTTGAGAAAACAGCGATCTGATATCGCGTCGAGAGAACGTGCACGCGAGGAGACGTGGATGGAGTGCGGAGGTCTCGGAGGGGGCTTGTGGATCAGTAGATGCATTAATGTCACCACTGACAGAGTTGGATTTATTTATTTGGACATGTTGGCAGGGGCCGGAACTGGTGCTGCTGTTGATGAACAGCAGGGGGCAGTAGTGCAGTACCCACTTCCTGCTTTCTACAGTTAGTTTCAATGCAGTTCAATACAAATCATTGTTACAAGGGTAACTTTGACATTATCGCAGATTATATGGTTTGATAAAATAAAATAGCTAAAATAAATACATTTTAAATAAACCTCAAAAGCCCATGTATGATACGAATTGACAGACAAAAACGAAAGGAAATTATTGTTTTGTAAACAATTTTTATTTTATCTAGTGAATGAAAATGTATTTCTCCAATTTTAGCTTGAGCTATTTAGTACTATGATAACCTTACAGTAAGAGATTTGTTCTCCATTTTGATTTCAATATTATCTCTAATTTGTACCCAAACAGATTTAACGTCCGCGTATTTTTGCACGAGTCATGTTTTGAAAGGCGCACGGTTCGGCTGCAGGCATTACAGATTTTTTTTTGCTGATCATTTGTTGGTGTCTCCCGTGCTTCCAATGCATTGCTATGTAAATGACGACTATTGTTCAGCATTCAGAGTTACATTCTGATGTACCTTTGGTCATTTGTACCAGTTAGTCAACTGAATATTTTTGTCCGAAGGTCGTGAAACTGTACAAGTGTAAAAATAATTCATTTTAAAAGATTTTTTTTTCTCCACATGAGTGCTCAGGTAGCAAGTGTTCCAATATGACACAACGGCGTAGATCACAACATTCAACAATCTCTTGCCAACAAAGAGCTGAGTGAACTTTATTTATACTGCAGGAAGGTTTGATTTTTAAAGCATTTTGGCTTGGTTTTTCCAACAAGTTTAGTTTTGGGCTCCCATGTCATACTCCTGGACTGGACTTCCTGAAAACCGCCCATATGAAGTGTAAAAATAATTCATTTTAAAAGATTTTTTTTTCTCCACATGAGTGCTCAGGTAGCAAGTGTTCCAATATGACACAACGGCGTAGATCACAACATTCAACAATCTCTTGCCAACAAAGAGCTGAGTGAACTTTATTTATACTGCAGGAAGGTTTGATTTAAAGCATTTTGGCTTGGTTTTTTCCAACAAGTTTAGTTTTGGACTCCCATGTCATACTCTTGGACTGGACTTCCTGAAAACCGCCCATATACCTGCTTATATTCAAACTTGACATCAATGAAAGCACCCATAGTGAAAGAATTTTGGTTCGACTCGATTTAACCTAGACCAGCACTTCACTTCCCAGGTTTCGACTTTAAAACAGTAATATGATATGATGCTCAAACGATGCATGGCCAAGTATCAAAATCCATCCACGCTCCCGTAACCGGCGATGAAAACAGGCTCGAAATGTACACAAATTTGACTTTTACGCCTCGTGACTTCAACCAGCACATACGAGAAAATTCGCTGGTGATATTTTGACACAAAATAATGAGAACGACCAGTGAAAACATGTTTTTCACGGTGCGCGAATATAGGAAGTTGAACAAACGCGTCCGCCGGCTTTATCCCGCCTAATGCTGCGCATTTGGCTACGAGGAGAACAAGACATCCAAACTGAATGTAATTGTGACAGAGGAAAGTTCATGGCTGAGCAGATACAAGACAAGCATTCTATTAGCTGCCTCCGGGACACGCGGTGCTCCCGGCAGAGAGAATGAAAGCGCAATCTTTTGGAGCTGTATGCGCGCTGCTGGCTCAAATCAGATTATTGTTGCCCGCCGATTGTGGCTCGGGAATTTGATCTTTTGATTCAGGCCCAAACAAACACTCCAAAATTATTATGCCCGTCTCTCCGCACGCAAAGAAAATATCAAAAGCAAGCCGCGGATGGAATAGAAACGCAACAATCAGATCCAAGGGTACACTTAAAAGAACAAAAATGTGATTCGTATGATGGTGACCTCGGAAGAGGTTTCATCACAGAGCAACTGTGAGGATGCCAACTCAGTCAATGGCGCATGAAACGGCTTCTTTTTTATTGGCATGGCATTCAATCAGTTCCTCTTGGCTGTATGTCCTTGACTTTGTGGTGGGGGGGTCGACCCATTACGGCGGTCCTGCACCTGCCCACGTCTTACTAGCCAATCCCTTTTAATGCCCCCCCCACCCCTTCGCTTCCATTCCTGCATAAATACAATCAGGGCTCGCCAAGAAAGGCAGAACCGCTCAATCTCGTCGCCCGCCGCCTCCGATTGATTATGCAGAGCGCGCGCCGCTCCATCCTCCCGTTGCCTCCCCGTGTCTTTGAATTCCACCCCAAGCTGGCTGCATGCCAACAAACCCCCCCTGACCCCGCTCTTATCCTTCACACGTCAACCTTCTGACCTCAGAGGATGTTCGCCTATCTATTGCCTACTTCATTTTGCCCGGCTGTGGGTAAAAAAAAAAAAAAAAAAGGACCAGCTACAAGATGTCCAAAATAAATGGCAGGATGACGATAAACTTTTGTAAACGAGCACACAAAATATGGGCTGTTGAGTGAAAATTGCATACATACACAATCAAAGAATGCACGCACCACTTTAAAACCAGGGTTATTTTAGTTCTTTTGAAAAACTGTTAAATCGTAGCATTCTTTTCAACTTGTTTGGCGTTAACTTACGTGCGCTTCTGCATTACGAGAGCAGGGGACAGGTCCTATCCAGTCCCCGATTATTGCGTCATCTGACCTTTTTGTCGGCCAGTGCGCGTGAGCTTTAAATGTGTTTTTTCAAAGCACCACTAAGTGACAGAGGCAGCCCGTGATGTCAACACGCCGTCATCCGGGCATGCCGACTCACCTTGGAGGCTGGCTGATACATCATTGTCAAATTGCGCCTGGTTGTTAAATGCCAACACGCATCCACTCACGCTCTCCCTCAACGCAAGGCCAAACTATGTTTGCATCTCCAAAACAGTCCCAGGATATCACTTTTTCTTTCTGCGGCTCGGCTCACTCCTGCTTAACAACCTCGACCTCCCTGGAGATGCTACGTCATCCCCATCGACTCCCACCGCCGTTGATCATTTCAATGAAATATGTCGCAGAGTTTTAATCAAGGCCAATTTGCATGCGGACAGGAAGGGGGTGGTGGGTCACACCTCTCATTGCCCCCCCGTGCGCCAAAGGGGAGCTGGTGTCAGAGGCACAGAGGTGGTCGAGACAAGACAGACGAGGTGGACAAAATGAGATGCGCGAGGTTTGATTAGAGGCAAGGGGAGGAGATGGTGGACTTCAAGGGGCGGGAACATGGCTGAATACAAGAAAAGTGCAAATTAGTAAGAGGGGGAGATGGATTGTTTAATTCGTATATCGTAACAACAAATAGTGATGTCATCGTGCCTTGTGTCAGAGGTTGACTTGCCATTGGATCTGGGTAGAAGATTAGAAATAAGACTTCATGGACTATGGGGCATTTTAAAAACTCCCAGTTTTTTTGTCTTGGTTTCTTACGTGCATTTGGCGGATTGCAAGTGCAAAATTTTGAAACCAAGATTGAATTATTTGGGGGGCTTTAATACCAAGATACAGTCTGCTTAGCGCAAAACTCAACAGGGAAAGCCTATTATGACAGCTTGAATAAATGTGGGTTTAACCCTTTCAGGGACAGCGGTCACTACAGTGGACAGCTTATCATGTTATCAGGTTACAGGGTGCGTGAAAGGGTTAATGATCGGCTTTTTAAATGGTGGAAGGTGTGTGCGGACTCCCATTTAACATGATTTTGAATGTGGTTGGTTAATTGTGAACACAACCACAGGCTCAGTCATGAAACGGTGCGCAATTTATTTTGTTCAATTGAGTTGAGCAAAAATTAAGCAAGTGCGGTCCCCCGCTAAATTTTAAGCAAGTTGATTTCAGTCATTGAGTTCAGCACATCGACATATAGACGTCGCAAATGTAATACGGACGCGACAAATATGACTGATGCATATTTCTTGCTCAGGTGTTGCCTTTTAGATTGACTGCGTAAACATACGAACGTGCTTGTTTTTGGCTTTGTATTTCACCCTGTATAACTGCATTTGCTGTTACGTAAACATAAAGACCCAGAGAGCTGTCTATCGGAGGAAAGAAAACAATTTTGAAGTTCAGTCAATAGGGGAACATCAATCATAGCTCTTGCTCAAACATTACACTTAACCAATACAACAGTTTGGAATGCGCGGGAAAAAAAAAAGAAACTACTGGTGGACTGAGCAACAGACGACAAACAAATCAGCCAAGAGTATCATCATCAGTAATTGATAACAAAACCGCCAACCTCCATAGGGCAGGGATGAAGGTACCACACTCCACTGTTTGAAAAAGACTTTGGGAGAAGAAAGGTTACAAAAAGAATCAGAAGGCTAGATTGGATTTTACCAAAAAATAAAAAATAAAATAAAAAAATCACAGGGATAAACCACAAAGGTTTTGGAGCTGGAGATGGACTTCTGACCTTTTGTCTCATATTCAACTTTTCATCTGAAACCCAGAGACGTGAAGTACAAAGGAATTCACCTCGCTATTCCAATGTCGACTTCATTTAGCGGGGATTGTGCACACTTATGTTATCTGCTATTTGCACAGCAGCCAGACACCGGGTCCAATAGGGCTGCTGCGGACAGGCGTTGGCTCTCCTCACCACTGGCTCACAATCCAGATGCTGAACCGTATGAATGTAAATAAATATACCAGATCATTCGAGTTGGGTGTCTGGCCACCCCCGCGCTCATTGGCTGTCTGAACAGACAAAAACCTGCCTGGTAACGATGACACTGGTGAGCCGGTGTTGGTGTTTACGACCACCGATGGCATCTTTTAATATTTTTTTTTCTAAAATGTGCTCATAATCTTTTGGGATTCTTTTAAAAGAACAACCACCAATACCTGTCACATTACCAAAAAAGAACACCACTCTCCGGCTCGGTTCCGACATTAAATATTCAAGATATGATCAGGCTGAGACTCGTAAGGTACCTGCTGTTAGATTTGGCAGAAACCTTTACATCTTGCTTTCATTTAGTGCGAGTACTACCGTAGAGGGTTTCTTCCTGAACATTAATTAGCAAACAGTTGAAATTTTAGCATGATGCTGAAACGGAAACCAAGACAGATGCTTTATCGGTATTCCCAGCGATGCAGTAAATCCCCCCCCCTCCGCCCCCCTCCCGCTTCTCAGCCCCCGAGACGAGTAACCACCCGCTGGGAGGCCGCACGCCATTTTCAGATGCTGACAGATTCAAACGCCAATCACTTTTATCCGGTTTGAAAAGTACTGGAGGCTAATTAACAGACTCCCCCCGACTGTTCAGTGTGTTGCAACATGGATCTCGGCTGTGTCAAACTGTGCAACAGTACGAAACGGGTTTGAAGAGTACCGTAATGTCGAGTTCCCTCGCTGCCTAAAAGTACTGCCGGCATCGTTATCAGACACCTCTGATGCCAAATGATGAAAGGAAGAAGGGCAATTAGTGAATGTTGGAGCTGCTGTCCAGTACGAGTCAATATGAAGGGAACACGAAGGATGAGATATTTTACTGAACAGCTCATTTAAAGATTAAAGACATTTTAAACATTTTCCCCAGAGTTAGGAAAGAGTCGATCAATCATTTACTCCTAGAGTGCGCTTCGTGAGGGGGCTTGAGTCCCATTGGCTCGTATGTCGGATCAATGTATGAGCAGGGGAAAAATTACACATTAACTTTGTATATGTGTATCTCTAAAGCAGGGGTCCACAAACTTTTTGGACCAAAGATCTACTTTTCGATCAACCCGCTACCGCACAAGCGCACATACGCACGCATTTACACTCGCATGACCTGATGAGCAATTTCCATAATGGCTTCGAAGACGAACCAAACATAAAAATAAAGTAGACACAAAAAAGTTTGTGAAAAGCAAATCACTGTCTACTTACCTTAGAAGAGACCTGACGCAGAGGCATGTGACGCATTTGATCGTAGCTCACGTGTTCCGTTTTAAAATGCTTCTCCCGGCACTCCAAATCTCCATTCTTTCCCCGTGCCCTCGGTATATTGTACATGAAACAAACTCTTAATGAGTAAAAATAACAATAAACGATACAGCGCAACAGCTCTGATCGCTAGCTGCAACTGCTGATCGCTAACAACTTCCGGTGATGGAGGTCGCGCGCCACCGTAGGTAAAAGGTGACTTGGTTTTTAATTTTATTTTTTAAATACTTTTTATGAAAGTCGGAATGATGAGATGCTAAGATTGCATTGTGCGCTAACACAAAAATATATCATTTTAATATTGCGCACACAGACACACAACTGTTTTGGGTTGGGTCATTTTTTTCCCTCCCTCTACACCCTTCGTGAACGATTTGGGACCAGTCCGCGAACTACCGGTCGATCGCAATCGACATTGGCACCTAAATTGTCCCTTCTGTGAGTGCGAACGGGTGTTAGTCTATGTGCGCCCTGCGATTGGCTGGCAACCACTTCAGGGTGTACCCCGGCTACTGCCCGAAACGACCCTTGTGACGATAAGCAGATCACAAAATGGATGCATGAGCCAGCCTTTTTAAGGTCATGAAGATTACAACACAAATAGCATAATTGGGGAATTTAGACCTTTATGAAAAGTCATGAATATTTTTTTTTCTTACCTGGGGGTTAAGGGGGGCTTGACCGATACATAGGGGGACTGAGAAAATAATTTATTCATGTTTCAATACTTAAATACAGGCTTCTGATGGAGCTATAGCCTCACCCCCCTTAACTCCCGTGTATCGCCAGTCCTGTGAAAAGTACACATTCAAATCGCTTTAAACAATCGCGTTAAAATGAAACATCCCAAAAAGACATTTAGCTTTACACACACACACACACACACACACACACACATTTACAAAATTAGCTTGCAGTCACCCTATCTACCCGGTAGTCTGGAGGCTCTGGGTTCAAATCTCATTTTAGGCTATCCTATTGTGGGATCGGTGCCTGCCTGGGTCTTCTCACAAGCCTCCTCCCACATTCCAAAAACATCCATTTTAAGTTCATTAAAGGCTCTAAATTGCACTTGGGAGTGAGCCTAAGTGTGACTGGTTGTCGAAACACGCGTCCAGAGATTGGATCGCGACCGGTCCAGGGTGTATACGCGACCTCTGATCCAAAGTCAGTTGGGATAGGCTCCGGCTAGCCCCGCAACCCAAAATGAGGACAAACACAGCAGAAAATGGGTGGTTGGATAATTCCCTTACCTTCGCTATGGCAAATAAAGAATCCATGACGAAAGTGTACTATATTCATTTGTTACAGAATTCATCAAAAGCATGCCCACTTAGCAATGAAGACAACCAATGTTAAACAATGAAAATATCCACCTTTATTCTTTGAGCATAACATATCAAAGACAAAACCTTAACTCTAGTATACGGTCACAATTAACAATGAACTATACAACAGTACAAAGAGTAACCAATAACTTCCGGACTTCTGGACATGGAATTATACTCCCTTGGTTCATAATAAAGCAGCGATGAGATAATTTCCATGTGGGCATTTGATCAGCTGATTGGACGACAATTACGGAAATGCAACAAGATGTCCCTTGACCGTGTTTAATAAAAATGCAACAGAAAAAAAAAAATGAAAAGCCGTTTCTGATGTGGTTTTAAGGAACTATCATGGCACACATTTCTGAACAACAGTAAAACATGCGACTCGAACTAAACTATTTTGGCTTGCGATGTAAATGTCACGCTTTGTAATGTCACAATGAGTTATACTTACGAAAGATGAACACACACATGCACCTCACGAGTAGGTCCTTTAACGCTAAAAGTGCAGCATGACACCTTCTTGTTGCAATGAACTCTCCCGCACACCTCTTCAACAGTTGTACTCCCAGTTGCTAAAAGAATGGGCTTCATTAAACACAGTCGTTCTTTATCATACGAAAAAAAAGGACTTTAATATCGATTTACAGGCCAAAGAAACTGACGAAAGGATGGCACGCGTTTGTGTACAATAACGTTAGAGCAAGATGAATACATAGACACAAGTAAATCAACACCGTAAAATACAAGGTGACTGCTTTCTATCCGAGACAAGACAGTGAGGCGATAAAGATTTTATTATTTTTTTTTTGTTTTAAAGCATCACACTGAGGGGAAAAAAAAATATGACAAACCCTTTAAACCAAGAGCTGCTCCCACACTTGCTCTCTCTTGTCGATTTGCAGTGTGGAAGCGCCGCATTTGGTCTGGACTTCCTGCTTGATACGACGACGCTACTTCAACGATCCTGATACGATAAAACTACATGGATGACAACACGAAATAAAACCAGACGGCTGGCACGTATCAGAGCTAATCTAGAGTACAAAACGCGGTTTCATTTTCACCGTAAGTGATGTTTAAATGCCATGTGAGCGTACGCCCTGTGCTTGTTTATCAGTCTGGGGTGGCGAACCTTTTGCGGGGGGGCTAACACAGGGCCACAGTTAGAAGATGGGGGAGGGGGGGTGATTTTTTTAAGAAGGGAAAAAGCTGTACGTTCTTGAAAAAATTCCACCCCCCCCTCAAGAAAAGAGTCATATTACAAGATCAAAGTGGTATTTTGCTTTACAAAAGTTGACTGGCTAAAGTTGGAGAAAAATCTTGTGAGAATGAAGTCATTTATGTTTTATTTAAAAATAGCATGTTACAAGAATAAAGTTCGGGGGTTTTTTGTTTAAAAATGTGGGAGTTTAGATTTTTATTTTAATCCCGTAATATTATGATTTTCATCTTTAGTCCCGACAAATTACAATTTTTGGCCCGTCAAAAAATACAACTTTTTCTTGACTTTTGTCGCACCCTTATTTAATCTTACTTTCACAATTATTCTTGCTCGCTTTTTTCCTTTCCGGTGGAGCTCTCACACGTCTTTGAAACAACGTCCTAAATTTAATGTAGGAGAATATTTAACATTTGTGGTTTTAGTTGGTGGGATTTTTAGACTGCAGTTCCTGTGGCGTCTCCCCCGCCCTCTCAAGTGGTGAGCATTGCCGCCTCACCGTTACGAGGTTGGGGGTTCAAATCCTGGCTCTGGCCCTCGTGTGTGGGGTTTGCATGCTGTCCCTTTGCAGATGTTCGTTTTCTCCTCCATTCCAAAAACGTGTTTTGAATGTGAAGTTAAACTCTAAATTGTCCTTAGGTGTGAATGCAAATGCTCATTTATTTACATTTGCTCTGCGATTGGCTTAGCACGGGCGAACGAACCCCTGCGTCTCGCTCATAGTCAGCGGGCATGCTCATTCCAGCGCACCTGACATCCTAATTCGCATGAGCCATCTAGAAAGTTTGAATGGTTAGAGGGCGGGATCAAATGCTCTCATTGGCCACCAGTCCCCCAACACCTGTTGTGTCATGACACCAAACTCGATTGTATGTAAATGATAACGAGTACTGCATGTGTATTATGGTGATAGAAAAGTGGTTTATGACTGGAAAAAGTCCCATTTGGAAAAGAGATTCGCGCTCAGAGAACACGCGTGTCAATGGGCCTGTTCATGTAAACGGAGCGGGCGTACGGATGCGTGTCTACATCTCATGGGTGAGAACTTGATGTTGGATTGCCACTCCGTTGGCTTGCACGACGCCGCCCGGAAGCAGTTCGGGCTGACCGTTGGCCTTGGGCTGAACAGGTGGACGCTCGGGCGGGTGAGAGCTCAAGTGACTGTTGGACTCGTTTAGCCGGCGCACGCGGTACGTCTCGTAATGGATGCTGCCCGTGATGTCCTTGATGTTCTGCATGTGCGTCCTGTAACAGAGGAAAAACAAACGTGTCCTTGAGCACCACATACCACTTTGTTATTTTCAATATTTTTATTGTATTTATAAAAATGTTTTTAAACCATATTCTACTGCTGTAGTATACCGTATACATTCAATGAGTAAACTATTAATTATTTCAGGATTTTATTTTCCAATTCTGACCCTATTAGATGGAGTTTTCCATGACAAATTCAAACATTAGTCCATGAATTGAACGAACAAAATTTTATATATATATATAACATAAGAAAAATAACTTTTTCCACATAGGAATTTTGTTTGTGGCTTCATATATTAAATTGGCATTTTTTTTCATACAGTAATATAAATTACTATAATCCAATATCGCCACGATGTAAAGGTAGAAAGAAGGCTTCTTTGGACAAGAACAAAAACCTTGTATTCAATAAGAGACATAATTTACAGTGCATATGATGAAATGTGGTCGGTATTGGAGTGTACCTGATCAGGAGGTCTCGCAGGTAAGCGAACTCACAGTGTGCAATGTTCTCCACTGCAAAACAAAGCAGACACGTATGGAGGTTGATTATTTCATCAATTCTTTTCCTGATGCACTCTCATGGAACTCGGCACCCACGGGCAAAACAAGCAAGCCATTAACTCGAACGATATAATGAGAAATTATATGAGCTCATAAATTCACTCGGCTCCACCCTGCCTGCGAGTCATCTATTCACCACAGGGTGGCAGTGTTGCTCACCGTATCGAATGCAGGATTTTTCTCTCACAAACTGAGCTGAGGCAGGCGATTGGTCATTTGCACTCTCCTTGAATTCACTCGCTTTTACTTTGACTGAAGGGGACTTTCAGTGACTCGTTTGCTCTGACAAGCGACGGGTGCCAAAAGTGTAGCGCTAACACGTGTTTGAATTCTAGATTATGTCAAGAGTGCAAATGGACACTAAATTAAATTCCCTTTGAGAGTGAGAGAGCGGAATGTCATCTTGGGGTTAGAGATGCTGATTAGAGACGTTGAGTGAACCCGTAAGCTGTATTGCCAAAACTATACGCTTGAACTCAAGGGTCGGGGACATACGGCCATGTGAGACATACGCACATCAGAGCATTAGCCATGCAATTCCAAAACCAACAAATCACCTGAGGAAAGGGTGGCAGTGAATCTATATCATATACAAGTTTCACCTCAACTGAACTATAGGAATATATAAAGCTTTTCACAGCTGAAAAAATGTCCACGTTAGTTCATATCACGTGTGTATTACCCTCAATGGTGCCCCATTTTGTTCTCCTTCCCAGAATCCTCTTCCCGTTCTCCTGGTACTCCTGGTCACTGCCCACCACGGCAAAGGGGATCATTTCCTGTCGATAACACACACACACACACACACGCACACGCACACACACACACACACACACACACACACACACACACACACACACACACACACACAGGGAAATGCTTCGTTTGTTTCATTGATGGCTTCACTGCGGCCATTTTTTTGGTCGTTTCTGACTTTACCCTGATTTTATCATTAATCATCCTGTCCTCTGCGTCCTCGTCGAACTCTTTCTGAGGGTAGACATCGATGTCGTTGGCTCGCAGCTCTTCCCTTATCTGCGCAAAACAGCGGATTGCAAGCGTTTGAGGTTGAACGACTCAAAAAGTGGAACGGGGCCCGATCGGGCTCATTTTGTGGCCACCAGGCTGGCTCACCGTCTGCTTGAAGTAGTCCCTCTCCTCCAGCGTGAGCGTGTCGGCCTTGGCGATGACGGGCACGATGTTCACCACCTTGCTGAGACGCTTCATGAACTCCACATCAAGAGGCCTCAAACTGCAGGAGAGAACGGAAAAGAAATGATTCTAACCTAAAAGAGAGTGACATGCCTGAATGTCCAGTTGTCCACTCCGTTACCATTGTTGATGTTGAAGCCACATCATAAACAGGTAGAATATGCAGCTTGTTTCAGACGTGCACAAATGCCACAGAGTTGACTGCAATGAGTCAAAAGCAACCACTAGATGACAGCCATGTGCTATTTTATTGAGTCCAGGCTGACAAGTAGGCATTTTGAAATGTGTGTATTTTTTCTCTTCATTGCTATTATGGCATAAAACGTGAAACCTTCAAAACCTTTTTGAAAACAGGACTTCCAAACTTGGCTCTTTCAGCATGAGAGACACAAAATGCTAAATTACAAAAGAAATATATATTTACATATGTCTTTATTGATCAAATTATATGAAAATGATTCATATCTAGCAATCCAATCATTTTCTACAGCACTTGACTTCATTGTAGCAGAGGCAGGGCACACCCTGGACTGGTCACGACCACTCACATTCACATTGGCACCAATGATTCAGATTTAGAGTCATCGATTAACCTCAGATGAAGGGAAAGTGCAAACTCCACAGCAGAAGGTCCGTCCGAGAGTTGAATCCTTAACCTCAGAACTGTGAGGCAGAAACGCTAAGCACAATTGCTTGATGCTGCCCTACATGTGCAACCAACACTGTCGATGTTTCATTGACTGCAATCTTCCAAACTAGGATGGGAGTTACCAGCATCTTTTTTTGAACGCCGAATTGCAATTCTCGTATTTTATGAAGCAGCCAGAACGCAATAAATTTCATTTCCCGGTCTTGGATAATCATCACATTTTCCCGCTTCCTTCTTTGCTTCCCTCCTGTTGTAATATCGTGGCAAAGAAAGCCAAATAAAAAGCAAAAGACGTGTGGAGTTAATCATTTAGATTAGTCTCTCTGAGATTTGCTCACATCCCACACATGGTGGGAGTTTAGACCGCAACTTTTGTCTTTTAAAGCCTATTTATTTTCCCCACATCGCTTTGAGTGAACTCCATATTGTATCACTTAGGCAATGTTTCTTTTGTGCTCATCCCATCTTTCATCTCCGAACAACAAGCTCACGCTAGCTGCAAAAAAGTACTCATATGTGATGCGCTGCTTTTTGAACTTGTCACTTTTTTTTTGCAGTTTGACTTGATTTCTGCCTCTTTTTCCATACGACTACTCTTGGCTGTGCTGTTCAATTAGCTTCAGCCGAGGCGAATCCGGTTCAAAGATCCAGGCTGGGTCATCCCGGAAAAAAGAACAAGCCTCTGCCGGGCGCTTGACAGGAGTAAAAAAAAAAAAAAAAAAAAGAAAAAAGAAATTACGCCAAAGAGTATTCGTGGGAAGAGTGACAATTAAAGCGACAAATGTGACAACAGGAAGACGTGCAGTCAAGCAGATGTCATGTGAGATATACACGAGTAGACATGCAAGTATATTTCACGTTTTCCTGCTGCATATGTTGTAAAGACAGAGGCATAAGCAGATGTGCCCCATCTGTTGCATACAGAATAAAGTTATTGATGTGTTTGTTCCCCCTACCCAAAAAAAGCTCAAACAAAACAAAAACAGGTGAATGGGAAAACTAGCGGCTACAATGCAAACCACTGTATTTGATGTAACGGATCATAAGCGATAATTTCCCATCGAGAAGGCTTGCAGAATGAGGTAATAACCCGAAAAAAGAAAAAAAAAGTAGAATTGGCGTGGCTATTATCAGTAATGGTTGCTGTTGCATGACAGCGCCCTGCTTCTGTAGCCACTGTTCAGCTATCCAAAACCCCTAAAACCAAATAAAAGGACATCAGTGACATGCAAGGAAAATTAGAGCAAGATGATATACGCAAGTCTCCTTCAGATAAACACAGCAAGACTCGAAATTGCATGAGGGGCTTTTGCTTCTTGGCCCCGCAAATGCACAAACAATCAACACAATATTCCGGAGCCATCACAGTCATCTGTTGCTTACAACTGACATTGACAGTTCTTTTTAAACATGATTAAATCGGTTTCAAAAGCAGCTAGCTTTGCATTTTGTTCCTTTTATGTAGCCAATGTGAACTAAACGGTGACCTTACAATCAAGTTAGAGACTGATTTTTGGCCCACCTTGACACCTTTCGTGATTATACGTCCACATCATAACGTGTGTCGGCTGTCACATTGAACCCCCACTCACATTACCATGACAGACCCAACAGAAGACCTCTTCACAAGGACAATCCTAACGAGAATGCGCTCTGCGCCTCCATACCGTGCATTCTAAGCCTTCATTCATTCTGCCTCTCTGATTCCTGCGTCTACAACATCCATTTAAATCCAAGTCAGCTTTGTGCTTGGCAAAACCTCGGCGTTTTCCCGCCCGCGACTCTTGACAGGCGGGGAGAGTGCCAAGATGCTGACAGATGCTTCTTGTTCAAACACAGCAGTCACTGGTAACAATCGTGTCTACGTGCAAGCAAACAATATGGACGGTAAAGCGGTTTAGTTGTCGCCGTGTGCCTCGTGGAGCAAATCCGAGGCGTCCACGTAGCATAGCCACGGTGCACGCGCGCGCGCGCGCGCACACACACACACACACACACACACACACACACACACACACACACACACACACACACACACACACACACACACACACACACATTCCAGAAGTAACAGCTGTGGTGACATGATCACACGATGAGGGAGGCTGTCAAACACACACAAACTCAATGGCTTCTCTCGAGGGAATCGTTTAACGGGACAAAGCTGGACCTCGGAAAAATGAGGCAGTCGTGAATGAAGACATCACTGGGAGGTCACAAGGTCATGTTGTGTGCTTGCAGTTTGTACGCGATGTGTGTTTATAGGCATGTTTGTGTGCAATGCAATAGTATTAAACCTGCTTTTCATGAGGTTGGGCATTAAAAAGGGAAATGTCATGTCAAGGGGTGGAAAGAGGAGCACTGTACTGTGCAAAAGAATTGAACCACCACTACTACTTCAAAGCAGTTTATCTTATCTTATCTTATCTTATCTTATCTTAATTGAACCACCACTACTACTTCAAAGCAGCCGTTTGGACAGAGTCAAACGATAACTGGTCAAACTTCTGGTTCCAGATGTTGCTCAGCTTTTTACTTGCAATGTGGCACTAATTGTGTGTGTTTATGGATGGATGTGTACGGAACCACTGTAGATCTTTTAGTTCCAAGGCGGGATACAATAAATAGAATGGAAACCTGTTGGCCTGTCAATGTGACACAGCAATCTGATAAAATGCGAGCAAAGGCAAGCGTGAGAGCGAAAGAGTTCAGTTACTTGGTGAAATTTGATTCTCCAAAGTCCTCCTCGAGTGTCTCTGAGGAGGTAATGACTTCCACGTGTGGTCACAAGAGAGCCGGCTGCGGTACAACTGAAGGATTTGGGGAAAATCCCCGGCAGGGCCTGCTTCTCTTTGGCAGCAGTGGGAGACACGAGTGCGGTCGAAGTGTGTAGTTAGCAACATGCTAGCTAGCCTCAGGCATGTTGTCGTCTTTGTGTGCGCTCACCAGTGGCCAGTGGGCGGGATGAAGTATATGCAGCAGTGCACCCTGGAGTCGGGGATTCTCTTCTTCCTGTCAATGTTGATCTCTTCCTGCAGGTAGGCTTCGTACTGGTCGTTGATGAACTTCATGATGGGCTGCCAGCTGAGGAGAATGTGGGAAAAAAATTGTCAACATCCGTGTGCCCGACTAAGAAAAGAACGCTAATGATCACAATGAAGAAGTCATGCCGTATTTTCCGAACTACAAGGCGCACCCAAGAGTATTCCATTTTCTCAAAAGCCAACAGTGCGGCCTATAATCCGATGCGCCTTATATATGGTGTCATAGTCTCTTTACATTACTCATTGAGTTGTTTCCTATGCCATCTAATGGCGATTATTAGCAGGAACCAATCGTAACCTAAAAGGGTCCTGCCCAGCACTAATTGACAGTCATTGAATTTGCCCAGCTCCAAAGGTACAGAAGTGTTTCATGCAATTTGGGAAACAGTATGTGCATTACGTTACGATTTTACTATTTATAATTCATCTTGACTTTTGACGATTGTTTTTGAAGGAGATCAATATGGACAGTTGCACATGGATCTCACACGTTCTTTGCTGTGACTAAGTTGCATTTTGCAAATGAGACGGCAGACTGAAGACGATGCAATTTTGCAATCAGTGAGGCCTCACCAGTTCTCATTGTTGATCTGATCCCCAAAGCCTGGCGTGTCGATGACCGTCAGCTTCATCCTCACACCTTTCTCCTCAATATCTGCACACAGAAAGCGGGCATGAGAGGTCGACTGATTTGTCTCGAGGTGTGAATGGGTTTTTGTGCAGACACTTCCTGCGATTGACTGGCGACCAGTCCAGGGGTGTGCGCGGAAGGAGACAAGCGATGACCCACCGTGACTGATGGACTTGATCTCTACGGTCTTTGGGATCCTGTCCTCAGCGTTGGGCTCGACCGACTTGCGGCTCACCTTTGATTTGAACAGCGTGTTCATCAGAGTGGACTTCCCCAAGCCGCTTTGCCCTGTTGACCATGAACACAAGCGTGCGTGCGCACGCACAAACACAAGAGACTTAGAAGGTTTAATGAAGTCACATTTAGACTTTCTAAGGTTACTTTAAGACAATGGGCGATACTCAAATACATTTTGTGATAGTATTTTTAATATACTACAAAATAAGTATGAGCCATTTTACAGTAATTGAAGCGAGCAAGTGGCAGCATTTATTAATGTAAACTATCGACATATAGCTTTGGATATAGATATATATATATCTTTCCTTTAAAAGAACCAGTGGCTTTACAATCAAAAAGAGCCCACCAACAGCCCGCTTGCGGAACAGCAGGTGGCTGATAAAATGACTGTGACAATTTAGTCTAAGACACAGAGAAGGTGCTGCAGGAGTCTTTGAAGAAGTGTACTCTACTGTATTTTTTATTGCATTTGATGACCTGAGTGGTATTTTTTTTTTTTTACTTCCTTCATCCTTAACACACGTTTTGACCCACAGTGCCAAACCTGAAGAAAAAGACTTTCAAGAAAGCCAAACAAAAGCATATTCTTTCACACTACTAGAGTGAAATCCCTCCGGACATCAATTACATGGACATTGTCTTGGGTAGGGCTAATTAATAATTAGGGGGTGCAATAGACCCCCTGACTCTTAATTTTTAGTCTTATCAAGACGTTTGGGACAGTTTGGTGAAGGCCCATTTTGTTCCCAGTGGCAAAAAAAAAAAAGATTCGAGACTTTTTTTTTTGAGGCATACTCAGATGAGCTTGAATGAAAGAACATCAGTGAAATAACACAAATGTTCGTCTGGATGAACAAGAAACGCCAAGATCTTGTCGTTGCTTCCTCGGTGCAACCATCATGTCCAGTATCCCAATACTTTTGTGTCTTGTGGCGCTTGTGCCTGTGTGTGTGCATGGGTGAGCATACAGTATGTGCGTGTGTGTGTGCTCCTTAATGGAGCATGAGCGTAGCAGGACAGCTGCAGGGTCATTTGAAGAATCTATGGAGGTCAAGAGGACAGATGTGTGGAGCCCCCCCCCCCCACACACACACACACACTTTTTTTTTTTTAACCAATTAACTCATTCTTTCCTGTTTCATCGATATCGATAATATAATGCACGACAGTCTGGAGTTCCATCACACTCTCTAGGTGTAGTATTATGGCCACCAAAGCTCACCATGCTGGTCGCAAATCATTGCAATAGTACCGCAACGCAAAAATGAATTTCAAATGGGTATTTTCCTAGAGCACACTTGCATTGTTTGGTACACCGGTGGAGAGTAAAAAAAGTGTGATTGAACACCGCAGTGATTTATCATCTAAGCGCAGGTTTCATTCGCACTCAAGGTGATAAAGCAAGCTGACACATGTCGGCTTCAAATCTGTGATTTGGCCCGCAACAATGATTAAAATGCATCACGTTCGCACCGAGGTTCATTCACAGTGCGAAATTGTATCTCAAGCTCAGTCCAACTGCCTTGAACCGTACTTTGACGTGCAAAAAGTACTGCTGTCGTGCAACGGGAATGCAGATGTGTTGCTACCTTGTGGTTTTGTAAATGCAAGGATAACCTTGTAAGGAGTGAAATCAAGGCATCAATGCGTAGCAGGAGTAACAAATTTAAATCAGGTGAAATGAGACATTCCATTCATGATTTACAATGATAGGTGTGACATTATGCATGCAAATTTGTGCTCATACACGAGCTACATTTTACAATAACAAACGTAACGTGTTCTGATGGTCAACAGTGGCATTTTTCCAGATTTGAACAATCTATGTAGAAATAGCGGTAATGTGTTTCAGGCTCAAACTGTCACCATCATTTCACCCTTTATCAACTCTTAAGTAGCATAACATTTGAACTGTGATACAGGGGTAAAAATAAGTTAACCTCTGCTCGCTAATCCAAAAGCACACATTTCAATGAGTGAGACACGTTGCAAAAAAACTATGTAATATAAACCATTTTGGTCCCAACACTGACCTCTGGGGGACACCACGTATAATGTCAAAACCTTTTGATTTGAATTCACCCAACTCCACAAACTGTTGCCATTCTTTTGAAAAGCTTCCAAGCCAGTTGGGCCTGTATCCTTAATGCCACAACAGCGCCTATAATAACTTCTACATTTTGTATGATGTTATATTGAGTATGATAGTAACAGTATATGAACATTATAAGCAACTATTGATTTATTGATGACACAAGATTAAGACCAGAGTGAATTTTTTTTTTTTACCCCTTTCTAATTTTCGAACATTTACTTGATGTAAAAGAGGGTATATTACCACCAATTGGGTTGACCGCTATTTTTACTTTCATTGGGTTGCTTTGATTTGATGTTTTGTTTGGGTGTATGTTTGCGTGAATTGTCATTTTTCTTTTTACTCACAAATGTGCTTATAATAACAGTTGTTCTCTGCTGTCATCTACGCACACAATTTCCCCTGTGCTACTCTGCACTTCCATAAGGATTGAGCCACACGGGAGTCTTGCTTGGGGGGTGGGTGTGGTCTTCTGAGCTCTCTTTTTGTCACGCGGACAATTCTGAACAAAAGACTCGACTCAGGGAGGATTGTCTTTACTGTCAACAGGAAGCGCGATTCCTCAAAGCAAGCAACGGGAATTACTTTGCAAATCGCACTCCAAGCTCCCCGTGCTCCTTGTCAAACTTTTATTGATTACAAATGAAAATTACAAGTACCATACAAGAAAAACACTGTCCCCTATATTTGCACACCACGCCCCCAGTCCGGCCCTTTGGCCGGACATCTGATTAACTTTTGTCAAGCTTTGAACCACAGATAATCTGACACCTTCATGTCTGGCCTTCCATGAACAAAGAATTTGCAGACCTTGCAGATGACAAATGTTTTCCTGGGCCACGACCAGTTCCCAAAACGTTTACTCTCTAGCTGAGCCTGCATCCTTTCATTTGTATGCAAACAGCCCAACAGCACTTCACACCCTTGCGGACTTCAAAGAGCCCTCTGCCCGAGATGACCCAACATCGTGCGCATAGACATTTAGGGCGCTGAATACACAAAAAACGTCTAGACAGACCCAAAATTAAATAAAACTTTAAACATAATATCATTGTGTTCGTTGATTCTCGATCACTTTTCAAAAGCAAATGTTGAAATTTAAGTGCAATTGCAAAAACAGCGCTCCATCGCGAAGTGCGAGCTAAAGCCGATGCATCCTACCCCAAATTAAAGGTATATTTCTTAACATGACAAATTCACCACTTATCTTTATGACCACATTGCTCGTTCCGTGCAGAGTTAGGCACTGCATGATAGTTATTACGCACTGAAGTTCATCCATAAAAAGAAGTGCTTTGTTCCACATTTTGGCATGCGGCAGCCAAAACCCCAAACTCTTCCTAATGAATAACATGTGATTGTTTTTATTGAACTGAGTGCTGAGTCAATAACTGTTGTAAACACATAAGAAAAAATTACAGCTTTGGGGTTGATTGGAAACATGTGCGGCTGTTTCAAAGAATGAAAAAAAAATGAAGCAACCATTTGTGGAGCTACAGGACAGGACGGCTTGAAAGGTAAGTCGTTTATTTGAGAGTGAGCATGGCTTTTGCAATGAGCACATGTGTTTTGTGGAATCTGGAGAGCAGTTAAAGTCATCTTGAATTATTTTTACGATAAATATCGGCTCTCGCCAACAAAAGCATGACCAAGAAACAAGGCCGGTGAACTCGATGAGTTATGGTCAGAGGCCGCTAAAGCAGAAAATGTTGACCCAGACAAGTGGTGCAGCGTGACTGTAACACTTACTTCTGACTGAACCAGCGCCACCACCGTGCTTCCTGATGTGACACCGAAATGAATGTGTGCAAATGCAAGGGGACATAGCACAGTGCAGCAAACGGTTTACGGTAAATCAAACAGCACCAACGTGAGCGAAGTCCATTAATCAGCCTTTTTCATCCTGTAACATTGCAAAGACTCAAGGCTTTTTATCATCTTGTTTATATGTAACGTGCTGAATTGACGATTTGGAATATCACCAACATTTTCTGGAAAAACTGGATGGATGGGAAATATGCCGCAGTCAAACAAACCGCTGTCTTCACCCTCTATCATACCTGATAGATTCATTGAAGACCCCAAATTGTACGTAGGTGCAAGTGTAAATGGTTAATTATAAGAGGCATGTGAAAAAGATTCCAGGAATGGTGTCACAAAAGATATGCAGGTATTTCAAACTTGTTTTCCCGTTCAATGTGGGCCAAAAGATCAAAGATCAGCACATCCACAAAAAGATCCTGTGGTATAAGTTTGATTCAGTGCAGAAGATGAGATGAGAGTTGCGGCTGGACAACATGCGGCCGCTTCACAATCCGCCTGCTCACAATGCCCAGAGCATCTGACAGTTCCTGGCAGAGAAGAAGAGTGCCATGCAAGAGTGACCTTCTTACCCACTCAACCTGGCTCAGTGTCATTTCTTTCGTCTTTTCCAAGCATAAAAAAAGAGTCATCAAGAGGACTCATTTATAAGATGTGGGCAACATCAAGATGGCTGTGAGGATGGAGATGCCGAGGATCCTGGAATGCGTCCAGGAGTGTATGAAGGGCTGGGAAAGCGTGTCATACTCCAGAGTTTTCTTTTTTTCTTTGTAATGCGTCGTTTGTGACACGAGAACTTTTCTGACACAAATCATGCAAGTGGCTGGTGACCGTTCCAGAGTGTAGCCCGTCGCTAGAACATGAATGGATGTTTGGAACTTGTGTGATGGATTGCTTTGACTTTTATTTGGAGTCGTCGGGTACGATTCAAGTGACGACTTCCTAAAATGTATAAGTTAGCTTCAGCAAATGATAAAACGTGTCCAGTTGTATCAAGTAAGTAACAAGTCTTAAGGCATCAGTCACAATGCTAAAATCCATCCATCCATCTTCCATACCGATTATCCTAACAAGGTTCTCTCGCTACGTGAGCTGGAGTTTACCCAAGCTGACGTGCACCCTGGACTGGCCGTCAGCCAACCAACATTCATATGTAAGGATAATTTAGAGTCTTCCGTTAACCTAAGAAGAAGCTAGAATACAGGCAAGAACCCCACACAAGCACGGGGAAACCCCGAAAACACCATGCCGGAACCCCGAACCTCAGAAGCGTGAGGCTAAATGTGCTAACCACTTGCCCACCATTCTCAAAGCTAAAATGATGATTCAATTTCTAACCACGGTGTTAAGGTGTCCACTCGACTCACCCACAACCATGATGTTGAGCTCAAAGCCTTGCTTCATGGCCTTCCTCCTCATCTGCTCCAGGATGGCGTCGATGCCGACGTAGCTGAAGTCGCTGGCGTGGTGGGCCTTGTCCCCTTTGCCGTGCGGCGGGTTGGGATGGTGCGGCTTAGTGTAGTCGGACATGTTGCTGTGGCTCAGACTGACTTCTGACCCTGGAGGAAGTATGGAGAGACATTTGATTTGATGAGTAACAGCCTTTCATACCAGAGATGGTTATCTCACGTTTACATACCTAACTACAAGCGAGACAGTTTCATTTTTGTGTGATTCCCTCACAACCTCAATCCAGTCTGCTTTCCTTTGACTAAATTATCCACCAAATTACTGCACAGAGCAGCCTAAGCCACCTGTGCCAGGTGTGCTCCATTTAAGAATCATGAAAGCTCAACAGGCGGATGCTGCAAACTACAAATGACGCCTTACCTCGCTATTGAGTGGGGGGGGAGCTGTAGCAAGAGAAACGATGCATGCAGCAAGTGCCCAACCACTGTTGCGACAGGCCAAGTGAAATATGCAAAACTGTGCCAAATGCACTGGTATGTAACACACGCAACTGTCTGTGGGAGGAGCCAACGCTTCCTGTGCAATGGCAGAAAAGCCGCAGAGTTGTCTCTCAGTGCAAACGCAGGCATAAATAAAACTGGTATGCATGGTACAACTGAAGTTGAATGGACACCAGCGCACAGCTTGTATGCAGTATTATACTTGAGTTTTATGCATTCAAATGACTGCAAAACCCACAATATTACTGCATATATGTTAAAACAATCTAATAAAGCGTTGTCACATACCGCCACGCACCAAGTCCTTTGTTCACCAAAACTCAATGGTGGGAAGTATAAATATTTTATTGCTGTATTTAAGTATATATTGGCGGTATAAACGTTGCTTTGTATTGTTTCTTTCACAACCTATTTGGTTTTTATTTCTGTCATTGTGGTCTTAAAATTTTATGTGTCTCACTGTTATATTTTAGACTACGGCTGAAAACTAGCATTTATGCTAAGCCCAGCGCATTTACACTGTTGATTCTTGTGATGGTTAATGTGTACTGTCCCAATGAAATAAAGAAATAAATAAAAGTAAAAAAACTTGAGTATTTCTTTTCTGGTGATTTTTTTACTCCCTACATTTGAAAACACAGACATACTTTCTACTCTTGGTCAAAATAGGCTTGTCAGTTTTTTTTCACCTACTGTGCATGATGATGATGATGTGACATTTAAAAAAAAAACAAGAGGTAGTCAACTGCAGTTGACACTGGCCTCATGGTGCTCTTTGACGACAACTCAACAGATTCATAGATGCAATATATTCCCCATTTATGGAAGCGTTTAAGAGAATTGTGAGTTGCGGCAACCGAAAAATCTGCCACTTCAAATCTAAAAACTCACAGGTGGGATTTAAAAAAAAATATAGAGATCATTAGCTTCCTTGGCATTTTTTTGTGACTTAGTGAACAAATTTACTGAATAAAGATTGTCTCTATAGCATAAAAGCGATGCCAAAACTAGCTAGCTTATAACCAACTACATGCTATTTGTAAACACGATGTGTCTTCAAATTAATGGCGCAAAACCACCTGAGCCACAAACAAGGACATTTCAGAGTCTCTCCTTCGACTTCAGCGAAGGAGTTGACTCAGTACTTCTACTTTTAACAGTGCCGCACTTCTACCCCAGGAAGTTTACTGAACCTGTTAAAACACTAGAATCGCTTTTAACGAGGCCTATGTAGGAATAGTTGTTCCGAATGTATTATTTCTCTGTTTTATGTTATACAATGTGTTCTGCTCTATTATTGTTATTTAGATGTTAAATGTTCTGGTGAGCACAGCTGTTGTGAAAGCACTGTATGAATAAGGGCGTATTGTATCATATTCAATTTTACTGTTACTTGTAAGCCTTCAATCATCCAATTCAGCAACGTGCACCACACAAAAGTCAAGCGCAACAGCAGAAAAGGCTGTCTGGCATTGGGGCAGTGAACATTCGACACGACTGCAAACGACCGCTACAATAATAAAGACATTGTTAAATCAAGAACTCTCTCACAGTGTCAATCAAAAGTGAGCAGTATTATCCTTTAAAAGCCTTTTTTTTTTAAAGACAGATCTTGAATTTCATTAAATTGTGCAGGTGTACCAAATGAAGGGTCCGTAGCGTTTGACGGACGTGGCAACAGCACCGATTTGCAGTCTTGTTGGCTGCTGAGGAAGTGATTTGAGGGGCCCCCGCATAGAGTCCGCAAAAGAACATTCTAGTGTCGTATCAAATAGCGTTTTCGTTGAGGCCCCAAAAATGTCTTGCTGCACCCCTGTGTGCAGGCTTAGACAGCGCAAGGCTGTTCTCAGGTTCCCTCCACTCAATCCCCGTGAGCTTCTCCTCCAATAAAAAGACAAAAGAGCTGTAGTTTCGGACTGTGCACGAGGGGTGCGCCACACCTACGTGCAGCCTCCGTGGTATCTTTCAACGCTGTTCATCTCACGACTCCCACTGGATTTGACCACATCAATGTCCTCACTGTGCTTTGGCCAAAATCTCAGCAAACACAGACGAGCCGCAACATGATGACCACATTTATACCGGAATAGAAGAGATTCAATGGAATGAAAAGGGCGTTTGGCAAATTTTTCTAGACTGGTTATCTTCACTTTGCACTTGTATGAAAGTTTTAGAACGCAGGTGTCAAACTCAAGGCCCGGGGGGCTAGATATGGCCCGCCACATCATTTTATGTGGCCCACGAAAGCAGCTCAAACATGTCAACTTCCATGAGCCTTTCTAAAATGTCCACCAAAATTTTAAATTCTCATATGTAATAAATAAGAGATATATTCTAAGCGTTTTATTGTTACCAAACCCCTCATGATAGTAACTTCAACAATAGTTAAATCAACAGTTATTCTTGACATCTTTGAATCGTTTCAGTCATAACGGCCCTCCAAGTGAAACGGTAACTAAAATGTGGCACCAAAAATACGTTGGACACCCTTGTTTGAGAAAGTAACAGAATGGTTAAAATATTATTTAAAACATGACATGCACAATACTAAAAGTTTCACAAAAATTGATTTAAGGCCAAACCAAGTCACCAAAAAACTAATAATTTGTAAATTTTACTGCAGACCTACCCACCAACGTGTGAGGAAGTAAGTTAGAACAACGGCAGAGAGCTCGAAGGAAAAAGTCCAGGAAATGACGGAGCTGAAATGGCAAACTTTTGAATCATTTCACACAGAAGATAAAGTGCAATGTGCCGACTGCAATGCAGAACTAAGGCGAAACAACAGCAAACGCACATCATTCACCTTACCAGGCACTACTTTTTAAAGTCACACACATTTAACGGCACAGTTACGACAGTGTAGAGCGTGAGGATAGTGTCCTCAAGTGGGGAAAAAACAATACCTACACCTCATGTGCATATTTTGCATTTGTACTACTCTTTAATAATGCAAAAAATAATTGTTTTCCTGATGACTTCATAAATCGATGGGATACTCAGGGGGATCATTGATTCTAATAAAATTTAATAACTGCAGCCATGTTGATTTCCCTGTTGACTGGAACTTAGTTCACGCCGACAGATCTTCAAAAAGCACTTTGAGAAGCATTGCTCTCTTGTCATGCTCCAAAAGGCCACCGCTATTAAACAAACGGCCAAAATGACACTATTGTTACTGCCACTAACAAATTGCCTTATGAAGGTAAAGATCTTTCAGCCGACCAGGTCAGGGCGGGCATTGAAGCCATGAGTAAAAAGGCATCCCTGACACTCAGGAATGCCAATTCATCCACGCTGTAACATGAATCCTCTGAATGGTGCTCGACGGTGGGCCGGAGCTGATTTTGAGCCACGTCGCTGTCCTCAAGGACCCCTACATAGACGGTCCGATGTGACAGGATGAGATCCATTTATCTTTAGTGAACGTGATGGGTTATCCAACACGATCATATTCGCTGACTCCTTCACTGAACTTTTTGTCCCAGTGTCGTAAGCGAGCGAGAGGCTGCAAATGAGCTGAACGGACACGCGTCAGGTCCGCGGCCAAGCAGCCTCACGGACACCGTGACCATCTGTAGTCATAGATTTGCGCTTCTAAGAATAGGGTGAACACTCTGGCAGGGACAAATGGATCAACAACAACAAGAACCATGGACACATGCAGTGAAAGCAAGCATGACCTGCTTTATTTCAACTCTCTTGCCGCCTAAAAGCTAAGACTATTTTCATCTTGGAGGGGGCGACAATGAGCTGGCGATTAGCACCACCCCTCCGCTGCCTAACGTATTTGCGAAGGGTCAAGGCTGCAGGGGCGTCCCTTGAGTCACGTCTTAATTAGAGCGTTCTAATGCGACACAAAGACGATGGCGTCAATGACCTTTGCCACACACGCGGTCTTTCCGGATGAGTAAGCGTGTGACAAATGGGCAGAGACATTAAGTGTGACTCATATCACCACTACTGCGCGACATGCAAATCTGAAACTTCGGAGACTACGGCGCAACTACAAGTCAATTATTTATTTACTTTTTACGCGAAGGGGGAAAAAAAACATGTACAATTACGGCCTTCGGTACAGAAATCTGAAACTTCGGAGACTACGGCGCAACTACAAATCAATTATTTATTTATTTTTTACGCGAAGGGGGAAAAAAACATGTACAATTACGGCCTTCGGTACACCAGTGTGAGCACAAAACCTTGTTGTACTAGAATGTGTGTGTGTGTGTGTGTGTGGGGGGGGGATTGTGACATTTACAGTATTTTAATCCTAGGCAATTTAATTGGTGGAAGGTGTGTGCTGCGATGAGTTTTAAAAGTTTTGTCATGTTTTTCTGGATCACAAAAAAAAATGCATTTAAACAAGGGTGTGTAGACTTTTTCTATCCACTATACATGGCAAAGCCAGCTGCTTTTGGTGTTGACGCGATTCAACTCCCAGAATCACACACCAAGACTCCCCAAGCATGCTTGACACTGCCATCAATTTAAAGTTTTCGTCGACAGAGGTCCTTTTTCTTTCGAATGGAAGCAGTTTGACTCTGGCTCAGATGAATCTTATTTCCACGACTTCCTTTCCAGCCCACTGTATCATCAACACCTGACCCCACGCAATAAAACACACGGAAATATTTGCGCCACCGCCAACATTCCTTCATTTAACTCCCTTAATGAAAACAGCGTCAACTGAAAGCAGATGTTCCGACCATGACAGCCTTCTTCCAATAAAAGCATCATATCAGATGATTTTTGTCTTCACCTTGTGACTTTAAAAGAGGCTTAGCTGAGGCTCTGGCTCTGTTTGATGGCTGGAGACGAGTTTCAGCTCTAATTTGTGCATGAGTGGACAGATCCCATCAAAGACAATTCCATTCCCTCATCCCTAATAAAATGGAACTTGGGTCAGGTTTTGGCAGATCCGAATATACATACTTAATATTATCATCTATCAGAAAATCATAAAGTATATATTGTACTGCTTGTCTTTATCCCGCGCATTAGTTTTAAATACAAAAATCCTTCAGGGAGGAAAAGCAGCAGCGGAGAAAAATAGGAAAAATGACTCATGGAAGATACAACACGTCATTAACCCTAATGATGTAACTGCTTCTTGTGGTCGTTGACGAGTACTGGACACTGGAACATGAGGATGAATGAGCTATATGTTTTTCACGCTTATTTTTCAAAAAAAACGCTGCTGTCACGTGACAAAATAGGTTTTAATAGCCACAGTATGCATTGAAGCCAAGTTGAGCAGCTGAAAACAAACGCTACCCAAGGCTTCCAAGTCGTTGCCATGCGCGTGCAAGTACTTTGTACAGCCTGTACCATTCTTTCATGTGGCTTACTGAGCAAAAAAAAAAAAAAAAAACTAAGTGATCGGGTGGCAACGTTTTTTGTGTGCAAATGGGCTCAAAAGGAAGTGAGATAGTCACGATCCATTTTAGAGCAACTGAATTCATCCTTCCGCTCGATTTACAACGGAATCATGAACCTCACCCCTCAATCACAAATGGTACGGCTCGGGTGTCGCTGTGAACCAGGAAGGGGACAGGACACAAATGGCTTTAGGGGCCCGCGCTCCAAAACTTATTAGCCAGTAAAACCCAATGCCATGACGCTAAATGATTTATACAACTCTGTCACGAAGACGAATGTTTGCTCTGGTGAGGCATGATGCGACTGCGATGACATAAAGTCGCACCGATAACTTTTAATCCCCCTCTTCCTGCACAGTGGCGTGTAGATCATCGCACACAACAGAAGAGCAAATGATGGAGGGACTCAGACTGTTTGACAGCATTTAAATGGTTTAATAACACACGGCGGATTCATTTTTGTCACGATAGACATGTTTCTTGCTCAAATGGGATTTCTCATATAGTGTGGCGAAAACGATGCTTTCCCCCACTTTCAGAGTCTCCCTGCAGGTTTGCTTATTCTGCTCTTCCACTCTAATGATTACTGACAGCCCTTAAACACCATCTGCCCATATAAGCGTCTGCTTTTTAAAGAGAGAGAGAAAAAAAAAAGCATGGTTCTCATGAGAGGAAACCCCTGGATTTTTGCCCGGGTTCACCTTGACTGAATTTCCTGCTTTCCTGTAGGTGTACATGTACTGCATTTATCTTGGTCTGCCCTCACATATTTCCCCAAACTTTCTTTTACAATATTGGCCAATTGGTGGAACTATAAAAAGTGGGCGGGATCATTCTACTGACTGCTTGGTCAGGAAAAAAGATGCATGGCCCAGAAAGAAAGAAAAAAATGCAGAAATACAATGAGCCCTGGAGCTAACACACACACACACACACACACACACACACACACAGTATTATGTTGCGCAAAAGACATTTTTAAACGGAATGTGAACATAAGCTTTCTTTCTGACACAGATGATGACTCGCCAATATCTCAAACTGCCACAAGATAGCAGCAAATACAGCAGAGGATGATTTCATGTCAGATTTTGTTTGCCTTCAGTATCGGTGGGTGGTATCGATAGCCTCCACCAACTCCGATACCTTAAAATAAGGCTGGTATTGGTATACTCCCCCATCTCTAAATATATTATAAAAATAAATACATAACATTTTATGTTAAAATGTGAATAAAATTAATACTACAAATAATTTAAATTGGTACACAAAGACACAAAAACAGAAGAACAGTTCAACTTCTTGTTTCCACTCAATTCTAATGAGAACATGTGCAGTTGCATATGAGCACAGGATTCAAACATGCACAAATGAGTGCTCTCTAAAGTTTTATGGAGTATTTTCCCAAACGTTGTCAGGAAAGAATGTTATTTTTAATTGCAAATAAAAAATGAAGCAGGTGTGCAAACAGATTAAATGCCCATTGTTTTTGGTGTTGTTGTTCACAAGCAAGTAACATTCTTTGTTTTTTTTTTCTTCAATGTGAAGACATGTCAAAGAGCCACACAAGACAGCAGACATTTGTCAGATGGCCATGAGAGTATTACTCTGCATATTTTTTCAAAGAAAGACCGCTCAAGGCTCTAGATAATTTATGCCATATTCACCTTGGCCAAAGAATGGTGAAAGTCTTTCACAAAACATAATGGGCTGCTTTGGAAAAGTGGCCAAACTTGCTGACACGAAAGCGGTTGTGAACCATCCAAAAATCTTCAAATGTTTTCCAGTCAGAGTCACTTCTTGCAGGAAGGGACCTACATTGTTTTTGGGCCACGTACAATTTGGAAGGAATCACTCTTAAATCTGAGAGTAACTGGCTTGCATGTTGGAACTGAATGTCTTGTAAAATGGTTTTAAAAGGAGTGCCGGGTCGCCGTGCACTCTGAGACCAACTGACTGATCCCAGCCGAGCGAAAGTACGGAACACATCTTAAACAGCTATTAAAATGTTTAAAAATAAATAAATAAAACAAATAAATAAATAAATACAACCACAAACAAAAGTGTTTTTGACATAACACAGTGCGTCTCCATCCCTCAGAGTACCCTAACTGACCAGTTGTACAAGGCATCCAGAATGCTGGAAAATCTAAAGAACAAGTAAGAGCAGGAGACGAAATAGAAGATGCTTGCGGCAAAAAATAGCAAAATTATCAGAGGGGGTCGGGGGGATGCTCAAATTAATCAGTAGCCTGTGCACCCTCACAGATACATGGTTCTAAAGCGCAGCCACGATGTCGCTCAAATCCAAATCTGCTATCAAATGCAAAAGAACATACTACTTAAAAATCCTGACGCGTTCCTCAATACCACGCTAGCTAAGATGACAGCCACAGCTGCCGCAGACAGACATCGGCGCTTCAGAAAAGCTCTGAAGAATGCTCCTGACCCTTTTCATCTTTCAGCAACGTGCTGGCCCATCGAGAGGTTTTACCCCTCTGGGAGTGACGTAGAGCAAAGCGGATGGCCTGACGGGGTGTTGCAATTGGGCTTTTCTCCCGGAGAGAGCACGGATAATGACCCGTCCAACAATAGTTTAGTCGGGTAACTGTCGATGGAGGTGTCTACAAAGGACATAGGATGATACTGTACAACAAAAGCCTAAAATAACCCCTGAATGAACGGACGTTTGTATACAGACGCTGTTTACGCCAAAACAAAGTCTGATGTGACGTTTATTTCATCTATTTTCCAAAGACTGATTCTAGCGATAACGATACCATGTCATTTTTAAAAACTTGCGCTTTGGCTGTCACACTGTATGTCCAAGGACCTCCGATTTGATGCCTGTGTCCAGTTTCCAGGTCCATTTTGAGGAGACCCCTGCAACAAGAACATGAATTGCTCCACAGGCATTAACACCAAGCAGTAACAAAACAGAAGCAAACAATAACAAATAACTATGAAGCAATAGAAAATTCGGGGTTTGGGGTTTCCTTCCCATTGATTTAAAGTCAATCTAACCGCATTACTTCACCGTCATTGTTGTGATTCAATGCACGTAAGACTACAGCATTGAAACTGAAAATTGTGTTAATCAAGACACGACGACGTGTTGTCACCGAAGCGGCAGAACCGTGGCAAGCTGCACTCAGAATTTGGGCCTCGCAATCAGATTCAGCCAGATAATGTAAGCTTCGCATATCCAAATTGTGCTCAAGAGTGCAAAAAATAAAAAATAAAAACTTGGTTACAAACTGTGTAGTGTAAATCAAACCTTTCAGAGGCATTCTCAAATATGCATTTCCTTCAAAACATCAGTGATTTACCAACAAATGAACTAAACAACATTGGGTTTTCTCATTATTCATGTAAACGGCCCCTGAGAGACGGACAAAGCGAAGGCCAACGCCGCCGGGACGCCTCGGTGGTGCAGTGATGCAGACTCTCTTGACGACGGCTATCCATATGTGAGACACATGGAAAGGCGAGTCACTGGGTACAGCCAGAAGGGGAACGACTAAATGATAAATAGCTGAGACCTAACGCAGCAGTAGTGCACATTAAATCACATAAACATCAAGTGTAAAGTAGAAAAAGCTGTCAGGGCTTGGAAGAGGTTAGTCTTCATCATAACGGAACCCGCACAAAACCGGGCTTCAAATGGATGTCAATTCAAAATAACCGCATAGGCAATCAATTGTATTTTTGCAGCCTTGGGAAGCAACTTTTTTTTTTCTTTTTTAACATCGCAAGAAATTTACAGGAATCTCTGAAGTCAAATGCCATTGGTGTAAAGTAAATTTTGCAAGCAGAAGATGGATTACAAATGTGCAACAAACTCTGAACTTTGAACCACTGTCATGTATGACAGCTCATGAAAAAAATATCAGCCTTGCTCATGTTTGTAAGCATCGAAGGATTACCTTTTGTGGACTTACTCAAAGGGAAGGACCAGCTTTGACAAGAGGTGTCATTTTACAGTTTTCAGTGGGAATTTATTTTTACACTTACTTGACACTATTTATGCACAGTCGGAACTTTCAAAGTGCTGATCCGGGGAGGAGCATCAGTGAAAAGACTCCTTCCCTCTCAGTCATCCTTCGTCACTAAAGCAACGGCAAAGTTGATGCTTTTATCATGTTTGTGTTTTGCTCAGGGCGGCCCGGTGGACCAGTGGTTAGCGCGTCGACCTCACAGTGCAGAGGTACCGGGTTTAATCCCAGCTTCGGCCTCCCTGTGTGGAGTTTGCATGTTCTCCCCAGGCCTGTGTGGGTTTTCTCCGGGTATTCCGGTTTCGTCCCACATTCCAAAAACATGCATGGCAGGCTGATTGAACACTCAAAATTGTCCCTAGGTGTGAGTGTGAGCGCGGATCGTTGTTCGTCTCTGTGTGCCCTGCGATTGGCCGGCAACCGGTTCAGGGTGTCCCCTGCCTACTGCCCGAAGACAGCTGGGATAGGCTCCAGCACCCCCCACGACCTTTGTGAGGATAAAGCGGATCGGAAAATGAATGAATGTGTTTTGCTCATAGTATTGGTTCACTTCTTTTGAAACTGCAAGGACCATTAACAGTGTTAAGTGTTACTTAAAATATTGCTTGTACAGTTCATAAAGGTCTTACGGTAGCCATTACAATAAATATGTAATCACCCGCCCCCAAAAAAAACAAGGCACCATGCTGAGGTTGTACACTTTTCATTAAAAACGTGAATGCAAAGTATTCCTTTCACAAACGTCGGCGTTTTGTGCAAAGTGCTCATTCCGTTCAAGATATCCAACCTGGCCCCATTATCACGCGCCACATTTTTCCCCAAGGTGACTAACAAAAGACAGGTGTGACTCTAGGGATGTCCTTTCACCTCACAGCTGTCATCAGTGTTGGAAAATACTATCTGCAAATCAAAATCTAAAATGCAGAAGAAAAAAAAATGGGCCAAGACTGCAGACTTGATGGCAGTGTGTTATTCACAACGACCTGCGTTTGACTTGCGTTAGGCTCCAGTTACCCAAGCCCTTAATGAGGATGAGCGCCGTAGAAAACGGCTGGATGCATGCTCGCATTGATCAACTGGCTTCCTTTATGGCTCTCCGGATAATAAATGAGGGGTCGTAAGGTTTAGTGAGTGGAAAACTGTCTCAGGACTTGGAGGAAGGGTTTCAATATATGTAGTAGCCTGGACAACGTAGTTAATGGCAAATGAAAATCATCTCAAATTCCGCATTTCCACCAAATGCGTTCAAACTGCAAGTATGAGGAGGAACAGATGTTTCTATCTTGACACTTTTCTCCAATAAAAATCGATCGTATTAACCCGTATTAACTCTTTAAAGTACTGAATGTTTATCAGTATTTTTGGGAGAATTTTGAGCGTTTCATTTTTTTCCCCCCGCCCCTAATGCATTTCACTGGACGCCAATTATACGGATTTTTTTTTTCCAGTGTCACCAAATTAGCAATTTTGCTACTTTTCTGACCACTTTAGCCACGATAAAAAAATAAAATAAATAAATAGTGAGTTTAATATCCATTCAGAAACAGGTATCAGGTATGAGAGAGTGTGAAGGCGATAACACCAAATTTAACACACCTACTTTCCATCCACACCTGAAAACTTGTCAGACTAAGGAGTCAGCTGACAAGAGGGAGAGAAAATGAATACGTGACAAAACTAACAATATTTCAATCATAACAAACCAACATTCCCTCTCCCCCCTTCGTACATACACTTTGTTGTTTGAAGTGGTTATAGATGAAAGAGGAGCGATTCAAAGTCTCTTCGAGTTGCCATGATCATCGTTTGGTCAAGTCTTACTATGTATCCTTAAAATGAAACAATATTGCCCCTATTTGCTTTACAGGAGACTTGAGGGCAGCAAGTTAACAGACTGCTGCAGTAAACTGGAGACTGTGGAGTAGAATACTGTCGTCTCCGAAGCAGGTAGGCTAATTTTAGCATGTGGGCTTATTTTGCTCATTATGCGCTGAGACTAAGATCTGTGTCATAATATACGCCCTTTCACCCAAGCCGTAAACACTGTTAAACGCATGCAGGTTTCAAATGACCCTAATGAATTAGGTGTCAAGTTATTTACAAACAGTGAGCTGATCCGATGACCACAATGCAAAACAGTGGCCGATTGGCTTTAACCGATGCCCATGATCACACTGCAATGAGAAATGGATGCCAAACAGAAATGCATGTGGCTTGGAGGCCGCAGGGACAGTTGAAGTCATTTATTTTTTCAGTACACAAGTCAAAAACAAAATCAGCTCTTGTCCTGTGGAAAAAAAGAGCAAGCTTCCTGTCCTGTCTTGTGATTCGTGTAAAGCACACACGTGATTTGAGCCCCCACATCCACAATGTTCCCAATTTTCACTTTCAATTGTGGCTTGACCATGAGCGCACAAAACAAGGAAGAATGTGGCAACACACGACTATGGATGAGCTCAAAGCTTAAAAGAGAATCACAGTAACCTAATGGAGTTCTATTAGGAACAAGCAACTGGTGGGAGGAGTTCCTGCTGTGCAACACAGTTTGAACCAGTCAACTCTTCCTGAACTTTGCCACCAACTACCAGAGGAGAAAACCAGCTTTCGCATGTGGTTCCATCACTTACACGGATCAAACTTTGGACCCCAGCACAACCGTGGAGCCCGAGAAGCAACAGTGTTCCTCCCAGGGAAAAACATTGATTACCCATGCATGTGCAAGACACAATAGGAGGGAGCGATAAAGGAGGGGGTGGGGAAATGGGGTAGAGAGTGTGTGGGAAGAGTGCTGGTAGTGATGACCCCCCCTCAAACATCTCTCTTTCACACACACACACACACACACACACACACACACACACACACACACACACACACACACACACACACACACACACAATGGGCTGGCTAGCAAGGCGAAACATGAGACTTTTAGTTTTCCTGATCTCCTGCCAAACACAAGCTCAACTCAACTTCACCACCATAGTAGAGACCTGACAAGCCCACTGGAATACCTCAAAGCAAACAATCAACTACACTCCGTTTCTGTTTCTTCCTCCATCATATGCCCCCCCCCCAAGTTTGAAAGACGGAAAAGCACAAGGTGAGACATGAACGACTTTAACTCACCCAAGCCCCTTCTTCTCCTCCTTCTTGTTCTTCTCTCCCACTCTGTGGTGCACACACTCCTCAATCACAAGCTCCAGCTGGTGTGAGCCAGCAGTGTCGCGGCTACTAGCCCCGCCCACCCACAAAGTCATGTGACCACCATTCCAAGCAGTGGCCGGGAAAACTTTGCACGCTCCACACAAGCACCCCGCCCCCTCCTCAATCAAGCGAAAGTGAATGGAGAACATTGTGGGACTCAAATCATGTGTGTACGTTTTACATTCATCACAAGACAGGACGCCAAGAGTGTGCTTATTTATTCAGGACAATGGTGGATGTTTGACTTGCCGTTAACTGCTGTGTGTGTCTATCTGTTGACGATCTCAAACTTGTGCGCGTGTCTGTTTTTACATTTGGTTTTGAGGTTTGAACACAAGAAGAAGCCAAGACATATTTTATATTGGAAAAATGCAAAGGTGGCTCGTAACGTGCTACATTTACTTCAATATTTTGGGGGGATACATTGTTGTTGTTATCGTTGTTTGAATGCAACATAGATTTTTCTTTTACGTGATTAGTTTTGCGAAGAAGAAACGGTCCTTTTCCTCCGTTACGTTGAGTAACATTTCGATTGAGACGTTTCAAAATAGTTTCTTATCACCAAACATATCGCACGATTCATCATTGTCATTCCTCATTTTTCCATAACATTTAAGATCATTCCACCTATATATTTTTTCTTTCAGCATTCACATCCAATTCCTCCAAGAATCGAAATTTTAGCTTTTAATCATCTATTATTGCTTGCGCGATCTACTGTATGTTTTGGTCTGTCAGAGACTTCCGCCAGGGCGCCATCACGAATCGGAAAGTCAAATCTCAAAGGTGTTTCCTTTCAAAACACGCTTTAAGTGACACAACCATATTTGTTGTGTAAATGTGACTTATTTAATGTTTGTATACCAGAAGTGGGATCTCTGGAGCTCCTGCCCATCCATCTGGTTTGAAATTCAACAACCAAGTAAAGACTCTGGCCCGAAAACAAGATATTTTTCATCATAGCAAGAAATGTGCTGTAAAACTCTGTGTGCAAGTTTTGATTCTTTGGGGTATTTTGACAAATGCACGCCACAGATACACAAAAGATATATTCATCCCGTGAGATGAGACAACTGAGAACAGTTTCTTTCCCCCCAGTAGACTGTGTGTGTGTGTGTGTGTGTGTGTGTGTGTGCGCGCGCGTGTGTGCGCGCGTGTGTGTGCGTGTGTGTGTGAGAACATGAAGGACATGTCGAAATGTAAAGGATTAAAGCTTCTTTAGAGGCAAAACCAACAGGAAACATTAAGTAGTGTTTCCAAACCCTAAATCTCCATTGGTCAGCTCTTCTTCCTGTGTGGTTGTTCACCCCAAAATGCAAACATGACTTCATGGCAAACATTTGTCAGATACTTACTAAAAGATTAAATACAGTTTATGGTTCTTGCAGCAAAATTTTGATATTTGATTATTTTGTTTCAGTGGCTAATCTCCGCCCCAGCCCCATTTGCTCAAAAACACAATTGTGAGCAGTTTTCACAACATTCAGCACAAATGTTTCCTTCCTGTCATCGTTGCCCTGAATCTTGTTCACATTTGGTTGTGGTTTCTGTGTGATTGAGTAGAAAGTATGTGCATCTCCATAGCGCACTAATGAAACTTGCAGCCACAGACTACAGTAGCTACTTTTCATCGTTTTTATTTATTGTGTGTGTGTGTGTGTGTGTGTGTGTGTGTGTGTGTGTGTGTGTGTGTGTGTGTTGTGGAGGACTGTGTCAAATTAAAAGCCTTCTCAAAGCATTCTGTTTGATTACCTACTTCAGTGATCTGTATTATTAGCGAGTATCTCTCATGCTGTGTTTGCTTGAACAAAGCACTAACTTTAAGGCTATATTCTGCAAACACACAAAAAAAAATGATAACGTCACAGGGCAGATGGATAAAAACCCAAACTGCAAAGGCAACTCAAGACCATTCGAAGGCAGATTGAATGCATCTCAATTGCTAAACCTCTTGAGCACAAGTTTCAAACACAAGGCCCGGGGGCCAAATCCGGCCCGCCAGGTGATTTTATGTGGCTCGCGAAAGCACATCATGTGTGTCAACTTGCTAAAATCTGTCCCGAAATGTCAAATTGTCATGTGTAATAAATAACGTTGAGATTTGGAAATCATTTTGTTATCCTGTTTAGACCCACTTGAACATAAATGAACAAACTATTATAATTGGCTTGACTGATTTCAAAACTAGTAATCTATTAATTTGTTGTGTGCAAATAATTATTTTGTGGTTTCACTGTCCTAATGGCCCTCCGAGGGAAGACGTAACTCCAAAATGAATTTGACCCCCCTGCTCTCGAGCAACGCTGTTCGCTGAAGAACAAAAGTGAAGGTACCAGGACGTAGCGAGTCCAATGACTTTTGGAGCACTGAAAATGAAGGTACCGTAAATAAAATGTCTGTCTTCACTTTATCGGGTGTTCATGGCATCATTTGAAATCCATTATGGATTATAAAGGCCATAAGAATTGTCGGCCAGTGTCCAAATACTTCTGGACATAACTGTGCCTACTGAGCCAGCAAGACAGTGAACATGTGAATTTCCGGCAAGACTGAACCTTTTGAGTTGTGGCGTTCAAATATGACATTCCCACAGTACATCTCTTTTTCAACAAGGGGGATATTTTCCATTGAAGCTTTCAGGAAACAATTATTAGTATGAAACTCATGACCAGTGATATTTGACCTTACTATTTCTTTGTGGGAACTAAAGATCAAACGTGTCAGAGTTATTTTATGAAGTGCTGGTACAAGGCTAAAAAGCATAGCTCTGAACTAATTTATGGTAAGTACATTGAATTTGAATACAGGCACGGTGGTTAACCTCGTGAGTGGGAAAAGCGTTCGCAGATGGCAAGGAGTGATGGATCTCCATTTTCCATTGACAAATGTCAAGCAGGAGTCAAATGTTTGGAAAAGGAAGTAATCTGCTCTCTCCTTGCTCCACAACGTAAGAAATATTTTCTCGCAGAAAGACGAATGTGCTTTTCGATGCCGTAGAAGCACCGTGATTGGCCGCGCGCTGAAAAACCGATCGGAGCGCGGCGCACATGGAGGTGATTAACACGAATCACCTCGATGACACAGCCGCTTGAGCGACACGGTAACACTTCCTGCGTGAGAGGTCAGGGGTTGGAAAAAAGAAAAAAAAAAGAGAGAGGTAGGTGGAACCGCTGGGAAAGGTTGGAAGGGTGAGGTGCAGAAATGGAGATGGGGGAAAGAGGAGGAACATCTGGCTCGCCGTGCATATCTCCAGGGAAGAAAGCAAAATCTGTCAGAGACTTCCTGTTGTGTGTCTTTTTCGCCGAGGCTGTGGTGCTCCCCTGTGGCGCAAATGGAGACAGCATGTGTGTGAGGAGTGAGGATGGTTCATATCTCAACACCCCAAAGAGGCTTCATCACTCTCTGCCTATTAACAACCTCCCATTCACGCTCACATTCACACCTACGGACAGAATACAGAAAACAGTAAAGCTGACATGCATGGTTCTCGAACGTGGGACAAACACAGTGAGGCCACAACCGATGAAACTTTTTTTTTCTGTGTCACTGTTCTGAGTTCTCCTCATGCTTCAGTGGGTTTCTCTTTGTCTTCCTCCCACACTCCCAAAAATCTATTTTAGCTTAATTAAAGACTTAACTGTCAGTTGAAATCAACGTGAGAGAACGTTTTTTTTTCTATATGTGCCCCGGCAACCAGTCTGAAGACAGGACAGTGAACTTTTAACACGCAACACAAAAGTACACACACCGTTGCGGCAATATTATACAAATGTCAGAACTCCGATGTGGCGCATTTGGAGAAACTCAATAAAAGAGGTTGTTCGTGTTCGTGTCTCTTGACTTCTAACAAGATGTTTGTGTATTCACCAAACATTTTGGTTTTGTTCTCAAAGTTGTCATCATGTCATGCCCATCCTGCTTTTTTCGGCAACGTTACGTTGAGAGCTGCAAAAAAAAAAAAAAAAGTATCGGTAATGATCAACTCTACGACATATTTGTCTACTTTTGTTATCCTTCACAAGTGGCAGTGGAACATGAGCATCGCAAACTCGTGACCCCAAGGCTACAACAACTCAGGTAACTTGTACTGCCGCCGTCTCACCTTATTTTGCTGCGCTAATAGAAAAGAAAATGTACCTTTCTATAATGATGAGCTCAAAGAGGATAAAGCAAGCAGACTACGGGGCACGACTGTTTGTTTTTAAGGAAGTGTTTACCCTCAGCGTTTCCCTTATATCCACTTTCACCCAGCAAAGCTTTCCCAGCTGGACCGTCTTGCATACTGAGAGGGAGTGCCAAGGCCATACCAAGACACAGAGTGCGTGTGTACTTATCTAATCCACATGAGCAGATTTTCTCAACCCCCCCAAAAAACATCATATTCACTTTCTCACAGATAAACAGGTACTCACACAGGGTTTCTATTTCATTGTTGCTGTGTGTCTCGCTGCACGATGAAGCCACCTCCAATGCCTCCATTGCGCCTCCACTTGTCTTGAACCAAAGTCACAAATCTGATAAGACCTCCTGGTATCTTCACGACAGCTGCTGACTGGACTGACACCGATGCGCCTACGCCACCGTGTCCTCACTATTTCTGACGTTCTGCAGCGAATTCCTTCCCTGATGAAGAGTAAACACGGCGACTCCAGGGGATCGGCCTTCTGGGGAATCCGTGGCCCCTTCCTGGATTTATTGAGGGTTAGTTGCGACGAACAACAGAGAAGCGGAAGTCTGTACGCCTTCTCGGACAATCCCCGGTGACCCACTTCTGATTCACAAAAGCTTCCATGTCCAAAGACAAGAGAGGTCATCTCACCGATCATGTTCCTTCAGTTGACCCCAGAACAACCCTTCTAAGAGTCGTACAGTTCAGTTTAGTTGGGTTGTGAAGGTTATTGTACACGTCTTTAGTGCCTTGCCAAAGAGTATGGTTCTTTGGTTCTGTCGTCAAGTGTAGGATTTTCGATCTAATACTCTGGCATATGTTTGAAGATATGAAATTCTTTGTATGCCCAATTCCAAGGATGTAGGTGACCCTGTTTGAGTGATCCCGCAGAAGGGTGAGCTACGTTCATGTTTGGAGTCGGTCAACTGTGGGAAACGGGGCTCTCTTCTGGAATGGGAGGTTATGTGACGGAGTGTGCAATTACTATAATCATGTCTGCGTCGCTACTAACATGCCAAAGAGCTCTTTGGTGTCATGTTCAATGTAGAGGGGTTTTCCAAACCCCCCAAAACAGAGTTAAGAAGTGGGATCAATGCTGTGCCAAGATGGGAAGGCCATTGGGAAAGGTGACATTTGAGCGCTGACCCCAAAGGTCTTTCATGATTGGAATAGGACCTCTGTCGTGGGTGATTCATGGATTTTTAAACCCAGAATACGCAGGCTCAATACTAGGTTAAGAGAACTAATCCAAAAAATTCTGGTTTTGATGCCGCAGACCAGTTCGCTGCCCATTGGTCGGTCCAGAAGAGCACCGGTTAACTCACTATCTAGCTGGTTGCTAGCAGTTCTCACCGTGGTATCGACAACCCTGCGAGGACCTTGTAGGATACTGAAGATTCCAGCCACAGGAGGCTTTGAGCTGATATATTTTTACAGCTCCAAAATATGGGCTGGATGGTGTTTGACTCACAGTTGAGCGGGGGGTGCTTTCGGCGTATTTAGCCGTTTTTGAGAGTGGAAACAATGGCTTGAGTTTTCATGGTTTTATTAACGTGACAATTAAAAAAATAATAATTCATCTCCAGCAGGGTTGTTGACCACACTTATCTTCACAAGCGCTACACAAGAGGATCACAGATATAGTTAGGCTACACTCGCGATCTCAAAATGGCTGATTTCAACGAGAAAGAGAACGATGATGAACGATGAATGAAAAATTGAACTTACTGCCTCAAAAGAAAGCATCTGACTGCTTCGTAGGGTACAATTAAGCACACGTAATTCATTTTGCTAATGATTAGCATGAAAATGACGAAAGAACTTTCTTTGTATGTGCTGAAAAGGGTGAGTCATATACTTTTTTTTATTCAGTTTTCCTTCACAGCGGTTGACATTTCTCAAACGTGTGTAAATGTTACTTATAACATGCAGTTCATAAATACTGCCTTTATGATGACGACAGTAAGAGCCTGGAACAAATTAATTCACTTCACATTATTTCCGATCAAGATAACATTTTACTGTCTGCATCCTGCCGAGTAGCTGGTGAATATCCACTCATGATGGAGACACACACGTCATCTCATTTGGTTATTTTAGCATATGTTCACTTCACATGTATATGCACGAACGCACACACACACACACACACACACACACACACACACACACACACACACACACACACACACACAAACACACACATGAATCCCCGAGCTGCCCCTTCATGTGGGCACAAGTCAACAGATGGCCGCACTGTGGTGCAACTGACCATCTGCCTGCCTTTCCACAACACACACACACACACACACACACACACACACACACACACACACACACACACACACGCACACACGCACACACGCACACACGCACACACGCACGTACACACGGCAATTATTGTCCCTCCAGCATGTCATCTATCAAGCCAAACATCATTAACAGAGAGTCTGACTTGAACTTTCCAAGTGAATTGTCAATTTTATACCTTGCTCACATTGTAATTTAATTATGACATGGGAATGCCCATTTGTTATCGTCTTTCATTTTCCTGCCTGGATAAAGAAAAAAATTATATCAAATGAGAGTAAATGGTGCCATTTTTTGCTGAATGAAACTCTGATGAGCCATAGCCTACGTTTTCTTTTTTCCTCGAGATGAGAAAGGCTAATGGCAGTGAAAAATCTTTTCCGAGAGAAAAAAAAAATCATGATTGACTGACAAATTGTGGCATTTTCATCTGCCTGGACAACACATGGCTTTTTGCATGTGGTGTGTGTGTGAATATGAAATGTGGCAGGCAGGAGAAAATGCAAGAAAGTGGGAATAGGGAGAGGGGTGGGGGTGGGGATTAACTGTGGTTCTGGGATTTGGCAAAATGTCTTAAAAGGACAAAGGTCGTCCAGCAGTGGTGGGAAACTTCTTCAACCTTTGACTTCCCCCAGATGCTCAATGTAAACTTCAACTTCCGAACGCCTCATCTGGGCAAGAGGAAAGCCCTTAGAGTACGAGGCCCTGAGCGGACGTACTTGTATGAGTCTTTGTGTCTGTGCGCCTCGATTGATCTAAGATATAAATCTCTAATTGAAAATCTTCTCAGAATATATCATGTAACATCCCTGCTGAGGATACTTCGAGCCTCTTTGTTTTTCGTTGAGTATATGTTTGCTCTCTTGCTGAAATAGTGCTAATACATTCTCCGACACACGAATCGAAAGGCTTGGCAATGCATGCCGGGTGCCCAGCTTCACCTGTGTCACACTGCCGCCTGGTGGCGCGTTTGCAAAGCACACTCGACTTGTGACAGCTGCCACTTGTTACAGACTCGCCTTTGTTTGACCTCAAAAGACAGATGTTAACGGTCTTCTTGCTCACTCTGTATTCATTTTGAATAAGGCAGCCAAGCAAGAAAAAAAAGTCATCCCTTACCATCACTCTTAATTCATCTGATGCAACAAGCCTCCACGGCAGCTTCTATGCATTTAATAGACATGATGGAGGACATCTCGTAACCTGAAATGTTTTTTTCGTTGGGGTTGTTGTAAAAGCATCGTCTTCCATGATTAAATAAATGTAGCCTAATCCAATGGGCAGTGACATTTACAAGCAGGGATAAAAACTATTCTAATGGCCTCATAAGCTGTGTTTGAATGATGATAGAAATAATTGATGACTAAGATAAGTGTTAATACTGTATATGCCACAATTTTTTTTTTTTTTGTTGCATTAGTCACTTAAGTTGCCTCATGATGTCATGTGACACCTTAGCAGAGGTTAACCCTGGTTTTGGTTTGACTTTAGATTTTTGGCAACACTTACACTCAAAAAGTAGCAGCAACAAGATAAAGTGCTCGATAAAGGTGAGTTGCTTTTTGGTTGGCTACTCAAGCACCTTAAAATATGAGCAAACTTGCTCCATGATGCTGCAATCTTTGCACGTTGCTCCTAGCCGCGGTGTACAACAAGAAAACCAAGTTAAGTGTGAAAAGGCTTTATCATTTTGCACTGACTAACCATTAACATTGTGCTTAAATAATGGAAAGTATAAAATCTCACTTAAATAATGATTCAAATCAAATATATTTCGCATCAAGAATCAATTTGAACCTAAATGTTCACAAACCGTTTAATGGCTGTGTTGAACTTAAAAAGTTAAACACAACTGAACTGTATTTGCGTCGTGACTCTTGACACTAGAGGGAGCCAACGTACTGCTAATGGTAAGCATACCACACTTTGAAAGTAAGGCCTTCGAAATGTTGTCTAAATGTTGCATGTTCATTTCCAAGACTTTCGGTAGAACCTCCCGAGATGGTGTCTCAACTTGAGCTGTGAGAAAGCTCCTGCTGCATTGTTGTGCTCACTAGTTGGAAACAAGTCGAGTAATTACAGACCGCCGTGACCTTCAGTGGGACTGTGCCCAAGGCCGCATGCTCCTTTGTGTGTGTGTGTGTGTGTGTGTGTGTGTGTGTGTGTGTGTGTGTGTGTCCCTCAATAAAAGCAATCAAGCAGCGCTAAACCGATTCCCAAGCCAGCAAGTGTATGTGTGTGCGCGCACACAGGTGCCCTTTCATGATCTTCGGGTAGGCAAAAAAAAAATAATAATAATCGACTCTTCACTTTCAAAAGGTCAAGGCAAAGAGGAGACAAATGGCTCCATTTGTTGCCGTCGTGATGACTCCACAATTAGGGAAATAAATGCGGCAAAGGATAATGTGTTTATTTGCGCAAGACTTCAGGTCGACATATGAGCCGGATTAAATGTATTTTGTATGTGAAACACATCTTCAGCAGAATGAAATGAGATACATTCATTACTTTGACTCCCATTACATCTCATGTATCATCCTTTGTGTCACAGATGTTTCAGATTTTGTCAACAACACACTAATCATGCTGTAATCGTACGGAATTGAACATTGATTAATCAGGTCATGAAGTAATTGGGTGTGTTTGAATGTGACTGATTTATTCTAAGAACAGACACATCCCCATTTAAAAGAGGGTGTGCACACTTGTGCAAACACATTACCTTAATTGTTTATTTTTGTTGCCCCTCTTGAAAAGACGTCAATTTTATTTTCATATGTTTTGTACAGGTTACACGTCACATTCATGACCTAAAATGTTTCCACAATATTTGTGTGTGTGTGTGTGTGTGTTAAGATAAGATAAGAAGATAAGAAAACCTTTATTATATTGTAAAACCTGGCATTTGTGCCAGGGTGTGTAAACTTTTTATAGCCATTTTATATATATTTTTTCCCTTTCATTTTAAAACATTTATGGTGAGGGGGGTTGGGGTCATGCCATTTTTATAATATTAATGTACCCCAAAACATATCAGCTTTCTACTAATTACAGGACTCTAATTGCAATCACACATGAAATCCTACAAAATATTTGATAAAAAGAAAACAAAGAAACGCAGCCATTTGTTCCGATTATCACAATCTTTATCAGGAGTAGCTTTTTACAGCACAGCCGCACGTCAGCGGAGATGTTTCCGGAGAAGATAAAACGCTGTTTGATGGACTGACGAACAGCAGGCATGTCTGTCAAGATAAGACATCCAATATACACGAGAAGAGCCGATTGTCATCAGCATCTGTTGTCTCAAGGCATCCTCGTGCTGGTCAGCGCATCGTTTATGTCCTTTGCAATGCATCCAAATCATGAAATCAGTTTTTGTACAGTTTGTGATGGTGACTTTGCGATTCTAAGATGAATGATGACAACCTCTATTGTCAAAATGTCAAATGTGTCAAGATCCGGCATCCCGAATCCCTATGATAGAACATCGTGAACGTTTCACGTTGAACTTCGCCGACACGCATTTCCCAGCGTTCCTTTTGCGACGCTTTGATGAGATCTCGCTGGGAAGCTGACTAACTTGGATCACAAAACCCTCGAGAGAGAAAGAGGAAGTGCTCGCGCGGGTGGGGAAACAATCAGGTTGACGTAACCCGGAAGGAGGGAAGCGCGCGCGTTTGTGTGCGTGTGTTTCAGGGACACGTGATGTCATTTCCTCTTGCGTGAATTAAATGGTCAGAAGAGGAGATAACCTTAAGTCAGAAAGATAAACATATGGTATGTTAAGAAAAATCTTGTCTTTGCTTATCAGGTTTGGGATAGTTGACAGGTAGCAAACATCCACTCATTGATGCCATACCAGCTTACCCAAAAAAATAAAAATAATAATAATTCACAAATAAAGCTATCGTGCTTTTATGAATTATACAGAAATGTTCAAAGTAATATTTTACCCTTCTTAACAGCTATAGGTATACAGTATGACCAAACTAAAATAAATGAAACCTACTCACTCGCTAGCGAAATTGTTTGTAGAACGATATTGCAACATAGCCGTATTTACAGGTACGGCTGAGTGGGAATAGGGTATGAATGTCTGTCAAAAAAGCCAAAGAAAAAGCTAAGCATGCCGAGTTCACCTTTTAAATCTGTGACACCAAACTCATTTTTGTCACAGGCTTAATAAAAACCTGTTCAAATATTAATCACATTTATTTTTAAAGGGACATTGGTCACAAAAATGATTGCAATCGCTCAACATTTTTAATATTGAAGATAAATTGCAATTGTGGTATTTTACCAAGAAACATGAAGCTGATGCAAAATGTTTATTTTTCGCAGGCCACCTAAAACGATGTGGCGGGACGATCAAAAATTCCCCCCCAAAACTTTGACCAAGAAGTAGCAAAGTTGCACGATTGAGTCATTTTGGGTGCGAGATATTTTCCTCCTAGAGGGGATTAAAAGTTGTTTTTCAGAGTAAGACGACGGTGTTCTTTAAATTTCTGGGCCGAGCTAAGTGAATCCAGATAAATAAAGGCTTCGCCGAAGAAAAGGGTATCACTAACAGCACAGGCTGATGTTTGCGGTTTCAAGCATCTGACATTGGAAAGCGGTATCTCGGCATCCTTTAACAAGCTCAAACCACTAAAACCAACCAGAGGAGCTTTGAGAAATGAAAGCAAGACGTGCTTCAAACAGATATGCGTCTTTATGAGGAGGGTATTCTATTCAAATAAGCAACATATGTCAAGTTGTCGTGTCGATAGCAACAGTTACTAATGACAATTCTGAAGCTTGGATGTGATGTTGGAAGGCAATGAGCCCGGTGCATTCTGGTAATTGTGGGGCCCTTTTTCACATTCCCTGTTACTCAATCCATAATGGGAATAAACAGGCAAACGACCGTCGTCATCATCTTCACCGTAAGGCAACAGCTAATTATAAAATACTTGGCAGCGCAGCTAATAGTAGCATGACAACACCGGCATTTATCAAGGCCTTACGACAGCATTTAAAGTGTAACTAATACTAATGGCCAAGGTTAAGATTTCATAAGATCTCAGAAGAGTTCATGGATTACCATAAATGCCAGACGGGCCTGCGAGGAAAAAGACACGCTTGTTTGTGTTGCTGAGGGCTATGCAGCCATCACATTTAACACAGGCTGTTGCCGGCTTTTTTTGGTCGGTAATATGATGCTGTGGTGAGGGAGTGAGTGGAAAAGAAGTAAGAAGAAGTGAAAATGCAAGTGAAAAAAACCACAGATAATCCAAATGGAAAATGGGAGAATAGTTTTTATCGAGTGGGATGAAAACTTTTGTTAAAGGCCAGGAAGAAAAACTTTTCTACTCCATCCATCAATCCATTTTCCGATCTGCTTTATCCTCACAAGGGTTGCGGGGGGTGCTGGAGCCTATCCCAGCTGTGTTCGGGCACTAGGCGGGGGACACCCTGAACCGGTTGCCAGCCAATCGCAGGGCACACACAAACGAACAACCATCCGTGCTCACACTCACACTTGGGGACAATTTAGAGTGTCCAGTCAGCCTGCCATGCATGTATTTGGAATGTGGGAGGAAACCGGAGTACCCGGAGAAAACCCACACAGGCACGGGGAGAACATGCAAACTCCACACAGGAAGGCCAGAGCCGGGATTGAACCCACGACATCTGCACTGTGAGGTTGACGCGCTAACCAGTGTACCACTGGGCCTCCTACTTTTCTACTCATCAGACAAAAAAAAAAAAAGCGTATTTCAGCTTTCTACTGTTTGGTTGATTTGTTGAACTTGCTGAAATCACAGGGGGCAAGATGTCCTGTTGTAATTGTTTTTGGGTTGCGACAGTAAAACCAACAATTACAAAAGTGACATTATGAAACTTTCTGAGGTATTGGCAGAGCTCGAGAACATTACATTTGGCGAATATCCAATGAAAAGCGGTGATGGAGTCACTTAATTTTCACTTTCTGCTGTTATAGTCACCTTGCAAAACCGGATCAAGGAGGTGGAGCCAGCCGCACTTCACGGCTTAGGGGGGAACAATAAGGCCTATAGACTATGAAAAGTCTGGAAGAAAAGTCCTTTGTATATAACTGCGTTCAATATTTCTAGCAGCACAAACAAATTTTGCTGTCTTAAAACTTAGAGGACTTTTCAATTGTGTGGTAATGGTGTAAAGTCCAACAGTGATAGGGTGAAGGTTGACAAACTGCACCGCAGTCCCTTGATTGGCCAAATTGTGTCGTCGTTAGAATTTATTGTTGGGCTACACTTTGTTGCACCACTATAGCATCGCATGATTTACAAATCACGTGGGCAGCCAAAGGGGTGGAAACACGGCCAATAGGGACGGGGAAAAGTAACGGAAAGTGCCTTTCACCGACAGTCAGCCGGGATAAGCTCCAGCTTCGTCAACGTGACCCTGAAGAGCCTCTCGCAAGTCTCAGTCATATCAGGAAAATTTTGAGAGTAACCAGAGCCCGTCATGCTAAAAGTAAGAAAAGCAGAGCTATGCGTCCAAGAACAGCACTACGTTTGCCTACATTTTGAATTCATCAAGAAGGCATTTTTGACAAGACCCATGCAATTGTGCTACTATAAAGTACATTGCCAGAATTCAAACCTGTCATATCGTATCGCATGGGATCAAGAGTTGCTTCATACAGACACAACTCACAAAAAAGTTGGGGATATTTGGTTTTCAAGAACCGAATATTCGCAACGTTTGGTGAGTAGCGTATCTTAAACATATCGTTTTTTTTGTCTATCAACTGATGAAGACACACATCCCAAAAGACAAAAGAATGCAGCGTGGTCGTTATGGGAAGCGAACAATGCACTTTGGTGTAAAATATCATTGTGAAATAAAATATCAGGACTTACGGTCAGGATTGGGGGATTTGCGTCCAGCGTGGTTTGGTGAGGAGCATCGGAAGGTGGTGACGATGGTGTTGTGGTGAGGATTGGGATGGTGCGGGTGGTGTACTGCCGGGTGGTGGCCGTTGTTCTCCACCGGAGCTCTGGTGATGCTGATTTCGGGTTTGCGAATGTCCCCGGGACTGGGGGGCTCCAATTTGCGGGTGTGACTTGCTTCAGGGGTGCGACTAGTCCCGTTGGTGTGACTGCTGCCTTCGTTACGGCGTGTCCCGGGGGAGTCCGTCTTGGCAAAAGTGACCTCCCTCTTGTGGCTCATTTCTGGCGTCCTGGAGTGGCCAAGGACCTCGGGGCGCTTCAGGGCGCTGTTGGTTGCAAAGCGTATGGATGCGGGGCTTGTGGCGTCCACCTGCTTGCTGGGCGTGGAGCAGATATCGATGGACAGCTCTGAGCGGCGTGACACAGGCTCGGGGGTCTTGGAGCCTCCTCCGCCCATGATGGAGCGAGGTTGGGTGTAGTTGAGGTTGTTGTTGTTAGTAACCGAGGCGGCTGTGCCCAGGTCGCGGTAGTAGATGCTGGTGGGAGACATGGCGTTGCGGTGGGGGGAATTGGTTGTGCGTCTGGAGCCGGGAGAAGAGTGAGCTGAAGTGTCAACGTCCTCCACCTCGAAGGACCTCTTTAGAGCTGCAAATACAGGACAAGGATGACACATTACTCACATACTGTGATGCCTTGAAATTAGAACACCCTGAGTGTTCTACAATTTGGAGTATGTGCAACATTCATTTCAACAAATCGAGCAAATCTGAATTTAAACAAAGTGGAACAGAGTCAATGGGCTTTGGTTGACCTTCCAGGTACCACTTTAGGCACAAGTTTATACAGTCTGTATTAATGGGCACAAGCACAGGAGGTCATAAAACTAACTCATTAAAAAGTTCAGATCAAGTCTAAAAACGCCCTGCAGTTCAATGGTGGGATGTCTCCCATCACCCCCAGCACTTTGTTTCAGGAAATGTATGAGTTGTTTTGTCGTGACCTCAATGCTACATCTACTGTAACACATTAAAATATGGAGTTTTATGTAAGAGCATTTGAGGCATTTTGTGTTTGCATACAACGGGCCAAGAGTTGCTCACTTGCCCAGAATTTATGAGCGCGCATCCTTCCTCGAGGTTAGTCGTGACAGGAGCAAATACATGCGCTGTACAAGATGATGATAGCGAGGGATGGGACTCCCCCTTGGGTTGAGTGCGCGAGCTGAGAATGAATGGCGTGCCATGCCAGTGCCCAGGAGCTGCCAACATAATGACGCACAAGCTAAGTCGTCTCCCTTAAAAGCAGCTTCCATCCAAAATTTTGATTATTTTATCAGTTTGCGGCCTCTGGTGATTCTGTGCATGAGTGCGCGCCTTCCTCTGAAACGACACAAATTCATGTAATGTGAGTTTCTAAAATACGAAAATGCATTTGTGTTCATTTTTAAGCCAGTACACTCAAAAGGGAATGGAACTTGCACCTTCTCATATACCGTTTGCACAATGGGAACCACTAATCTAATTGACTGCTTTAAGATGCTTCATTCCAACTCGGTGGACATTTGATACAATTCACCCTTTGACAAAAACAAGGACACTTCCGCCAAATAAATAACAGATGTATTGTATAGAGTAATGTATTTGTGATATGACAGCTAAAATAAGAAAATAAACACGATGATCAATTAGAAACATTTGTAATCGTGTTGCACAGAACATCGCAAAAAAAAAAAAAAAGTGCTTTGAAGCATCAACCCTTCAACCCTCGCACTAAAATGCTCACACAGTCGTCACATCTGAGTTTTTAAAAATATCTTCAACATCAACATTTTCCAAGAGGAACACAACATGCGTTAGCATAAATGCTTATGCTAAATTTCTAGTAACGTATATCTGAATGCAAACAAATGGATTCCACTCGTATACAGCTAACCTGAAATGGCATTTGGGTGTGACATTGTCTTACTAAATATCACCATCTAATCAACTGTAACGCCAACTGCTAACACAATACAACATGCTAACACATTTTGTTACTTAAATTTGAATGAAAACCAATTGGATGTACCGTCACACCACAAACAGTAAATGACATTTGGTGTTATAACATTGTGTCTTGAAGTAATTGTCAAAGTTTTATACGTCACGTACGTGAGAATGCTAAACAGTTAGCAATGTTGGTACCAATGCTAACGCTGAACAAGGGAACTAAATGTCTGGTCTTTATTACAATAAAAATATGCATTATTATAGCCTTAAGATAAGTAGAGCTTTCACAAAACATTGTAGTGTTAGCGAAAAGCTAAAACCACTCCCTCTCTTTCTCCCATTTGCTTCATGAACTAGAGTCCTCAAAGTAATTCAGAGGAACACAGTTTGTCATTCACTCCAACATCATAAAACAGCTTTTAACGCCTTTAAGTGAATATTTATTCGAAAGAACTGTGCTAATTCACTTGCCCATGTCCTCCTCACCCCGGCTTTCCTATTATTTTCCAAATGTTGAAAAGAATGCCATCCAAGGTTGTGGCTCTTTTGAATCCAGCCAAAGTATGTTAGTCTGCCAATATTAATCTGCAGATTACACAAGCAGAAGGAAGGTTTAACACAGTTTCACAGCAAGAATTTAAGATCACTTAAAAGCCTTTCGACACTTGTGTTAGTGTTTTTTTTTTTTTGTTTTACTTCATCTATTGGAGTTGCACTGATAGAAGGGCTACGGTTTGTATGTATTTTCACATGGTTTGTCATGGAAAAGCAGCTGAACCTGTTCCAATGACTATTTGTGTTCTTGGTTACTTTGTGATTATACGGCCTCAGGCACGAGAATAAAGCATATGACTTGAGTGCTTGAGTTTGTATTTACAGAGTGTGCAGTGAAGTGCACATGATTCAAAAGAAGAAGTGGACTGGAAGCCGTGCAGGCTTTCATGTTTGAGAATATAGAGGAATGGAAAAAAAATACACAGGGAATGTCCAAGGCGATCATTCAATTCTGGCAGTATGTTTTCCCCAAGGGGTTTTTCAATGCGGTCAACTAGATAAACATGGAAATAGGTTTCCAATCATGCGAGCATGAATATTACAAGTACACAAGTGTGGGAATGACAGATCAGATGAAGGAGTATTGTTCCCACTGAAATGGCATTCCAAGACTATGAGCTGGAATGGAGTGGTCCGGTCCACGGAGCAAGCTCATTCACAACACTGTGTTGGACTACCTATCACGAATTGACAGTGTCTCAAATCGGGGAAGAAGGCAGCACAGACAATAACGCTAAGGTTTAGCGGTACTGCAAAAACAAAGATGGAGGCAGCTGTACTTTCACTTTACTTCACAATTATTTGTCATAATAAACCCCAGGTGTTAGGATAGACCACCTCTTATCATCGGTGTCATTGTGTCCTCTCTGGTACGTCCCGACTGGTGAACACAAGCATGCGGTATCATCTCAGCCACGGTCCATTCCATTCTGTTATGGGGAGCCAGAGCCTATCCCAGCTGACATTTGCCAAAAGGTAGTTTTTTGGCGTGGCCGATCATCGGCCACTAGTTTTTTGTTTTGTTTTCTATTCGCAATACGATGTTCTCTTTGCCCCAACTAGCCTAAACAAGGGGGCAGTCATTTGCTCAAGTGCCCTCGGGCTTGCATTATAAATGTCACGGCTCATCAGTTTTCTTGGGTTTATCACATGGGTACACAAGCTTCCTCCCACATAGCGAAGACTCAAAAGTGTCAATAGGTAAGACTATGGGTGTGAATGCTTGTTGTCTTTATTTGCCCTGTGACTGATTGGTGACCTGTCCAGGGTGTGCCCTGTCTCTTAATCAATGTCAACTGAGATAGGTTCCAAGTCATCCAAGACTTGATTAGCACTATCGAAAAAGGCTGGATGGATGCGTTCGTTCTATTGTGACAGACAACCAAAATGAAACGTTAAAAAAAAATTCCAGGAAGTATGACTGCGTCAATTTCGTCCGAGAGGAATGCTTTTTTTGTAGTCATGGAAAGCCCTCAAAAAGGCAGAATATTATTTGGCCAAAAAATCCCAACGTAGAAAGAATGTAGAAGTTGAAAATTGGGGTGAATAATGATTGATGATTTTGATCAACCTTGGCGTCAACATCCCCCCATGAAATTCTAGACAAGTGGGGAATACAATCACACCCTTCCTGCTGCCTTAGAGGGAGTTTATGTACAAAAGAATGGGCAGATGAATGGTCCATGTGGTGTAAACCAGCAAAAACAAACTGTAGTTGGCAATCCAAGGGCAGGCTATCGAAAGTATTTCGCGTTGTCAGACGACTCCTGAACGCTACACCATCAAACCACACACTCCCGTGCGAACCACTCATTGATGCAGACAAGCCACACGAAAAGATTTGCCGGATTCCGTCGAACCTCAGAAAGGAATTCTGCGCATGTTCCCGGCGAAGATGGATGACATGTGAGGTGAGTTGCGTGCGGATCGTGGGTCAAGTCCCTACAATGTTTGCGGTTATGTTGTAGTAGCAGATGTTGAACCGGAAAGTTTGAATCACTGAGGGGCAATATCATCACTGCCGGAATTTTTACACGCAGTAACAAGGTAATCCAGCCAGCTGTTAAGTGGTGCTTGGCTACAGGCAACAACCTTTGACAGGTAAAGCCTGGTTCTGGTCTACTTAATGGGCAACCTCACAGACACTTTGATTTACATCAGTTGACAGCCGAGCATGAGGACAGTCATTGAAGTCCACTTAACACCTTTTCTACCTCAAGGTTTCAATATTAACACCAGGCTCTTCTATACATGTGAATTTGGTTCAGTTCCCACTCAGTGACAGTGGGAATCTGAGTTTGAAAGGCTGTCTGTTTCTATATGTGTGCCCTGTGAGTGACTGGCGTCCGTCTTTCCGCAACCGTGAACAGGATGAGCATTGAGCTGTATAGAAGATGGATGAATGGATGGATATACTGCACTCCCTCCGGAGATGTTTGTTTACTCAACTGCAGATCGATTGCGAAATAACTGATCCCCAAATAATGATACGTGGTCAAAATATGAATTGCTGCATTGCAAATTGTAAAAAATAAAACAAGGCAGCACAGGGTGGACAATTTTCAGAGTAGGAACCTCATTTGAAGTAAGATTAGCATCAAAATGGATAAGCACAACATTGTCGGAGCAGATTGCTACACAACTGGGACATCACATAATGTAACCTCATCTTCAGTACGGCTCAGAGAGCGTGTTTCGAACATTAGAGTGACAGCCGGTTAGTCTCTACACATTGACTGATTAGGGAGATGGGCTTTGGTTGGGGCTGCAGTTTTGGTTAGCTATCACAGTGAGAAATGAACCGAAACAGTTAGGCCCTTTATAAAGTTTGTCCAATCACCTTGCATGTTTATATTTGGCAGTTGTATTATTTTTACAAATTGATTTTGCAAAACAGTCAATCCAAATGTCCAAGACCAAATGTGTTTTTTTTTTTTTTTTTTAATTAACCCTTGTGTTCCAATAATGTTTTTATTTATTTATATATTTATTTTAAGCACGGCACCTTTCCACTGAAAAACAGTCAAAATAACAAAGCTATGCAGGTCTAAAAGTGAGCCCTTCCATTGATGATAACATGAATGACTGACTGTGAGGCTTGAGACCAGCTGGAGGAAGCAAGCATGGCCGGAGGAGGAAAAGGAAAACAGTAGAAGAGGGAGAAAGAAAAAAAAAAAACAATGCCAAGAGGAAACCATGTCGGTTCCACAAACAAAGGAGACACATGTTGTGACTATTTGTACACGTCTTTGTTTTTTCTTGTTCTTCATGCTTCAGAAGTTATATTTGGTAGCTCATTCTTCTCTTGGATGCTAAGTTGAGCCATTACTTTGTACATGTTGTATTATTTCCGCTTACTTACTTGCACTGACAGACTTATTGTGGGTGCTTGTTTTCTCAAAGGTTGACCTCCTCATTAGGAGCCAAACGTGACCACAATGGATGCAGTTGTAAACTGTCTCAGTGTTGACTGCAGCCAGATTTGTTAAAGGTAAGCGAACCACACCCTGAGGCACACCACATATGAGGGGATAAAAGCGTACTGTTATTATCTGGCTCAAGGTGAAAATACTGACATGAGAAAGTATTAAGTTCAACGTGTACCCAATTTTTCAAGACATTGGAGCATCAATAAAGAAATGACAAATCAAGAAAATGTTTAGTTCATATACAACCTATTAAATTTCGATACAGTCTAAAAGGATTCCTGTGGACAGGGGAACTTCTATGACCAATACATTCTCGGGCACTGGTTAATTTTCAAAGGACTTTTCCATAGGGAGGAATATGACTTTCAAAGTCAAACTTTCACGATCACACAACATTTAGTGACTTTCCAAACACATTTCCAAAGTGATATTTTAACTTTCTTACTGATTATACATGTGTCAAAATGAGTTGAAAGTACAGTGTGTTTTTGCGCAATACAGTGCCATCTGTATCGATGTCGTGTAGTTTTGGACCTATCCAACTCAAACTTCATTTTTCTAACTGTAAATTCAAAATCTGAACAAAATTAGGGGCATTTACAGATTGCTGGCATCAGGCCGAAACCTCCAGTCACAATTTGGCAAATTTCATATTTTTTCACAAAAGTGTTGGTTGGTGTTATATTATTACAAATTATTCAATAATCTTAAATTTAGAAAATGGCTTACCATCTATGACGATGCAAGGTTAATGGTTGAACAAACATGCTGTTTTTGGGGTCTGCCGAAAAGTGAATAGTGTGGAGGTACAAGGATTCCACCCAACGCAAACGGTATGATGCACATTCATCGGAACCGCAATACATTTCAGGGTATTCTCTTTAGTGTTATGACATCTGAAAGGCCGTTTGTACCTAGTCACATACACACACATTATTTTCATATCATGTCAATTACGAAAGAACACAAACCTTCAAAATCTGAAATGATTCCCTCCAAGTGTGGATTGACTCCAGAATCCGACATATTTCTAGTGGTGGTCGCGAGTGTCCGAATGGTAGCAGTTGGTGTCACACGCCCACAACTCTCTTTAACTTTGTGGGCCTGGCCACAAAGTTGTGCAATAAAACTACTTGCAAATTTGGGAGACTGAACGTGCATGCCTCCTCCTCCTTCCTTCTTCTCCCCTCCCTATAGAAGACATACTCCCCTCTACTCCCTTCATGTCCTGTGGGTGTGGGTGTTTTCCTTACCCCCCCCCCCCCCCCCCCCCCACCACCACACCCCCCAACACCCCGCCGCCCACACACACACACACACACACACACACACACACACACACACACACACACACGCATACCAACATGCGCGCGCAAGTACAGCAGGATCTACATTGCAGGTGACCAATTATGATTTTATATGTATATCTGATTTCTTTTTAATTGTTTAATTAGTGTATATGTCGATTTCAAGTGGTACATATCCGATATGGCTGTGTATGAGCACGGAACACGACAACCTGCATTGGTAGACGTCCAAAGTGTACGCAAACAACTACATGGGCATCCATTAGGCACCAATAACACAGAAGTGAAAGAATAATAAATAAATTCTGTGGTACCTTGGGATATATGATTAATTTGATGATCACGATGATAGTTAACTTAAAACATTCATATCGCAAATCATCTTTCACGATTGAATTGAGTGAATATGTCATTAATCCACTCCAATCCATTTGGTTGACTGCGCTGTGCGTCACTCGGCATTCCGGGGACCGAGGGTGATTTCTATTACACGCCTCGCGGCATATTTGCTAATTTGGTTACAAAAAGTAGACTACGGTACATTTTAGACTCGGTAAAAGCAGGTCGAAATGTACACAATTTTGATGTATTTGATCAAGGAGCGGGCAGACAGATTTGACGCTCTGCGGACGTGTGTGGTGGATGTCATCGGATTTCATTCATAGATATGGCAGCGTGGGACAATCCCACTGAATCAGCGCAAAAATCAATTCATTGAATGAATTAGAATCATCATTACTTTAAAAATATTTTAATAGCATTATTTTGGGAGGGGCACAGACACACTGTCATGGTGCAAAGTGGTCTCCAATTGCCCACTTCACATACATGGCCGACTATATCATCCACAAGGGGATATCTTGCAGTTTACTTGTACTGCACTTTCCGTACACCAGTGTCATGCATGAACTAGCAAGTCTATTTCTGCCTCCGCAATGTCAAGCATGGCGTACTGCACCCCAACCGCCATGATTTTGATACAAATGAGGTATGGCGTGACGATTGGCCGGGACTCGGCTACTTTCCATCCCACATCGGCCCACAAAGATGCACACACCCCAGTACACCCAAATCTATCTGAAAGCTAGAAAATTACCAAAAGAAAGAAAACTTCACTCATGCGTATAGTTAGACTGCGCTTTGCGCTGGACTTGCACTAAGCACCAAAAAAGGCCCCTGTAAATCACGGGACTGACTCACTACACCATTAAGGACATTGAATCGTGTACTGTAGTGTAAATTAAGTCTTATACAACTATAAACAGCCAAGATCTCCTCTCTTACAGATAAGCCCTTCAAGTAACTGAAATGTATAGTTCAATGTATACTGTCATGTTTGGGCAAGCAGCCCCCTTAAGCCAGCTGGCATGTTAATTAAAGTGCGCTCAATTCAGCAGTCGCCACTTTCTTGTGTGTGACAGAAAAAAAACAGAGTTGACTTCCTGGTGAAAGCTGACATTAGGAAACCAGGACGGCGCCTCGGGGCAATCAGTGAGATTCCAGCACCTGACCCACCTTCTGGAACAGCGCGTTATCAGAGGAAATGAAAATGTTGGGCTTGAGGGCCACATCCCAACAGGTCATCCTGGACCACCGCAATGATTCTTTGAGGGTATATTTTGAAGATGCACGGCGGGCTCGTATAAGGTTGAAAATTGAAGTCGTGGAAGTGAAATACAATTTTACTGGGGAAGCCTTAAACACCACCATTTTTGATGTAATACGCAAGTGCACAGTGAATTTTTGGAGACAAACAGGGCTTGACAAACATTACGAACGTTTTCAAAAACTTCCACCTTTCGGCATGCTTTGAAAACATCTTTTTCATCACTGACATATAGCCAAAATATTTAAATGACACATTTTATGAACTTTCTCTCATTTCAAATTTGGGAGGAATCGTAAGAATTGTTGTCTGTCCTGATTTTGATGTCAATGAGGGATGCCGCTAGGATTGGCTGGCAAAAGATTACTTGCATCCCACAACAGCGCATAAAGGCGCAAACTCCCCCGAACACCCAATTCTACCTGTGCAAAGCTTAGCAAAATATCAAAACAAAGAAAACTCCACCCATGCGCACAGTTAGCGGGCGCTTTGCGCTAAACTTGCGCTCGGCATGAAATTAAGGCCCGGATGTTGTGGCTAACTCCACTCAAGTATGGCTAGGAGATTTTCTTAAACTCTTTAGCCACACTAGGGAAGTGGATTCATGACCCAGTGCCAACCATGATTTTATTGCGCGCCAAAATTAGCTCAACACAACACTCAGCTTTGAACATTCTCGTTTGTATTGACGCTATGCTAACACTACCAGTGTCCCGGCTGGTCCACCAACAGACCATTGAAGGTGATGTTCTGGTTGCTTTTGCAAAGACAGAAATTCTCTCATCCTAATGACAAGCCAGTAAAGCATCAACACAATTCACACACACAATGGATCTGCTACCTTGAGGTACATTTATTCCTTTGCTGTGTTGAGAAATGAACAGCAACCGTGTATTTGACACCTTCAGCTCCTCTATGGTTGTCATTCGGGGGGGAATAAGAAAAAAAGCTATTGATTGAACATGAGTATTGTACTTGCATATAAAATCATAAAAGGGGAGTCAACTCTCAAAGGAAATCAACAACCCCCAGCACAGGAAGCAGGCCTCTCCACTCCCAGACTGCTATATCTAATCACCATTGATTACAAATCACAACAGTGCTTCTCTGGCAAACATGCAAGCAGTCACAGCTGGTGCTTGTAACAGCGCGCAAGAACCCATTTGAGCCAATAGCGTCATTCTAGTGGACTCCAATGATACGCCAAAGCCGGCCGGTCAATGGCGACACAGTGAAACATTGTGCGTTTATGGCGCAGTCGCTGCTCAGGTGTCACGGGGTGAGTAACAGAAAGAGGCGCAGGGTAAGCGAGCACTATTTGAGATGATCCGGAGGGAAGTTAACCACGGGAGAACATCTGTCCATGAAAATTCTTGACATTTTGCTTTTTTTTTTTTTTATTTTATTTTTTTAAATTGGGGTGCATGTAACGCACATCACAGATCCTGCAGCTGCGAATGCACATTTGTAACTTCGAGCCGGTTGCACTGCACGTGCTAGCGAAAAAACATAGCAGACAACATAGTGTATATAAATATAAGTATATAAATACACACTGTACTTAGATGCGTCAATGTGTGTGGGCCATCAGCAGCAATGCCAGCTCAAAGTGAGTCGTGTTGTAAAAGCTGCACCGCAAAGTTTTGGAGCGCACAATTAAACCCCCCGGTCCCCAAAAGAAAAGACAGTGTGAGAAATACACACTTTAGCACAGCCAGTGTGTTTGTGTAAACATGGGCACACAGTAGTGGCTGCAAGGCGGTGCTGAGCGACAGAATGAGGAACGATTCCAAAACATCTGTGAGTGTGGAAGTGTGTGTGCATGCGTGAGTGCGTGTGCATACGCATGCTGCCGTTGTGTTCAAGTGCCTGATGGGAGAATCGGCCAAACCAAAACGACTTGGCATCATTTGTCCGTGCGAAGGAACGACACCAGAGTTGGACTTGAATGCTTGCGAAGAAATGGTGTGTTGAATTTACTCCGTTTCGCTTTGTCAAGTGGTTGCACAAAAGATAATCTTATCTCCAGATCATTTTTAAGTGAATGTATTGTGTACTTTCAAAAATATAAATCAGTATCCAAGATGATATGATTTCGTGCAACCGATTGGGTAAATTCAACAAAATCTTGTATCAGTGTATGAACCAGCATATTGTATATTTTCAAGGGTCACAGCTGCATTTTAATATAAGAAAATCGAAAAGTTTATCATTACATTATCTTCAAATGTATTCGGTATCTTAGCATGTTTCAAATCGAGTCAATTCAAAGGAGTTGCAGATGAATTTGATGCACCAACTTAATACGCACTGCAACACAAACGAGATGGAAGGAAATGGTTCACAAATTGGCTGCAATTGTGTTTTTCGACCTTATTTTCTTCTCCCACCTTCAACCATCGTGGTCAGCTTAAATCACGACGCTGAATAACGTCACCTGTCACGCGCACGCGTTTCTTGAAGGCCTCATGACTCACAATGCTTCAGTAATGAGCTCCGAAATAAATGAATATGACGGAGCGAGAGGGCGGAAGGCACAACGGTGAGGCGTTCACTCGAAAAGGATATCCTCTACACCTCTTTTATGGAACACGCTGAACTTCCTTGATTTCCTTCACACTGGGATCGTGACTGTTTATGAGAGGCTTATATGGACTGTGCCACCATATTAGAAACAACGACCTTCCTTATCATGCAATATAGGTCTCATGAGTAACCATCCATTCATCTGTGAATTACCCGTTTTGAAAATACATTTGAGACTATAAAGTGAACATTTTGCAAGTGTTTTACAAAGCAACCAGTGCCGCAAAAAAAGTAATCGCCTCTGAAACTGCAGGGGCGTTGTCATGGCAACAGGTGCAAACAGTGGAGTAGCCAGAGCAGCACAAAGGTTGAAATTTCAGGAAGGAGCCCAGCCCGAGTGAAACGTATCATAGGAAGTAACGCCTGGACAGAAATGTACGCTCCCCCCCCCCACAAAAAAAAGGCAAAATATGAATCAACCACAAGGAACATTTCAGAGCAATAAATGACGGGGAATACTACAACACTGACACCATGTGGATGTTTTGCACACACATGGCATACTGTACATGAGTTCTTGTCTGGGCCAGTGAATTGAAATGTTCTCATGGATTAAAAGGCAATTTGTGCGGCGTCACTCATCTTGACGTCCAGATTTAATCAGGCTCAAATAGATTCGCTCTCACTGAAGTCGAGCCGCCGTTCCATTGAAGTGAACAAGCATTGAATTCAATAGTTAACAGTTTGATGGATCCTCGATCAAATCAGCTGACATCGGCCCCTCCCTCCAGCCTCCTTTGCATCTTAAAATAAACCATCTGCGTCTGTCACGATTAATCCAAGCGCCTATGGAGGCACGCGGACTTAGCGCTGTTCATATATTGACAAGCACAGAGGCCACTACTCCGCACAAGAAGATTAAAAGCGGGCTTGTGACAGCCCATCACTGGAGCTTTACTTAGTGCCGCTTCACATACGCTAGTTATTCAGGGACAGTGTGCATACACTTCTTCAGATCTGAGAGGGGAGACTTCAGCAAAAAAAAAAAAAAAAAGAGATCAGGCCAATCAAAAGCAAATTAGGACGACTAACAGAGTTGCCTCCTGTCATGCAAACAGTAAAGAAATGGACTGCACTTACTGGCTATTCTGGCTCGCTCCATAATTCCACCTCAAACAACCACTTTTTGTCACTAACTCTCCCTCCTTCCCTCTTTCCTTCTTCATGAACAACTTCCCCTTTTCATGCCCCGACCAACTGACTCCTGACGCCCCGTCACCGTGTCCCCCTTGCACTCAACCCTCCCCTCTCTCCTCCCTCCCTCCCTCCTTCGCTTTGACTTCTTCCAACTTTTAATGTCTTCAGTCTGTCAGGGTAACAACTGATGTCGGCGGCGGGCCATGTGCGATTCATATGGAGTCCCTTTGCTGCTTTCTTTTTCCTGTATGCTAAACACCAAAATGGCGTCCGGCTTACCTTGAAGAAAATCCAAACTGGGATTTATTATCCTCATGTATGGATGTCACTGGGTTACGGGGAGTTGTTGATTGATAACAGTGGCTGTTTATACAGAACTAGAAATGAACGGTCTGCACAGTGAGCAAGTGGTCGGAACGACGGGCTCACAGTTAGGAGGTTCAAGGTTTGAATCTTGGCTCGGGCCTTCCAATGTGAAGTTTGCATGCTTCCAACACCACAAAGAGAAGTGATAGTCCACCAGCTAGCTCACTAGCTGGTTTATGGTTGGGCCTGATTGCAGCATCATCTCCTCATTTGGGAATTTACACCAAGCTGCTCTGTAAAGTGCAGCATGCAGACATAGTTAGCCCGCTAACTAACTCTCTGTCGTGGTAGAAATGGACTGGAAAAAAAAAACCAGTGCATTAATCTTTGCTCAATTTCATTTCGTCAAGTGGTTGCGCGAAATAAAATCGCCAGGGTCCAAATCAAGGTTATTTTAGTAACTGAAAACTAACGGAATAATTAAAACTAAAATTGAAAAAAAAATTTCAATCATGAAATTAAATAAAAATGAAAATGCTTTCAAAAACTAAAAACTGTAACTACATTTCACATTGATAAAAGTAACTATATTGCGAAAATGTTCTTTGTTTTCATTTTGGGCAATTAATTTAAGGCATGAGCCTTTGGGGTTGCGTTAAAATGTATTTATTTTGATATTACCGCACGGAAGAAGAGAAAGTCAAAAGTTATAGTGGGAATTGTCGTCTTCTTAAAGTGTGTCGCATAAAAACAACATCATCAAACAGCAGGCAACTAAAAAAAAAATAGCCACCGGATGACGGGTTTGCATGTGGTTTTGGCTCGAACGGCGCCCCTGCTTTTGTCATTTAACTCAGCCCGCAATGCAGCGCTAGGGAAACAGTGCTTTCCTTTTTTGGGTTCATATATGAAGAGAAATTGAATTGAGTCAATACTCTGTTAACATTAAAAAGTAACATTTTTATTACTGCCTTTTGTTGGATCTGATGCAGCAGATGTTGCCCTTATTGCAAAATGACCACCCGGGAGACTCTTTATGTACACACAGCAAATTAAAAAGTGGCTACATCAGCACTTTTTAAACTTTGGCCTCGCATAGAGGGGGGTAAAAAGAGGATATAAGCACTGACAATATGAAACCAAAAGGAAATATTAACTGAACTTAACTTTCATCTAGCAATAGTTCATCAGGAGCTTTGAGGGTTTGAACCCTGTAAACAGCCACTGTACCGCACTCCGTCGACCTCACAGTGCAGAGGTACCGGGTTCAATTCCAGCTCCCTGTGTGGAGTTTGTATGTTCCCCCAGGCCTGCGTGGGTACTCCGGTTTCCTCTCACATTCCAAAAACATGCATGGCAGGCTGATTGAACACTCTAAATTGTCCCTAGGTGTGAGTGTGAGCGCGGATGGTTGTTCTTCTCGGCGTGCCCTGCGATTGGCTGGCAACCGGTTCAGGGTGTCCCCCGCCTACTTCCCGAAGACAGCTGGGATAGGTTCCAGCACCCCCCACGACCCTTGTGAGGATAAGCGGATTGGAAAATGGATGGATGGATGGTCTTTTTTGCAGCACGTATTCCAAAGAGCTCTCCCCAAAATTGTACGGACACAGCTGATTCAGACGAAAGATCCAGAGTGACCATTCGCGTCATTGACTGTTATTGACGTCAAGAGAATGTTTTTGTGCTTCACCGTGGTTAGCTTCTTTTAGCACTTTAATAATTGAATGAAGGTGATTTCAAAGATTTAAAAATCTGGTAAAAAGTGTGACGCGTGAGGCACATTTGCGACACAACGTGCATCATGCCTGTTTTCATTTGTTTTTATTGTCGTTTTTCCACTTCTAAACACTTAAAAGTGTGAAAATATTTAACCCTAACGGTGCTCAAATTGGCAACTGCAATAGCGTGACTGGGTCAACTTGGCAGTATGCTAAATTGCTATTAAAAAAAAAAAAAGACACTACTCATTGCCTCTATCTCACAAAAAGGTTTTATAATAGTGACAGTTAAACCGTAGAAGACTTTCAAAAACACTTCCACACTGCAGTGGACTACCTCACAAATCTGTTGACTGAAAGTCAAAATTTGCAGGGTTGTCTGAGCATATCTGTAGTGAACATTAGTGCAGAGATCACGCATAGAATCGCTCTCTGACCCGCAACGACCAGTTGGAAGGCGTCAAGGGCCAATCGGGCAGCCTCGTTCTCAGTCGGAAACACAGGCTATCGAAGAAAAAGACACAGGAGCCTGCTTCCTCTTTCTTTCAGGGAACATTCATGTCAACATGTGTTTTCAACTGCACAACTCTCCCTCCTAACAAGTGAGTTTAAAAGTGAATCTCCCAAAGTTAAATGACATGAAGACAAATGGAGAAGATCAAGAGCGATTTCAACCTTCAAACAAACCTACTCCCACCCTCTTAAATCCTGCTGCTCATTCAGACATCAGAGCAGCGATGTGAGACAGAGCAAAGGAAGCAGATTAAGTTGTTTTTTTTTTTTTTTTTTTTTTGAAGCATGAGCGTGCGCATGTGCATGCGTGTGTTGTCAACCCGGATGATGAGAGCGGAGAAAGCCGTTCAATGGTCTTTTGCAGATACTGTCGTTTGAGTGTCCTTGTATACAATTACAACAAGACCATTGTTCAATTTCTTCACGTGTGTCTGTTTGTGACTGAGAGTTGGCATTGTCTTGGGCAAGGACATGCAAGTGTGGCTAATCAGTCTATTGGGTCATGATGTGATCATGTTGAACTTGAACAAAGAGAGATCGAGAGGATTAGTCCTTCAATGCTCCTCTGTGTATTCATGCAATTCTATAAAAGGGTCTATAAAAAAAAGAGCACATGATGGAAATTGGATTTTTCTTTTATTGGGCAAAGAATGTGTTATTAAGACACATTAATTCTTTTTGAAAAAAGAAATAAATAAATCGAAGTAGACAGACATTTTTCCGAGATTCTCATCCTCCAGAAAATTTTGCTCCTAGTGGCTCTTTAAATGGTCACTAGGAGCCATCTGGTTGAACGCTTGGTAACTTTACTGTCCAAAGTCTAATAATTCTGAGCATTTTAAAAAGGGAGTTTGCAATATGAAAACCCCCCAAAAAACACCTTTTGACTTTTTGTTCAAACTGCCAGTATGAGACAGAAGTGCATAGGAAAATAATCCGTGAAAATAATAGACCTCTTTGCTCCCATCTGGTGTCTTGAATTTGATTTGCAAGAAACCACCATGCTTGAGGAAAAAAAAAAAAAATACACCAATCAGAGACAGAAGGCGTGACAGTTGATGTGTCTCGGGAGCACCATTACCGCAGGCACGCCATCGTGGCCTCGCACTAACCTGTTACCTTGCCCTTCAGAAGCTTTTGCTACAACTATGGTGGGCTATCCACCGTCATAAAAGCTTACAAAAAAAGGCCCAGGCCTCATTTGCCAACAACTGGGCATCAGACTAGCAAACTAGCACAGCAGAAGATTAACACAATTAACAGGAAGGTGTATTACCTCTGTTTTTTGTTTTTGATTGATTGTGCATTCCAAAAAAAATCGCACTTCAAACCATCAACATTTAGTGACACTTCATGACATTTAAGTCATGCTACCAATGTAGCAGCTAGAGCTCACGTCAGCTTTTTGACAGTGTTAATGCTAGCTAAGTATTGCTAGCACTGCTGCTGTACTTTGTCGAAGCTGGTCATGTGCTCTTTGTGACCGTTTATCATTACTTGATGAATTGCATGACATGATGAAAGGTCATGTTTCCGAATTCCATTCGCTTATCACACATAAGCGAGGGCCGTAACTTTGGTTAGACTCCGTAAAGTCAGTGAGGATAAATTTTAAATCCTGCTAACATTTTTAACGCTGCAATCATCCCACTTCAAGAGACAATGAAATAAGGTTGCTCGCCCGTCCAAAACGACATATTTTTTTACTCCCTCACACATACCTTTCATCACCTGTACACTTCCATCATCTCCGCCAGATAAAGGCCGAGCCTCCCACTTGACACCCGCACGGAGGAATGGAATGGCTACGAACACTGGAATGAACACCCACTGACACTCACATATACTGTATGTTCAACTCACATGACTTGACAAGTTATGCTTCATGGATGACAGCGCACCTTCTGAACACACACACACACACACACACACACACACACACACACACACACACACACACACACACACACACACACACACACACACACACACACACACACTATCATGAATGCACTTTGCAGCACATACGCTAAAGATGTAAGCCTATATTTGCAGTCACTGACGCAGATGGTCATGAGGCACAGACAGTCACGTGCGCTTGTCCAATCATGCAAACACACACATAGACCCCAGTCCACCCCTTCCCCCTAAAAAGGGTCTGCGTCCCACACACTGACTAAGAGTGGATGGTGGGCCGCGGGCTGCACATTCATGTAAGCCGTCACTTCAGAGCACAACCTACAGCCCAACGCGTGACTCCAACATGCTATATTTAGTTATGTAAGAGTGGCGCATAATAAAAAAAAGAAAAAAAAGTCACCAGCACGCCAGCGCACACTTAAGGGATGCCTGCCAGCGACTGATGCACAATGAAGAGTGGGAAGAGGGTAAGAGATGAGGCGGAGGGGCAGGCAGGCAAAGAGAGCATGGGAAGTCTTGAAGGACCTTCGTGGAGGGCCGACAAAGTATTTGATCCTCGTGACATGGCGGCGGGGGCAAGACGTGTATAAAATGGATCTATACAATTATAGAGGACTGTGTGCCAATCATGCATCCATTTTCTGTCGCACTTACTGTATCTACTACCCCCGCACCCCAATGCATTTCAATGGCCGTCAAGTACACGCAGATTTTGGCAATTCGCTGGCAGCGGGGTGTCAACTTTATTTTCATCCGATACCTGCTATATTTTCTTACTGTCTGACTTGCGTTGACATATACAGACGGTGTTGCCTTGTTGGTCGAAAATTTCGCTGCTCCACCTAGCGTTATAGTCCGGCGATGGCCGCTGGTTGGAAGTAAATTGACTGAGGCAAGACGAGGAGCCAAAAACTCTCTGCAAGGAAGCGACTTGGTTTGTCATGGCAATTCTATTGATACTTTTCCAAAAGCTCAAGACATCCGTCATTACATGCAGTAGTCTGAGTGATAGACTGTGCTGTGTTCCAATTTAAGCATACATTTGGTTTATTACGATGCCAGAGGAACGGATAAAATGTCTCCTTGCCGTGGCCGACATTTATTGCTTAAAAGTGTCTTTTTTACTGTTGAGAAAAACTAAATACTCCAAATCAAATCTTGGTGGAGGTCTATAAATATGCTGATCCGAATTTGGATATTTCGGTCTTGAATTGAGAGACACTTTTAGTTCTGTGTCAATTTTCACCTCCGCAAGAATTTAAAAAAGTCCTTGCCTTGGTCATTCTTGTACCCATCACGACAAGATTTTTTTTAAATGACTCGATGCACTTGAATAAAAATCCCAGCCTCACTGAACAGTTAAAAACTTGACCAAAAGGAACAGTTTGAATTGCTCTGTCATTTCGTTTGTTAGCCAGTAAGATGGAAAATGAAATGTTTTCGACCTCGACGGACAATGCATGTTTCTGCTACAGACCGTTTGATCAGAACAGCCTTAAGCCTTAAGAACCAGACTTTTCTGGGATCTGATGAGGAATAAAACAGTAGTGTGAGCAGTGTAGCCAGCCACTGTCGGATGACCTCACCAGAGCGCTACGCGGCGCTCATCTCCCCCACATCCCTCTTGCGCGTCATCGTCATACACCGCCACGCACGTGCTGCCAAGAGAAAGAGAGCACGAGGGGGGCGGGGGGGGGGGCGGCAGGCGCTGTCCTCCTCGTTTGCTCCCCATCCAACCTGGGGCATGTACAGAGGACGACAAAACTCCTCACATCACTCATCCTCCAAAACCCAAATTTAGAAGCTGACCCGGTACGCTCATGACTGTTTCCATGAGGGAATAGATGTCCTGCATGTTGTTTATTGGCTCCACAATCTTTTTTTTTTTTTTTTTGATGCCATTGTGGCAGATTTATACAAAATCTGGAATTGATTTTGATGAGACATTCTCCTAATTGAACATGACGTACCATCAAATGTAAGCCCAAACGCAATTCAGAAACCAGGCGCACATCATTTGCGTAATCAAGGATAATGAGGTCGGATTGTGTCACTGTTTTCCAATCAGAACTTCCACCTGACTGATGACAGATGCATAAATGCATAATGCTACATTTTGGGTCGAAACCTGGGTTGGCTCACTTGACGAGCATAAAGATGCCCCCCCAAAAATAATCAACCCACCCCAGCACAAAGAGCCACAAATGAAACGGATGACCGTTCGAACCAAAACTCAGTCACACTGTGAAACAATTTTGCTAGCTTCAAAAAGAGTGGCAACTGTATGACAGTGTCTCAAGTTCCATCCCAGTGTGCCATACCACCATTCTGTGACAGATACTTGGGCAACCTTTTGCAATGGAAACACACACACACAAAAATAAAGCAGACCGTACCAAAATAACCCGAATTGCACTGCTCGGAAAAAAACGACAGCTTTGAAGCTATTCCACAACATCAAGGTTAATTATCAAGAAACTATTGCTATGCCTTTTAGCTACCATTCTGTAGTTGCTCATGTAGCGGCCTTATGGATGTTTTATGTATTCATTTGCAAAAAGGTGTGTAGTGGAGGCAAAGCATTTATTTGAGATGTAGGCCTTATTTGTAAAAATAGTATTATCCATTCATTCATTTTCCCAGCTGACTTTGGCCAAGAGGCGGAGTCGCGTGCCGGGCGGCGGTAAATGACAAGTTAGAGTCTTCACTGGGACTGAGCAAGCTCGTTTTCGGATTGTGGAAGGAAGCCAGAACTCTGCAATGTAAAAACTTGTGTCTCCCTATCAGGTTTTGAGAGTCTACATCCAAGATACTATAGAGTATAATTTTTTTTTTTTTTTTTTATTGAGCAACAAAAACATGGCAAGATTGTCAAGGAACGAGCGAATTGCCACACAGAGTCAATGGGTAACAAGGGAGAGGCTGTGAATGGTTTAAGACGGTGTTGGGAAAGATTAACCGTCCCATTCATTGACTGCGCAAATGTAAAGTATTTTGATGACAAAGACTCTCCGCACTGTTTTATTGCCAACGGTACATTCAAAGTTATAAATATGGTCAAGAATTATTGTAAAACACAATACACTACAAAACAATAGTATTGGTACAACTTGGCAGCGGGTCAAGTGAGTGGCACTTAAAACGCGGATACATATTTGGATTTTTGGGTTGGCTGCTCCATCTGCCACTCACTCTCAGTCCAAATTTTGAATCGACCAAACGTCAGCCACTCATAAAAACGAGCTGCTCAACCCCACACACTACGTGACAGTTGTTTTCATTTCAGCCGCCGGGATCAGCATACGGCAGGCCTTAGTGTAGACTCGAGCCACATATTAAGCAACAAGTCTTCAATATTATAACAATATGACAAATATATGTTCCTCATGGGCAACATCCTTTGTGTAAATGCTGAAGCAGAAAGCAAGATAATCAAAAGCAGCCTTTTCGCAGAGTCCCAACAAGTGAAGACGTTTCGAGGGCTCATAAAGTCAGCAGGGCGAAGAAAGGCCACATCGTTGTTCATGTTGAGTCAGCAGCTGGCACCGTGTCCAGTCTACGCCGAAGGCCAATGAGCCAATGCTGGGAAACATACAAAATTAGAACCAACTCATGACCCTGTTACTTGTCTCACACACACACACACACACACACACATACACAGGCCGTGTACACTCACGCAACGTACCTAATCAAATCCAGTTGGGGAAAAAAAATGGCATCTTTTTGAGCCGCTATAGGCTCCTCTCTTCCACTTTGCTGACAATTGAAATCCCGCTATGAGGTCAGTTGGACCGTCAAGCCAGAGCGTCGGTTCATCACAGTATGGCCGTGCTGCAATTGACATAGATTTCTTTCGCTCCATACGGTAACCATTAGACATGAAATGCAGCTGGCAGAAGACTGCGCAAAATGGGATTTCATCAAACATCACTTATAAGATTGAGGAGGTTTATTATTGAAAAATAGGCCGGCACCATTGTGGACGTAGTCACAAGCCCAGTTTGCGTTGGTTCGCAATGATTGCTGATTGCCGTCATGTGTGGCTTTAGCCCACCCCCACGCTCCACCCTCCAAAAAACAGGCAATGCATTGTTGGAGTACGAGCAAGGAGACTGATTTTTGCCTGGTTGAAATCATTGTCAGACTTTTTTATCCATGAAAACAACAATCCTAATGACTTTCCAGGATATTTGAACCAAAACGCTTAAGGAAGCTAAGGTCAAAAGGTCAATGAGCATTAAATAAAGGAAAAAAAAAAAAAAAGTTTTTAGCCTTGACTGGTAATGCTGGCAATTTCAAAAGGTCAATGAGCATTAAATAAAGGAAAAAAACAAAACAACGTTTTTAGCCTTGACTGGTAATGCTGGCAATCCAGCAAATCATTCCCAAATTTCAGGATTTTAAAGCAGTGTTCCCAGCCTTTCTTGAATCAAGGCACATATTTCTCATTGGAAAAATTCTTATTGCACACCACTAAAAGAAAAAAAAAATACCCCAAAAAACTGCCATCCAGTGTAACTGTTCTGCCTGTCACTATTATGTTGCTAGCATAGATAATTAACCAAAGCTTCATTATTTATAGTCAACAATTTTTTTTTTTTTTAACCAATCAAGTGAAATTGGACAATTTCCCGAGGCCCGGCTGATGATTTTGTCAAGGCACACTGTTTAGGAACTTGTTTGCAAGTGCAAGGTCTATTCTTCCATTCCAGCCCTGTTGGTGCACGTCATCCCGATGGATTCGATTGCTCACTGTCCACACTTGGCCCCAATGCAAGTCGACTGTAACATGAAAAAGTGAACATCTGTACTAATAACTGCCCCTTCATCATGATGCTCACCAAATTTAAAACTGGATCCTTGCTTGTCACATGGGACGCCCAAGTTTCGTGAACATCAATTGCATAATTTCTTCGTGATCAGACAATAAAATATCCAATGAATAGTAATTGAAACAATTTTTCCTAACTTGTGCGGAGCGGATTATGCGTAATCATTTGCACATCACAATGGCAAAGAGGCGACCCATTTGTAATTAAAAGCCCATCCACACTGACTCTTTTGTGAGCCCAACTCCAAAGTCTAGCTTGCGCCCCAAAAATTGCCACATCAGCACGAGGCCCCACCGCCTTCACCTCCAGCTCTGCAAATGTGCCCAAAAGTGAAGGAGGGATGAAGTTGGAAAAAGAAAAGGAAGAGAGAGTTCCTGCGGTTACTCATGACTTCGGTGCTCTATAATCAGCATGCCAAGCCCCTGATGTCCAAATCCACCATTTGTGGGTTGCAAGTGGACAATCTACACACATGCAAAAACACACACAGACGCACACACACAAACTGCAGTTCGACACATGTGCCTGGAAGCACTCTCTCTCTCTCTCTCTCTCACACACACACACACACACACACACACACACACACAC
>NW_017842060.1:7358013-7399929 GCF_001891065.2 Hippocampus comes | reverse complement strand
AGAAGATGAGCAGGGGGGGGGATAGTCCAATGTGTATGACGTATTCGGAATATACGCAAATGTCACAGTAAGACACTAGGTGTTGGGTTTCTGGACAGATGTTTCTCCTGCACCTCCCAGTTCGAGGGTCACAGCTCAGCTAAATCTCGTTGAATTCCTTCTTTCCGCCTGAGGTAGTGATTTTGGGTTTTTTTTTATGTTCCCGATATTGCCGTTGTTCCCGGACCACCGCGATGTCTGTTTGCATGCCAGCATTTTCATGTCAGGTGTTCTTTCTCAAGCACCTTTGGCTTTTGGACTCCCAGGTTTTTATGCAGGGGTGACAATTGGTTCTGCCTGTCATGCTTGTAAAAAAAAATTTTTAAAAAAAAGGCTCTCTTGGAATCGCGGTGATCAGAGTTTTTTTTCAATAAACCACAAACTCTGCAATTTTACTAACGTGTGCATCCTGGTAAAAATGTGTGTTTCTTAAAAATGGAATTAGAAGTACAAGATGGGATGATTTTTCACAAATTTCTTTTGTGTTTTTTTTTTTTTAAGTTCCCTAATTCAGAGGAACATAATTTAGATTTTCATAATACTTTTTTGCTGTTTACTTATGTATACAGTATGTGTGATCTCCAGCATCAGTGCTGGAACAGAATTTGAAATGTAATGAAAAAAGAATGACATCGAGAAAACATAATGCGGTTTTCCTGTTATGGCGCCCACTAAAGTGATTGATGTCCCTTGTTTTTTTTCTTCTTTTTCCCGATTTCGAAAATAATAAGGCTAGATTTCTTGTCGCCACCAATGTGGATCAACTTGAATACCTCTGAGAAACAATACAAATTTATGTCAGTTTCAAATCCGGCATTACGAGCTTGCCAAAGACGGATCACGATATTTCCAATGAGTCAAGCTGTTCAGATCCACTGTATCTGAACGTATGTGCTTATCTTAATCTTCATGAGACTGTCTTTAGTCACTTGTGCATTTTTTTTCATGATTCCCAGAGATGAACCCATGGCCTTATTCTTTTCAACAACCATATATTCTACACTTCATTCTTCGACCTTCTTGTCGATTGTTTGCCTCTTGCTTTTGTCTTCTCGAGAGGAATTTGGCTGCTGCTGACATCCTCGCTTAGTGCCTCCTTTTCTGTATTTGCCCGTGGGACACACGAAACTGCAAGTCCAAAATCTGATCTGAAGTTTCTGTCCTGACAACTGCAGTCGATGCAAAAGATACAAATTTGTGCAGAGCCCTCCGATCCCCAAGGCGTTTACACAGAAGAAGCCCGAGACAAACACACCAACTGAAAGGGTGAGATGTTCTGATGCTCACAACTCCGTCCAGCCTGCATTTCAGATGATGTTAATTGGGGCAAAAACAAAAATGCCGAGTAACAAGGACGCTCTCGTTTTAATGGCATCTGCGTGTAACATCAGGTGTTTTGTCTAATGAGCAAAGTCCTTCACGATCGACTGGCTGCTCGTCACGTTAAGCAGCAGCGACGTTGCCCCCGTTTTCATCCTTATGTTATTTACGCGCCCGCTTTTTTTTAAACGCCGAACCGTCATTGTCCACCCGATCTATTTTTAGACATGATGACGCATGATGTCATCCTCGCATTTGCATGCAAGCGCACTCAGCCGGAAAGATATGCGAGACTTTTCATCACGGATTGAGAGGGATTTTCCAATGCGTGGAGCGTTTCAAATAGCAGTCAGCACATCTGCCTCACCGTTCAGATGTTCGAGGTTTGAATCTTTGCTCCAATCTTCCCCCGTGAGGAATTTGCAGGTTGTCATGCTTGTGTGGAAAACAACATGCAACTTTGGTTCATTTAATACTCATTTATAGGTGTGAATGTGAGTGTGAATCGTTTGTCTAGTGCCTGGCAATTTACCGTATTTTCCGGACTATAAGTCGCAGTTTTTTTCATAGTTTGGCCGCGGGTACGATTTATACTCTGGAGCGATTTATGTGTGAAATTATTAACACATGATTATGTCATTTCACGTGTTGTTTTCACATTAAACCACAAGAGGGCGCTCTCGGCCAGTGTTGATAAAACGACGATGAGTCTGACGTATGCGACGTAGAAGAGGAAGCGGCGCATCGTCTACCTCCCGAGTTGGGGGAGTTGTTTAAAAGTGACACTGAGGATGTAGATTTCATTGGATTTAGTGATTTGGAGTGAAACTGATAGTTTGGTTAAATTGTTAGCATGTTCTTTATGCGAGAGTTATCTGAATAACTCTTAATATGTTACGTCATTACTGACATTACCAGGCATGTCAGTCATGTACCTTTAGTATACCGTACACTTATTCAGCCTGTTGTTCTCAATTTTATTTTTATTTTAATTTGCCTTTCAAGATGACATGTATGTCAAAAATGCGACTTATACTCCAGTGCAACTTATATATGTTTTTTCCTTCTTAATTATGCATTGTTTGGCTGGTGCGATTTATAATCAGGAGCGACGTATAATCCGAAAAATACGGTACTGGTGACCAATCCAGGGTGTACCCCCACTTCTCGCCCAACATCAGCTGGGATAGGCTACAGCTCAGTGAAGGCAAGCATGATAGAAAACGGATGGTTCATAGCCCAGCATTAATCATATTATCTTAATAAGGGCTTGAGCAAATACGATGTGGCGTTCCCTGCAGTGCGCCAGAGAGGATTGAGATAATAGCTGAGCAAAAGGTTATCAAGTGGGTATGAATTCAACTTTTTGCTGGGATGTAAAGTCAAGAATCTCCAGCGGGCCTCTTATGAGTTGCGAACACAATGAGCTTTTTGAACTCGCCGCCGACTCAAGCTGAATGATAAAAGCATTTTAATCCCAGCGGATGAGCTCAAGCACGGGAGGTTAAGGTGATAAGAAAAATGACAGGACCCGCAAAAAGGTTTGGCAGCTTGACTCAAGATTGTGAATCAAATTGCAGGGAGTGCAACTTTCGTGTGGTGGCAACCTACGGCCAATGAGTGAGTCACACTCATGAGAATGCAGACATTGTGGAAGAGAAAGAAAGATCTGTATTGACTCCCCTTCGTCTGCTCCTGCTTTGTGGGAGTGTGGTGGAGGGCTTGCTTGAATTTGCATGTCATTTTTCCTCACGGTTGTTGATTTCTACGTTTATTCCTCTGAGTATCGAGGCGCTTTGGTGCTGCTGTGCTGACTCACAAAAGAGTTCAAAGGGGCTCATCAATTATTTATTGTGCCCGCGTGTTTACAGCGTCTGTGAACTGACACAACTATAATTTCAACTTTTTATAATTATACACATACAGTATTATCTCTAATTACATTTATATTTTACATATCATTGTTAAATTTAACGGCGGCATGGTGGGCAACGGGTTAGCACGTCGGCCTCACGGCCCCAAGGTGCAGGGTTCGATTCCGGCTTTGGCCTTCTTGTGTGGAGTTTGCATGTTCTCCATGTACCTGCGTGGGTTTTCTCCAGGTACTCTGGTTTCTTCCCACATTCGAAAAACATGTATGGCAGGTTAATGGAACACTCTAAATTGTCCCTAGATGTGATTGTGAGCGCAAATGCTCGTTCATCTATGTGTGGTCTGTGACTGGCTGGCAACCAGTTCGGGGTGTACCCAGCCTACTTCCCGAAGACAGCTGGGATAGGCTCCAGCACACCCGCGCCCCTTGTGAGGATAAGCGGATTCGAAAATGGATTCTTTTTTCCAACTAAAAGTGAGCATTATTGTTATACATGCAGAATTGTTGATACAGTGCTTGTATTGGGTGTCATTCCAGAGCTCACATGTACCGGTACTTAACATTGTGGCCGTTGTCCATCCATCCATTTTCCAATCCACTTATCCTCACAAGGGTCGTGGGGTGTGCTGGAGCCTATCCCAGCTGTCTTCGGGCAGTAGGCGGGGGACACCTTGAACCACTTGCCAGCCAATCGCAGGGCACACAGAGAAGAACAACCATCCTTGCTCACACTCATACCTAGGCACAATTTAGAGTGTTCAATCAGCCTGCCATGCATGTTTTTGGAATGCGGGAGGAAACCGGAGTACCCGGAGAAAACCCACGCAGGCCCAGGGAGAACATGCAAACTCCACACAGGGAGGCCGGAGCTGGAATTGAACCCGGTACCTCTACACTGTGAGGTTGACGCACTAACCACTCCACTACTGGGCCGAGTGGCCGTTATCATACAATATTATATTACATGACATTACATTACATGACATCAAACATTATATGACCTGAGCCAGAGTCACACAGCAGTACAGCGAACCGAGTCGATTTTCCATCCAAATCTCTTTTCACTGTCACCACATTATTTTGTTCCAGTGTTCACTTGAACCTGCAGGTCAATATCAAGAACACTCCCCCTGAAAAGTGGAATAAATCCACATAATATGCTCCCCCGGGCAAAAGTCCAACACAAAGGAGTGTATTGAAAGTTGAGGACAGGCCATGAGAAGATATAACACAGTGGACCGTGATCTCTCATGCGTAGGAAGTTATAACGGGGGAGGAAAAAAGCAAAAGAAACGCGGTGCATTCACTCGACAAGTCTCCTTGTTTATTCGGGGTCGCTGCAATTGAAAGTGGAGAATAACACGAGTCCATTCGGTTCATCAAGTCAAACCAGGTCCCGCTGTCAACATCCTCCCCGAAAACACATCATAGCATCGTTTCATTAGTGGTTGAGGGAAGCAAGAATGATTTAGGGCAGGGGTGGCCAACGCGCGGCTCGCGAGCCACATGCGGCCCTTTGACTGGTTCAATGTGGCTACCGGGCTTTCACATGACAAGCGTCGAAAACGCCTCCGCGGTGGCGCTGCGATTCAAACAACGGCTCTAATTACACGAAACTAACTACGTCAGCCTATCATCAATCCCGTTACTTGATTGACATATAGGGCAACCAATCAAATGACAACTGAATCATACATATGAATAATAAAAATAATAATATAATAATAAAGAATAATACATATTTTTGCCCCTTGCCTTTCAAAACAATGGAAGCACATTCCAGCCAAAATAAAGTACACCGTGATGTCATATTTAGTCGACAGCAAGCGTCAGCGCAAGGCAAAATGGCCACCCCCTGAGATGGATAAAAACAGGTGGATTTTGTTGCTTAATTCATCTTCCACAAATGCAATATTCATTTAAAAAATCATTTTCATAACATGTTTAGACTAGTTTAGACAGTTTTTTTTTAACTTGACTTCCCCTTTAAGAAATTTAGTTAAAAAAAGTTTATAAAACTTTTAAAAGGCATCACGATTTAGACTTCATAAATCGAGTAAGTTGAATGCATATATCTAAAGAAGAACCAAGTTGTGCTCTTTAAGACTTATCTTGAAAGAATATTTGACACCTTAAGGTGAAGATGATGTGCATGCAAACTGCTTGGACGCAGGGCAGGACTTCACAGTGCGCTTCTAACCTCTGGTCTCATGCTTCCTCTTTGCCACAATCAAGCGTGTGATACAAACGATCAAAGTGCACCTCGAAGTTCACTCAAACACTCTTTTCGCTTCTTCTCCTTCCAGCCGACAGCTAGTGATACGTCTCCTAAAAGGAATCTCAAAACTCACCACCTCTCTGACATTTTTTTTTTTTTTGCTCCCTAAAAAGGTCAAGAGCGGATTCCTTGCGGCGCCGTGCTGCTGCCGTCTATTTGCATGTGACTACCCACCAAACGTGCATGAATGACTGAGCAATATTCTCTGGGCCTGGATTTCACTGTGTCCTCTTTGCGTCACAGAATCTGCTTGTGCCCGTTTCATCCGGAGCGATGCCGTTTATTCCCTCCCCACCCCCAGGAGTCTCTCTTGTGTTGTTCCCAAATGTTGGAAACGTGTACACGCAGATGGGACCCAGAAGAGAGTTTGTTGTCGAACATGCGCACACATACACAGGAGCTGACAAATTAACGTTAAATCACTTGACGATCGCAATTTATGTTGTTTGGCTTGGTCAAACTTACAGTGATAAAAAAACACTTTTTTTTTTTCCTGCAGGTCAAAATAAAGCACCTGCACATATATTAGGTAGATTTCGGCGGTGATTGTTCTTGAGCTACCTTCAATTTTACTAGCAATGAGGGGAAAAAAAATCGATTTGCAAAAAAACGCAGAGACATGTCAAATTAAAGTCCTTGTTGTGGGCTTTCCAGAAATGTAACTGGTTCCACCATGATCTGCTTCGATTATGTAACTGCGAAAACAAACTTGCTATTTTGCTTGAATATGAAATCTCCACCAGTGATTGAATGTTTAAGAACGATTTTCAGCACACCAGTCCACCTACAATTTCATTAAAAAAAAATACATTGACGTGATAGAACATTAAGTGGGATTCTTAATGCGTCATTGAGACAGCTCAACTCTTCTCAGCTCATCAGTGCATCACTAATATTACTCATTCTATGCGGAAGATAAAGAATATGACTAAGTATAATTTATTTGTTTATCTCCATGTTGCTGCACTGTTTGTGTTCATTCTGTTGCTTAACGGGTTAACGCATCGCATAAGCGGTTCGGATAATGGTTACACGGAACATTGATGCCAAGAAGCATTTGCCTTAAGCTAGTGGACTGAAATGCTTGTTTATTTTATGTTTACTTTGACAGTTAACTACAAATGGGGGGTGGCATATACAACAACAGTTTGAAGGCCTCTTTTTTGGAGCAATTGCTTACTACTTGCCAAAGCGCTGCTTTAGATAAGAGATAAGAAAACCTTTATTCGTCTCACAATGGAGAAATTCCTAATTCACAGCAGCAAAGTGATGAAATGAAGAAGTAGAAGAACAAAATATAAGAGCTGCTGGAAAGGCAGCCACTCTCGCGGCACCAGCTTGAAATCAAAATAACAAAATAATACAACACAACACATAAGACACAGACAGTCGTGCAATCTTAACCACTTTTCTGCATCCTCTTTGTTGTATGAAGCAGTTATAGATGAAAGAGGAGAGGATCAAAGTGCCTTTTCACCAGTGGATCAGGGACGTCATGCTGAAAATTATTGTAAAGCATTTCGAGTCCACTGCCACATACACCACACTCAAATAAAAACAAAAAATACACATTAAAAGTGAGGATAAGCAGTTTGGAGAATGAATGAAAGAAAAATGGGTCGAATGACGGCACTTATTTCAAAAAACACTCAAGTAGACTCACTCTTATCTCAAGGCACCACTGTACTGGATTTGATCATTTTTGTCAATATGCTCTGCCCACAAAAGCTTTTTTTTTGGGGGGGGGGAATAATGTTACTAATCTCTATTGTCTTATATATTCACAGTATAATGATTTCGCTTTAGAAATTTGAAACAGCCGAGGCTTTGAAGGAAATGCTACATTCAAAGCCAATAAAGACTACAAAACAAAAAAGAATTAGCCTATACAGAAATACTGTTTTTCACATGATATAAGACACATTTAAAGCTGATTAGACCAGGTAAACTTTGAAATCTTTTGCCATAAATGCTGTGTTAGCTTGTGCATGTGTCCTTGATTATTATGAGTGCCTATACGACACACAGTCCAAAAACTGCCATGCAAAATAGCAGAACACTGTGAGAGCACAATGGGGACAGAGCCCCAAGGGGGCCGGTGCATCCACAGAGAGAAAAAAGGTCATCTGAGACGAACATCTGACTTTAAAAGCCAGAGGACCTAGAGGTGCACCCTAGGGTGCTTCATGCACAACTGTGCTCCAAAACTGTCCCAAAAGAGATACGCTGACTGAAACAAACTTCTAAGAGGCTTTATTGTAGACCAAAATCTGCTATTGGAAAAGATAAAAACCTCAATCATCACAAAGACTGCAGGTCAGTTGCAAATGTCCTTACCTGGATTTGGAGTTTTCTTCATGCTGCCTGTGTTCTCTTGTGCACGTGTGAAGCAGAGGGATAAATCTTGCTCACTTTCCCGTGTAATTGGAGTGCGACTCCGTGCGGCACACTGGGCAGGATGCGTGGCGTGATTGGCTGCGTAGTGAGGATGCTGAGATGCAAGACATCACGCGCCTTTAAAAGGGAGGGGGTGGGTGGGGAATCCCCCCCCATGACGTACACATAGGAGGTGTTAGAGGAGGGCTTTTGTTTTGAAAAGCTGCAGTAGACTGCAGTGATAATTATTTGGTGACCTGATCGTACAGTATGCTCATTAATTTGTTTGTTATTTGAGGGAAGGAATTTCATCTGTGCTGTATGTTACAGCACATTTGACAATAAAGGTGTATTCAATTCAATTCAATATACGAATACATCTCTGATTTGAGATACAAGTTCATTTCATCATAACTGAAAGCATTTGTATCAAAAATAATCTTTTCTCATTGACATGTTCACTGAGATTCCTCAAGTCATCAGTATATTTATAATAATAATAATAATAATAATAATAATAATAATAATAATAGTTGTTCTTTGCAGAGGATAAAGAACAAATGCCTGACTGCGATATTTTCTGTCTACATGTTTTACTGCACCGTGTGCTTAATCCGTTCCTGATGCGGTTCAACGCTGAAACATAATGCGATTTAGCATTAGCATTAAGCTAGCAGACTGAAAGGCTAAGATATACATATCCACTTTTGTTTAGGTTAAAGGAAACTTCAAAAAAACGTTTTATGAAAAAATGTTCACTCTTTGCCAAACTTCTACTTTTTGTGAAGTGTTGTATTCACTGCCGCTTCACAGTAATCGTATGTCAAGTCTGCATTTACAAGGCAAACCAAATAATTAATTTTATTTCTTTAAATTCGACTTTTTCAAGACATGCACTGGGTCGAGTCACTTGTATATTTGTTGTTGTATGACTTATTTTAATTCCATGTACGTACAGCACTTTGTTTTAAAGTGCTCGAAACACACAGCTGAGTTGAGTTTAGCACCTCAAGGCACCACTTAAACTTAATCTAAGGGGTGACTGTCCACCCATCAAGTTTGAAATTAACAATCAAGTATTTTTTTTTCCCTTATCTGCCTCTTTCTGAAATATGTGCCAGTGAGCGAGTCATTCTCTTGAGAAGCATATCATTGCCACGCTAAAAACAAAAGGGCTCAGTATCATGCAATTGCATGAAAAGTTTATTGTTATACTCGATTTCTTTTTCACGTCATTTGAACTGAGGCAGCAAGTGGAAAAAATATGGCATCATATCACACTTCGAAATTTATTTTGAAATCAGCTTTTGAAGTCTATTCTGGAAAAGAGGGCGGAAGAAACTAATCAAACAGGAGGGGAGTTTTATGCGGGAATCCGAGTTGAATATAAATTTGTCATGTGGGCTTTTGGTGTTGAAATAACGGCTTCGTTCTCTCACTTCGAACACGAACCATTTTTTTTTTATTTTATTTAAGATGACGTAACTTTCACTCAATCCTAATGGATGACTGAACAAGACACGAATAAACTTGGATTCTTATCCAGTATGCGACGACCGACGACACCGGAAACATTTTGTGAAGCAGGTTCGTGTTTTTGTCGGACACGTTTCACCCCCAAGCCCGTTTGACGTCCTTTTGCTGCACAATACTACTCCCTGCTGGCCCATCGAGACGTGACAAGTTTTTTTACCTTACACTTAGCAGCGTTCGTGGCGTTGGACAGCCAAAAGAGCAAGGATTCGAAATTCTTGAGGTAAAAAAAATTAAAATACTGTGGCAAGTATTTTCAGTCCAATCATTGGCTCTTGCCATCTAAATAAATATAAAAACAGAATTAACCACACCTTGATTTCATTAAGATTCACCTTCATCACAGTTGAGAACACACGTCAATGGTGTGGCCGCGAGGAAGAGAAAGTGAACTCATAATTAACAAGAGCACTTCAGTACTGAGTACGTTTCATTTGTGCGCATGCGCAGGTCAATACTCTGTCTTGTGGAGGAAAATACTGTTTTTAGCATTTAAACTTCGTTTTATTAATACGTTCGAAAGACATATCCCAGTCAAAAATATTTACTCCACATTGGCAGTTCCACGCATCCTGTCACATGTGGTGGTGTAAGATGACTTTGACAATACGTAAATCATTACTACTGTAAATTGTGTTAATCGGAACAGACTACAACTGGGCAATAATACATCGACTTTGCGTACGTAGGTCACTTCACTTAAAATTTTAGAAACCCACTAAACTGATTTACATTGCAGTTTGCCTTTAACGTCATAAATTGTACAGTCGGCAGGTTTTGTTTAAATTACATTTTACAGTACTGTACACTACTTCATTTTGTTGAGCTGCCTTTCGTTTTCAATGTCACATGATGTTGTGGTAATTGTACACCAGATGGCAGTCTCGAGTTGCTGGATTAAAAAAATAAAAGACCCAAATCCCAGATTATCAACTAGTTCGATGTTAATCATTGATGTGATATGACATGAACATTTTAATACACACAATAATCACAGAGTGTTTTTTAAAAAATGGTTAGTCTTAACATTTTCATTCGATGCATGCATTATTTTCCCACTAAAGAACAGAAAACATACACATTTTGCATTTATTATAAAATGTGCATTGACTTGTGCATATGAAATCAACTAAAAAAAAACCAGAGGAACAAATAAACATTATGTGAAAAAAAATAGGTGAAAAAAAAACAAAATCAAATACCATACAAATAAAACGATACAGGGAAACTCCGGTGTTATATGTGACTTTAATGATTAACCATTTAGTCCTGGAGTTGAATTGTCTACTTTTGTACATGCTGAGTAAAAGCTGTTAATGTTTTCTATGATGACGTTTGTTTAGAGTGGCAAAAATGTGCGCGCGTGTACGCAGCGCGCGTGCGCGCACACACACACACACACGCACACACACACACACACACACACACACACACACAAGCACACAACAGATTTTTTTTCAATTTTCTTTTGTATTACAGTTTAATTTTTGACTTTTCATAGTTACTTAAAATTGCACTTTGCATGTGAAATTACAATGATTTTTCCTTTTAATATAACACCCACCCGTATTTCCAAATGTTTTTTCGTTTTGTTTGCAAATGGGTGCCATATGTTGGTGGTGCTTTTGTTGCGAGAATTAATAAAACACAAAAATACAATCAGGATCATGGAAATTCTTGACCCCTTGAGTGGTCTGGAATACAGACTGGACACTGAAATTTGCAGCTGTTTACTTTGCTTGCTTTCCAAATTGTGCTCCATATAAAATAGTCATAAAATGCCAAGCTTTGATTCCCAACAAAATGGTCGTAAATAAGGAATCAACAGTGTTTGAAGGGGCTTGCTTTTTCACCTGTATACCATCTGGTGTGACAGTAATCTAGAAAGTGAAAGGGAATTCAAATCACACATGCCTGAAAACACGTGCGCACACACACACATTTCATGCCTGCTACTGAACAACAAATAGTTGAACAAGGGTGCTACACCAGCTGCCTACGTGTCATGTATATTGATTCATAACAGTCAGTGAAAATGTTCCCCGTTTCCGGAGTTAGGTTGATAGTTTCTAATTTACTCATCAGCCAGAGTATGTTTGCTACTCTTTATATGTGTGGATAAATGATCATTCCACTGGCATTTGAGTCGCAGCTTGGAGTTGAAGCGGATTACGTGAGACAGGAGAAGTGAACTAATCTCTTTTTGTCAATGGACGCTACAGCTTCATGTTTGCTTTCAAAACTTAGCTTGTAGCAGACATGTGCACATTTTCAGCATGACGTCTCTGATCCACTGGTAAAAGGACACTTTGATCCTCTCCTCTTTCATCTATAACTGCTTCAGACAACAAAGTGTATGCAGGAAAGTGGTGAAGATTGCATCACTGTCTGTGTCCTATGTGTTGTGTTGTGTTATTTTTGTTATTTTGACTTCAAGATGGCACCGCGAGAGTGGTTGCCTTTCCAGCAGCTCCGATATTTTGTTCTTCTACTTCTTCCTTTTATAACTTTGCTGCTGTGATTTGGAATTTCTCCATTGCGAGACTAATAAAGGTTTTCTTATCTTATCTTATTTAAATTAAATAAGATTGATTAAATTCATCAACAAATGAGCATAGTGGTGAGTGTTTTAATTATGAAAAAGAGTGTATAACAGGATCAAGTGGACACCGCAAGTCTTAATGCTCAGAACGAATTTGCAACAGTAGGACTAAAAACATCATAGTTGGTCCGTGGCTATTTTTTTTTTCCAATGTGCTTGTCCACTGTCTTGGTATTTGTGTTTGGGTGACATTTGAAGCATCTAAACCAGGGTTGGTTGTTAAAAAAATAAAAATCACATTATGGAGCAGGTGAAAAAAAAAAAAAAATCGCTGATTATTTTTCAAAAGCATTCGCCTTACAATTTAGCTGTACAAGCCACAGATTGCTTACATCGCACCCTTTTTGTCTTTTACCCATCCAGCCGCAATTTGAAGGAGCTTACAATTCATTCAGTGATTTGAGAAGTCGCAGCGCAACGAAACAATCACTTTCACCCTGCCCAACTCATTGAGTGCAAACAGCCGTCGTGATTCGTGATTTCTGCTGGTAGGTCAGTGGAGACAAGCTACGCGGCATCTCCTAACAAAAAGAGATATATGCATGAAAAATGTCATCCTTGCCAAGCTAGTGATGATGTCGATGTTTATGTGTGATAAATACCTGACACGTTGGTCTCTTGGCATTCAGGGCTCCCCAGAAGTTGATGCTGTGGACTACCTTCACGGAGGAACATGAGGGACACGTTAGAATAAGCGAAACCGTTTTACTTAAAGCATTGAAATGATTAGGGCATCAGCAAAACTCAGATGAAGTCCGATCAACAATCCTGATCATTTGAATCCGATGTGAAAAAAAAAAATCTAAATTGCGCATGATAGTAGTCCTTGAGGACCAGAGTTTGCCCACCCTTGACTTCAAGAGTCACACCTGCACAGGCTCACCTTGCTCTGGATCTGTTCCAGGTTGAGGAGCCCAATCTTCTCCTGAAACAATAAGAAAATCATGATATTAAGAATATAACAACATTTTGAGATGTAAATTGGACTTAATGGAGAAAATACACATCCAGAATAAATGAATTACATCAAACCATAAACAGAAAATGGTCCTAACCCAGAATAAGACCTAACCCAGAGGATATAAAATGGGACTGAACTACTACCCAATCCAATACCTTCAAAAGTAAATTGGACAAACTGAAAAAAAATTACCGTAACTCAGGATGGATACTGGACAGGACAGAATACTCCCCAAGCCGAACATTGTTGGAGAAACTTCATCCTGGGAAAGTAAACTAGACTAACCCTGAATAGAACCTAAACTGGGGATGTAAACCAGATTTAACCAGAACACACAGTGGTTTTCCCTACTCTGGGATTGATAAAGTCATCTTCTTCTTACATTGATTCTTAACTAAGAGTACAACCAAAATATAGTGTCACATGATCCAAATCCTGGGATGAAACCTTGAAGGCGACTCCAAACCTTGGAGTGTCAACTGGACTAACTCAGAATATAAAATGAAACCGAACCCAAGATGGAAAGAATCACGCCAATTTAACCCCGTGGGTGTATTTGAGGTTCTTGTGGGCTGCTGCACTCGGGATTTCACTGTTAATAATTAAATGTGACACACCTAACCAAAGTTTGAAACGTGCTTGAACTCGTACGGAATGAGAGGGGGAAATCCTGTCCGTGATTACAACATGAGCTAACTTGCTAACCTCCTCCCGAAACTTTGTTCATGTGACTTTATTTTTGGGCTGAACTAGGAATCCCAATCAAGTCACCATAGCAATGTCGTAAAAGGCCATGTTTGAATCGCAAAGGCTGTAATTTTGAAGGAAAAAAAAAAGATCCACTTCGGTCGGCCGGTAGGATTGATTTATTTACTTTTGAAAAATATTTTGTTTCTTGTACAGTGCCTAGACAAGCTCAGTGCTTGAAAAGTGCAGTCCGTGTCGCCGACTGCCCGGAGACGGCTGGGATAGGCTCCAGCTCCCCCCGCGACCCTAGTGAGGATCAAGCGGTTCGGAAAATGAATGAATGAAAATGTTTCATTTAACGGCGGCACGGTGGACGACTGTTTAGCGCGTCGGCCTCACAGTGCAGAGGTGCGTGGGTTTTCTCCGGTTACTCCGGTTTCCTCCCACATTCCGAAAACACGCATGGCAGGTTAATGGAACACTTGAAATTGTCCCCGGGTGTGATTGTGAACGCAAATGGTTGTTCGTTTAGTGCACCCGAAGACATCCGGCCCGCTTGTAACCCGCGTGGGGAGAACCGGATTAGAAAATGGAAGTATGTTTCATTTAACGTGATCAAACCACACATTTTCTTACACTATTGTTGACTGATTGACGGACTTATCTTTACACCACTGTTCTTCAGACTGATATGATACTGTGTTTCTTAAAAAGAATAATACATGAGAGGAGGACATCATCATAATAAAATCTTAATCCCAATACTCAGTGGAAAAAAAATATACCGTAATTCTGTTTACTTTCTGGACAGTATACTTACTTTTACACCATTTCTTCCAGAACACCAGAAACAGCAGTCCAACAATCATCGAGCCGATGACTATCAACGGTGCCACGACTTTGGTAGCCAGATCAGTGTTTTTCGCTTTTGGATCTTGTCCCAGTCCTTGAGAGGTAAACAATGAATGACCGATTTAATGGTCTGTTGGATCACTTTAGGGCACACAATTACAGGAATAATTCCTTTGTCAAACAGAAACAAAAAAACAATTTTACTTTCTCTTTCTGCCCAGGAGGCTTCTTAACTGGTCCCACTTGGTAGAATAATGTTGAAATATGGAAGGGAGCCCCGGTTGCTACCTTGCTAGGTTTGCATATGCTCCATAAAAGGGAACATTTCTCAGTTTCAAAAACAAACTGCACACTACATGTATGTGAAAAATGCAAATCCCCCACCCCCCTATGACTTTTAGTCACGCAAATCCTATAATTAAATATGACTTGAGTCAAGTCATGTGATTCAAATCTCCATTTCAGGCTGGAGCTGATCCAAGCGAACTCTCCGCACCCACCGAATTTAGGTGAAAATCTGCGATATATCAAAACCATGACAAAACGTTTTGTATCGGTTTCCCCCTCCCGCACACTTAACATATTTAAAATTTTGCGCACTTTTTAAACCAAGTGTAATCATAAAAATAGCATCGAGAATACGAAACCTATTGTAGTTTCCGGGTGTGTGTGGCCCGGGTGGCGCTTGACCTTGGCAAGTCTGCGTGAGTGTCTGGGTGTGAGCTGTGGCTGACATCAGCATAAGTGTGCTCATTGTGTTTAAGTGCTTTTTTTTCCCCCCTCCAGGAGTTCAATAAACATTGAAAAGTGTATCTACAATTGTGGCTTTCCTTTCTATTCATTCAACTGGCATATTTCCCCCAACCGTACAGTGCAGGATGTTCCACAAAAATAAAATAAAAAGCATAAAGTTTGTGACCTTGTCATTTTGAAACTAATTGAGTAACATTAAAGGATCTTATCATACCTGATCTGGCATGTGGCCATGTTTTTTGTTTTCTTTTTGAGTAGAGTTCGATTCAAAGGTTAGAGATATCTGATGTGGAGATATGATGGGACAGCTCATCTACGTCAGATACAAAAGCAATCAAAACAAATGTAGCGAGTCATCACCATCCATCCAGGTGTGCGAAAACGGCAGTGGTAGCTTTCATCTCCCCTGGAGCCACACTTGTTGACAAGTTTTTGTGAGATCTAAGTCACGCTCACTGCAGTCATCCTACGCTGCAAATAGACGCGCTCAATTTTGGAGTAACCGCCAGTGCTGCAACTTGGCAAGATGGATCGTTGCAAATACAAACTTGATCAACTCGTAAATCAAGATGCTCGTTATGATGGCGAAGATTGAAAAACATTTTTTTTTTTTTTTTTGTGGTTGCTTTCCACAGTATCATGAAAAGTTCCGGGTTCATTTCGAGCAGTACTCGTTCCAACTTGTCTTTCACTAGCGCACAAAGTTTGTTCTGCGATGGAAGTAGCATGAAACACTATTTGTCTTCTCACGCTATTCTCTTAACACACCTAGTGGAAGCTGCTTCCTGTTTTGGCAGACGCAAAAAAAGCAGAAGAAAAAGGGAAAAGCTTGCTTGTCGCTGAACTGAGCTCTCGTGCAGATTTGCTGACGCCTTGAGTGACATCCGTGGCAGCGGGCCAAACAAAACGCATGCCTCTCTCTTCTTTGGTGAGTGAGGAAAAAACTTTGGAAATACGTGCCACACCACCAGATGCGAAGCACTCATCAGAAAAAAAAAAAAAAATCATAATCATAAAATTTGAAAGGCCAGATTGGATTTTGCATACCAACCTTTAACGTGGCCCGCATTGGGTATCGTCCCGGTGACCTCGTCGTCTTTGCCGCCACGGGCGTTGCGCACCACGCAGGTGTAATTGGAGGCGTCTCGCCCTGACGGCAGAGTCAACTCGGAGGACAGGCTGAACAGTCCGTTTGGCATCACCTCGGCCGCGGTTTCTACGTTTCCGACCAGCTGCCCGTTAGGCGCCTCAAACCAGCTCAGTTGGCCTTTGGGGTGGCCGCCTTGCGAGCGGCACGTCAGGGTGACTTGTGAGCTTGGGGTGGTGTTCGCTGCGGTGGTATGGATGCTGGGTTTGCCGTATTTGGCTGAGAGAGACGGCGAAAGGGATGATTAGACTCACACACAAGTTGCAGTTTCATGCAGTTTGGATTGGTAGGCATTATACTGGCTCCATTCCTGTTCATCCTCTACACCTCGGACTTTTTAGATCTGTATTTATATTGCACTTAATTGAACGGTGTACATCGAAACAGTAACATTCATTTTGTGAATGCAAAGACTTTGTTTTTCTTCTTTCTTCTTTCTACCCAATCTTGCTGCTTTAGATTGTAAATTTCCCCCATGTGGGACAAATAAAGGATATCTTACATCTTACATCTTACATTAATAGATTGTTTTGGCATTTCAAAGTTATTTTTTTTTAAATCGCTATTGATATTTATATGACGTTTGATTGATTGACTGATATATAAAATGTCGCGATTTAATTGTGATATAGCAAGAAATTAAATTTGAATTACCGTAAATAAATTGTTAATTCAAGAAAACTGTCACAAATTTAGGAGAGTAACTTTTTGAAAAAAAAAAGCCATTATTGTGTTAAAAATGCAACATTATTTTCAAAGTCGCTTGATGAGAAAATGTTGAAACAAAAAAATTATATTCTTTTTCAAATAAAACTCTGAATTTTGCGGTTTATCCCTTAATTTCAGGCACTTTTCCCTCAATTTTCCGGAGGAATTTTTATGAAAATTTTAAAATCCGGAGGACTTTCATCTCTGTTCAAAGAATATATTTCTATTTTTTTTTTTTTTTTTTTTTTAAGAAAAGCCTTCACAAATATAATCGGAAAGTCATTTTTTCCGCCAGACCAAAACATCCAAACAACACTTCAAATTACAGTGAAAAACGAGGCATGTGCAGAAACTGCTTGGCCGCGGGATTACACGATTCTCACCCGTGACACGAAGGCTGGTCGACTTATTATCTAAGCCGCTGTCAGTCATCACCATGCATGAGTAGTTGCCATGGTTTGCTACGGCGGTGTTAGCGATGAGCAGGGACACATTCAAGGACTTGTTGTTCCATGACGGCTCGGCGAACGAATAGCCCGCCATTGACCTCGGCTGATTATTGTGAACCTCCAGCAGAATCAAGCCGTCTTTCTTCCAAACAACCCTGGACACGGTTAGATCTTTCACCTCCTCGGATTTCCTGATCACACATTCCACCACAGACTGTTGACCATACTGCCCTGAGTTCTCCTTCTTACAGTCCACCTGAATGAAAGCTGTGGGAGAGTGGGGGCCGGGATCAAGACAGTCAAAAAGGGAAAATAAATAAGTTTAGCCTTAGCATGAGCAAAATTACTTGGATTGCTTCTATAAAGGGGAAATGACATGAGATTTCAGGTCCCTTCTGTTCTCTTACCGTCTGATGCATTTTGCAAACTGACGGACACCATCAGCAGCAGCAAAAAAATGAAACCAGCTGAGGCCATGGTCATTTACCTGCGAAATGGACACGGGAGAAGTTATTTTCCTTTTGTGATATCTGTGAACTGATGTCAACGGGCCGAAATGAAGGATTGCGCAATCCTCATTGGAACCATCAAACTTACTTAGTTATGTGTCGGTTACTGTACGTATTCAGAAGGGGCGGTACGGCCCCACTGAAAACATTTTTTTCCACCGACTCATGGATTGCTATTTACATATTTGATATTTAAATATCCTTCTGTGAAGAAAACAAACAAAAAGAAAGAGCTATTTCCGGCTTTGATTATTTTCTATTTTTGTTGTCTGTAAATTATTGAACCATTTCCCCTCATCCCTTAACCAAGACTGTCGAGAAATATGTTGTTGTTGTTGTTTTTAATCAACTCGGCAATTTCTTAAACTCAAATGAATTTTTCCTTCTAGCTGTTCTCAGCGTCTTTGTCTCCCTGATGGCGATCTACGTTTTCACTTTTCTTTTCTGCACACTCATTGTATTTACTCATTCCGTGAGGGATAGTTCCTGTCGCCTGTACAGGGAAATGAGCCATTTTATCAGAAGTGGACCGAAACCTAACCAACCCTCACATTTGTCCCCTTGAACTATTCCAAATACTACAAATGCAAATACACACACACACACACACACACACACACACACACACACACACACACACACACACGCACACGCACACGCACACGCACACGCACACGCACGCACAACAGATTTTTTTTTCTATTTTCTTTTTTATTACAGGTTAATTTTTGACTTTTCGTAGTTATTTAAAGTTGCACTTTGCATGTGAAATTACAATGATTTTTCCTTTTAATATAACACTCACCTGTATTTCCAAATGTTTTTTTGTTTTGTTTTCTTGCTTTTTTTTGGTGGGGGGGACCAAACTTGTTTTTTGTGGAAAATAAGGCAGTACATTCCTGCTTATTCAAGAATTTCGTTTTTTGTTTTTTGTTTTTTTTTTTAATTGCACATTTTTGTGGTTTATGTACTTACTTTATTTCCCTCAATCACGGGACTGAAATGAATGCTTTGACAGACTGATGTTCAAGGTTCATGCATGTGCAGGAAAGGCTCAGAAAGATAAAATTGGTCATTCATTGGTTGATTTATCAGCGTATCTTCTGAGCATACAAAAAAAAAGCAAAAGAGCTCATGTTAAATTCCCCGTTTCTCAACTTAGCTTGGCTAAGTTGTTTACTTTCCATCACTTTGCCCACAGTCTCCACATGAATAAAAAAATGTCTCAATAATATTAGCCACATGCTGAGAATACAGGAGACCCTCACACCCTTCCTTTGTTGTCATTAGCATGTCTCAGTCAGACCGATTTGTTGAATGTGATCCGTTTTTGTTTTGGTTTTCTTTTGTTTGTTTTCCCACAGTTCTGTTTCAATATAAACCCTGCAGGAAATAGCAGCGTCTGAGGAGAGCTCTCCAGACAGCACAGCTGTGGAGGAACACTGACACCCACACATCCTCTCAAGGGATGGAGTACTCATCTTGAAAAAAAAAATAAATGTGAGAAAAAAAATAACTGGCAAGGAGTAGCGGGGAGTCAGAGTCTTGATCCAACACAACGACCCTGACTGGGGTCTATATGGACATCGCATAAATTATACGGTTGGTCAACGTATGGTTTACTGTAATTGCAAATCTGATTGCCATCTGATTATTCCTCATGATCCAATTCACCGAATGGGCCATAATAAACCCAGATTACATTTATATCATTTGCTTTTTTCTTTTGAGAAGCCAATCGCAGTACACACATAATAAAAAACTATTCACACTAACAATCACATGTAGGAACAATTTAGAATGATCCATTGATCTGCCATGCATGTTTTTGGAATGTGGGAGGACACCGGAGTACCCACAGAAAACCCACGCAGGCAAAAACAATTATCAATAAATTATTATCATTATTTTTTTAAAGTGCACCAATGAAACAAATATGCAAAACCGATATTTCCTCCTCTCACGCTATATCTTATGTAGAGATGAGGCAAGGTTACCGCTGCAAAATATTTGCAGATTGGAAGCACACACCTCGGGTCAAAAGTTTCCAATGTGTGGCTAAATCACTGCAACCATGTCTTTGGCAATATTCCGCGTCACTGACTCTGTGGTTGCCTCTTGTCTTTAAATACAGAAAACAAAAGTGAAAATTATTCTGCTTGTGTTGTCTGACCCTGAGCAGGAACTAAAGTAGCTAATTACAAGACAATGGGCAAAGTCCATAAATTTATTGACCGCTAAATCGGCCTTTGTGCTTGTATGAATGAGCTACTCTCTGTTTGCGACCTTGTTGTTAGTTTTTGCAGTGCACGCCAGCGAGCGACCATGGATAAACCTTCCCAGCCTTTTTCTTGACAATTTATCCTCATTAGGGTCACTGATGAGTCACTGCTATCCTTGCAAACCCTTTGCAGCCAACTACAACCTGAATTCTGGAAAGCATGCTCAATTGGATTCAGGTCAGGGGACGGACGTAGCCATTACATAACGGGTCACCGTCAAGCTGCATAGTGAATGCGCTGTCCAATGAGTTTCAAAGATTTGACTGAATATGAGGAGATAAGATTGCATGAAACATTTCAGAATTCAATCTGCTGCTTTTGTCAACAGTCACCTCAAGATTAAATAAATACAAGGGGGCCAGTTCCGTCAGCAGCCAAAAAATGCCCACAACATGACACAACCACCACCATGATTTACTGATGAGTTGGGACAGTACAAACATTAACTATAAAATAGTAGCAACCAAACATTTAAGTCCAGTATACAAGTATTGTTGAATTTATGTTCATTCGGGATGTGCTGGAAAAAAATGCTTGCAATATTTGTTATAACTTTGTACTGATTTTTTATCAAAATGAAAAGACCAAATTGATGCAGCAACAAACATATAGCAGACACACCATTTCATGTATAGCCCCGAGCCCTTGACTTTGACTTATATGATTTACAGCCTTCCATGAAGCATGTTTTGGGAACGTAGGAGCACAGAACATGCAAACTCCACATGGCAAGACCAAAGACCGGATTCAAACCCCTAATTAAAGAACATTGAGGCAGATGTGCTAACCACCACAATGGACAAATATTTAATGAATTGAATTCAACGTGGTTAAAAGTCAATACTGCAATTCCCATGGGGTACAGTGCATGTTGATGTTTGAATGACATTCGTAATACTGTACTTGGTTGTTAGTTCGGGGAAAAAAAATCTCACCTCCTTACGGGAGTCCCCGGACCCCAAAAATTTGAGGACCCCTGGTATAATCATGACAATTCATCTTTATTATTATTTTTATGAGATTACAGTCTCACACATTGGAAGCGAAAGTGCTGCCACCAGGAAGCGCAGAGTGAGCATTTGTTTGACATTATCCAAACTACTACTGCCGGGGTTTTTTTTTCCTCTCCGTAAAGCGCACATGTGACAGGAACGATCAAACCGACATTAAAAGTGAACGTGTTTACTCACCTAAAGCATGTCGTTGGTGGTCGTCGGTGAGCGCTTGTGAAAGTGGACGTCAAGGCAGTGTGGGACGGACGACACTCTCCTCACCACCCCACAGCAGCGCCACACACTCAAGCTTTGTTTTTTTGTCAGAATGCCAAGACAAATTTCCCAACCTACTACTTTCACTTTCGGTCTGAGCGCACGAGCCACGTGGAAGGACAAAATGTACCCATATCAAAAGTACTCCATGAGTAAAAATTGATTGATTAGAAGACAATTGACGCCATTTGAGGGTAACCTCCTCCAAATTATTGAAAAAAAGTGCAGATGTAGCTTTTTACACGAAAACTTGCGGTTGCCCCCCAAAAAAGCTGAACTCTCGCGCATCTCTCTCTCGCATGAATCTGAATGTCAGGCTCAGATTGATTTGAAAAGGTAGTTTAAATGTTTGCAAAATGTGAACTGAATCATGTAAACTATTCGAATCATTCTTTTTATTCTATACAATTCATTTACAACCGACAAATTTAATACATGAAAAATGTTAACTGCTTGCAAAATTGTTCATTTTATCAAGGTTTATTAATTTTTTTCACAATTAAAAAAAATACCAATTACACTGGTCAACAGCATAATTTAATCAGAGATGGCTTTATGTGTCACGAAATGTGTTTTTGATGCCGATTTAAAAAAAATGCCTTCACTTTTTTTCTCGACCCTTACATTTTTTTATATTTTCATTTTTTTGTGTTTCCAATTTGGCCGATGAAGAAAACAAAAGTGGGGCGGATTAAAAATCAGTACAAAAAATTCTGACAGAAAAGTTAACTTGCATCTATGACTACAAAAACATTTAAATTTGTGGACCGGCATTATTAAATGGGGTACAGGAATTACAAAAAAAAAAAACATTTTGGGAAAATAAAACTTGCAGAATTAACATGATATGGTAGAACTCTTCGAAATGAATCATGTAACTAAAAACAGTGTTGGACTTGTATCCGCCTCCAGAAAGCACAGCTGTGAGGCCTGCTGGGGAGCAGTGTTAGAGCATATGGTGAGAAAACGTGATACAGTATTATATGAAATATGCAACCTTTTTTTGAAAGGAATTACCGGTAATTTTGTTTCCTGCAAGTGAATGAAGACAAGCAGCCATGGTCTGAATTGATATTTAATGTCAATTATCCTCTTGTGCCATTTCTTCAATTCAAATTGTCTGCAAGCGACTTTAACATCCAGCATGAGGACAAAAAAGTAACAAAAAAAAAAGTACAGGATGCCACATGAGTAGTTGTAATGACAGTAGGATGTCACACAAAATTCTGGCTGTTCGGAGTCTCTTTTGCCCATAAAAGGAGTGAGATAATGCACATCTAGAGAAGAAACAAAGGCTGAGCTGTGTCATAAGGTCACTTGTCAAATGTAGGACGGGTTGTTTAACATTAGGCCCAACAACATTCTGCTGGCTTGCAATGTAACGCAAGGACACGGCTGTTGCTGCTTTACAGGCGAGCAGACAATCCAACTTTGACTGAGTTTTGAAACGTAAAAGAGGCACACTCCGCTTCAGAGTGTGACTACGAGCGGTAAAACATCGAGGGGTGAGCCACTACAATACAAAAAGTCGGGATTTGGAATACTGGCGAACAGTGATGTCCTTGTGGGTTTTTTTTTTTGTAAGTACCATAACCAGTAAAAAGGTTCAAATTTCCATGCAGTCACAATACAATGTTTCAATCACAGAATAGATTAAAAAAAGACTTCACAGAGAGAGTTTTTCATCAACTGTGATTCTGATTCAGGATCAAACAGGCACGCGGGGATGGTTCAAATTAGAAAATAAACTCTCAAGTGAAAGCTCTCTGTTGATGTTTGTATCGTCGCCTGCATTTTGTGCCGTGTCATTAGAAAGAAACGTGGGGTGAAGTTACCGTACGGTGACGAGTTCCTTTGCGGCCTCGGCGGGGTGAAGATAAGGACCAAACGGCTGACTTTGAAAGACATAAAGTGCTTCTGTCAAAATAAATAACAGTACAAAAATGGTTTCGACAAGGAGGTATCAAAACAATGCACTTGAAATGTGGAGGAGGACTGGCACGAGAGAGACATCAGAGAGGAGGTCCGAGGTACAGTTACAAGGTAGGTGAGGGTGGGTGGGGGTCCCCACATTGAGATGTGAGGAGGAAAAGACAAAGCAGGGTGGTGGTCTCGCTTGGCACCGATTTAACCCAGTATGAGGCTGGACTTTCCTCCGGGGGGATTCCTCCGTCCGGAGGGTGGTCCAGTTGCCGGGTCCTCAGCTGCTGGGGGGTCGTCTTGACGCTCGGGAGCAGCTGCCGACTCAGCAGGGTCACCGCCTGGGGACACACACACACACACACACACGCATTGCAATTAAGATTATTTTTCAAAACCGTTCAGCCTTCGTCAGTTTTATTGTTACCAGGCAGAAACATGACAATGTGTATGCAACAGGTAAAGACAGTTTTGTTTTTATGATGAAGCAACAGGGTCAAAAAATATCTCACCTTGGTCACATGCAGGCGTGTCTCCATCCTAGAAGGAAGAAGGACATTCTGTCATCAAAGAGCAGAATGGAAATTCTTCCTTGAACTACAGATTGTCAGAAGGCTAATAGTATCTTCTGTGTCATCAATGACTGCTCCATTTGGGAATGGTTTCTTCTTTTGGCTAAAAAAGGGGAGCTCACTCTTCAGTGTGTTTCAATAGAATCACCATGCGAATGGAAACAAATTTATTTTTGCAATGTGACATGAATGACCTAACCCAGCCGCTGGTAACAGGGGGGGGCACTGTTCCCCAGTGCCAGTCCCAAGCCCGGAGAAATGGGGAGGGTTGCGTCAGGAATGGCATCCGGCGTGAAACTTTTGCCAAGACGACCATGCGAGTTGGTAGGACGGTTTACAGGGGCGGATGGAAATTACTGACTCGCTGTGGCGACCCCTGAATAGGGACGTGCCGAAGGGAGAAGAAGAAGAAGACATGAATGACCTGACTCAATCGCAAACGCTCCCACCATTTTCTTGCCTGTACTCTTGGCAAGGGCGCAAATGTAAACAAACGGAAGTTTAGTGAAGCAGAAGCTCGTGGATTTCACTTCCTGTTTGAATGTTTCCATCCGTGAATTTAGTGCAAGCATGCTCAAGGAGACAATATACAGATGGGTACATTCCTGCAGAGATCTGTTCTTCCCACCATTGAAATAATCATCTCGAGACTAAAAGCTAGCATCTGAAGATTGTGTAAACAGGATAAAAAGCGAGAGGGAAGTACTTGTGTACTTCCGCTTTTGAACCGGCTCAGTCTGCATGTCGCGCTTCCCTGTGCACCTCATGACCAGGCAACTGATCTTTACCGATGAGGGGTTGTCTGCTGAGTTCACGGCATTGGCGGCGCCTCTCCGAAGGGGCGCTGACGACTCACCACAAAGGACGCCCGTCGGCTTCCCACCTGCGAACAGAGGACATGAAGCAGTGTGACACACTTCGCGGAGCAAGACACTTGTGACATGAGTAACAAGTATGTTGCGATCTTGATGCAAGCATTTAGGAGGAAACCGGGAGTACACTTTGCATAATTCACGCTCTCAGGAAGTTGACAGCTCACAATTACAGCATGGCTAATTCACACATGACACAATACGGTGCTTCACTCGCAATATCGTAGTTCATCGTTTGCGCCCTGCTAGATTATATATATTTTTTCATCCTTCCATGTGGAACATTTCATCCGTGAACGCTCTATTCTTTTTGTGTTAATTAAGGGGGGTGAAGAAGAGAAGAGTACCTGGCGGATTATTCCTTCGATTAGCGTAGGGGTCTTCCGGCTCGGCAAAAACACTGGAGGCCATCTTGTCTTTGCGGACGGGAGGTTTGTCCTCGTCTGCGCCGAATGAGATGTTGGAGGCGCCGCCGGGAGGACGCAAAACCCTGGGGGGGAAAGATGTTGTACCAGGTCAATTGGACGGCAGGGAATGTTTTCCTACCTTATAGCTATCGACAGGTTATGCACGTATGATATTGCATCGTAATGATATTGTTGAATATCGGGAAATAGTTAGAATAGGGTGCATATCACTTCTGAAAGCGACAGCCGCACTATTATACAACACTGCTCCTGCCAACATTTGTGCGAGGAATTAACAGAAGAGAGAGAAGTCATGCTAACCGGAACGCTATCATACGCTGCAGTCCCAAAACACCAGAATAAATGTTAGATACTGCCGTACACTTTTTACAGAAGTCGTACGGTTGTCTGAAAAGTGGAAATGAAGCAGTACGTTCGTGCACGTAGATGAAGGAAGAGGAGTCAAAATGTCAAAAATATATTAATATGTTGTAGAGCCCGTCTGATGTTTTTTTTTTTTTTTTTTTTTACACTGGGCAGAAAAAATAGCACATCATCTGTATTGTGATGCTATCTGTATTGCTATAAAAACACCACTATAACATTATATGTACGGTAAATTGCTTTGGTATTTCCACTCGTATTACTGCATTTACCCAAATAAAGGGCTGGGGGTGGTTACTCAATCAATAGCAAAGAGCACCTTTATTTGAAGGAGGCTTCTGTTTACAACTGCCTGAATGAGACAAGTGTGAAAGATTTGGCTAAATTACTGTCGTCACATACGATGTAGTTGATGTGAGCTGCACTGAAACACGTCTATCCAGGTGTGCACATGCTGCAAGGTTAGCTGTATATTTTGTCTGTCGTACGGCTGTCAAAACTCCAACTTTATGCGCTTTTTTCTTTAAAGAATTTTTAAATCTTTAAGAATTTCATGCAGGTATCCGAAGAGTGTAATAAAGCAAACAGTACCACCTTGTGGAAATATAAAGGGTAGTACAGTTAAAGAGTCAAACCATTTGTCATTAGGAGTGTCTATTTAGGGGATGGGGGTTGTTTGTTTTCCAAGTACAAGATCCAAACTGCAACAGCTTTCAGGAAAGGTTTGTTTGGTTACTTCTCAAACCATTGACACCTATGAAAACAACTTTCCAAGGAGCCACAACAGCGAGAAATCAGCGCATCTTCACCAGTTTTAAGGATTCATATTGTTAATATTCATCACATACCAATGACACTTACAACACTGAAATCGTCATTAAAATATGCGTCTGGCGTCGTTCCATGAATTATTAATCTTTGATTTTTTTTTTTTTTACACGCGCACCTAATACAATGTAATATATATCTATTCATGTCATTTGTATAAACAAGTAATAGATATTCAAAAACGAAATGGAATGAATGAACTGGTGGTTTAATTTGTCATAATGTTCGTTTCAGCTTCCAAATTGGACAGTATCCTCTTTGTTGCCTCTCGAGTGATGGGGAAGCCCACACGAGTGGCCCCACCCTACTGGAACACATCCCACGCACAGAATCAGGCAATTTCGCTATTTATGTTTGTTTGTTTCGGGTTTTCATGAGAACGGACACAACGGTAAATCGGTCGGACGGATGGATGAATGATGTCGTCGAAATATGCTGATCTATTTCATCAACGGCTAGCTGACTGCAAGGTGTACAAAGGGACATGTGCTTGCTATGTTAACAAAAAAACGGCTCGTTTAATGGGGCCTTAATATCAACAGCAGGGCTACGTTCATAATTTCCATGTAATTAAAAAATGCTGGCAAAGGGTTCAAAATAAGAGGCCGTTCAACTGATGCTGGTCTGACTGGTTAACCGCATAATGGTGGCTAACCTAGGGATGAACGTACGCAGATGTCTTTTTTTTTTTTTTTACCTGGAGCTGTTTTTAGCACCGGGCTCCATCCCTTGATATGTCGTCGTGGTCGTCATTTTCACAGTAGTCGGAATAAAAACAGGACGGAATGAATGTACGCGAGTTCAATGCGTTGTATTTCACCGCCTCATCTTCGTTCGTCCAAAGGGCTGCTTCTTCCACAACCTGCCTTCGATCTTCTCGTGTAGCGATGACAAGTTAGTGGACGAGACATGTCACTTCCGGTGTTACCTCGAAAATAAAAGTAGACGCATTGGTCATGAAACGGACCACTTCCGACGGACCACTTCCGACCATTACTTGTACACGCTCGTACAAAATCTTCTGTCAATTATGGCAAGTCATTTTGCAACATTTTTTTTACACTAGGCATCATTATAAGTGCTATATTAGCTAAGTATATGAAAACGTTTCACCTCTAGACTTTTTTTTGGGGGGGGGGGGTTAAGGTACATAGAATACAACATTTCTAGGACGTCGATGTTTTTAATATTCTTTGAATAATGTATATTTTTTAACTCTCTGGTTTTCATAGCTTGTTGGCGATTTATCAGCATATTTTAAGAGTTTTTTTTCCTCACTATTTGCAGTTTGGCCCACTCCCTATTGCCCACCGTTAACACCTTACACTACACTGTCTAGTGTTACTTCACCAGTTAATGAAACAATTGCTTTGAGCAAACGTTTTGTCAGTCCCAATTAATTCAAATAAAATAGCACAATTTAAAAAGGAATCTAGTTTTTAAGTCAGTGATGATGATGTGCCACATGTGAGCGTGCATGGTAGGCTGTCTCTGCAATTGTCTGGCGACCACTGTACTGCTCCCCTGTGACCTTGAACAGTCTATGCAGCATGGAAAATAGGATGGATGAGTGCTTTGAATTTGAATCATCCCATCCTTTATTTAATTTCGTACTACTTAAAAACAGGCACGCGCTAAAAACAAAAGGCTCAATTTATTCCAATACATTTTCATAACAGAAAGAATTTAAAATGCAGGGCTGGTTGATGAATAACAAAAGCTCCACCTGAAACCATCAATGATGGCGGTATAAAAACTAAGGAACTGTAAATCCGCCCACCCCACAACTGCTGAGAGAACAAACAAGTTGACATGAGTGAGTGACTGTGTGTAAAAAGCTACAACAACTGTGCGGCTGCTTGCTTGCGGCATGACGCGTTCCACTGGCCGATAGCATATATATGACGAAAAATGGGGCATAATGAAGATGCTCAAGGACATGGAAAGGGGAGGTAGAGATGTACACAGGAAACAGTCTTTAAGGAGAACATCCTCCGGTTTGCTGCTGGAACACGTCGATCGTATCTTCGTCTTCCATTTCCAGCTGAAAACAAATTTTGGACGTCAGATGAGAGGTTCAAGACCCGCACTCCAATCAGAATGGGTGGCAAATATTCATCCATCCATTTCTATAGTCTACCCTAGCTGACTTTGGGCGAGAGGCAGGGTACACCCTGGAATGGGCGCCTATCGATGACAGGGTGCATAAACATGAACAACCATTCATACTAATGTCCTTGGACATTTCATCAAGTCTTCAAAGAACCTCACAATCATGTTTCTGAATGTGAGATGGAGGAGGCAGGAGTACCAGTTCAGGAGAAAACCAAAACAGGAAGGCGTGAGACAGGAGGCAAACCAGTACCTCTCTGTGAGGCGGACACGTGAGCCACTCTTCCATCATGCTGCGCCAAAAGCTAATGTAGAAATGACTAACAATGCAAAACAGTACTACACCACGGAAAACGACAATCACTATCATACACACACTACTTAAATGAATAGCCCAAACTTAGCATTCATGTTGCGAAGACAGATTTCACAATGTTTGACAAATTTAGGCATAAAATAATCAGCAGGAAATATTTACAGAACTTTCACAATGTCACCGCAGCTCTTGACAGGACAAAGAACCATGTTTGGTTACTGAAGACAAAATGGATGCCACACACCTCCTTTATTAAGGAGTACAACCAGGTCATAGATATTAGGGCTCCTGTCACTGTCATTTTTTTTTTTAAAGAATTGATTATTTTATCAACGATGATCATAAACACACCAAATACTGAAAATTGGTACCGTTGAGTACTGGGATCAATTTCCAGATATCAGGAACCTGTACCTTATCGATTCAAACGTGAAAAGGTACTCATCCCCAGTTGCTTGTGTTTGTTGAAAAATATACATGTACGTCAAAACAGACCTTGAGAAAATTATTGTACATGAAATTGCAATATTGAATAAAAAATAAAATGAATCACATTTTCCAAAAACGTTAAGTCCTACTGGGGACCACTGTGTTGTGCTGGAATGCCAGCAATCAATATTTCTGTAGACTAAAAATGTCTGTGTGGATGGCATACATGGTGCCGGGAAAGACTTAGTTATGCGGTTGACTTTTTTCCCTCCCCAGCCCTAATAAATGTAAATATATATGGACATCGTTTTCATGCCCAACAAAGGATGAAAATATGGCCCGCTGCAGGGAAAAAAAAAAATCGTTATTGCACAACAGACTGTGACTCATCGTCCACACAGGATTTCCATGAGAAGGTTTGAATATTACAAATATTACAATTGTATGTAATGGTCTGAGGATGAATAAATGACTCATCTTGGTACGGATCCGTTCATGTTTGTAGCTTTAGAGCTACAAACATGCTCCCAAACTCTTATTTTAGGGGTTAATGTAAGTTTTCCACCGTGGGGCATCAATATTACTCAAAAATATAGATTCAGAGAGGAGAGTCAAGTTGTTCGTACCTGTGAGGGCGTGTCCGTTTCATTGATCGGCTGGCCATCAAACCGAAATCGTATCTGCCTCATTGATAATCCCTGTGGAAAAGGATAAAGAAATGATGGAACTATACGTAATTATAAAACTAATTCTTGACATGCTATTGTGATTTGGACAACAATTCCAATAAAACATGATACAACAATTGTATGATACTATTATCTCGCTCTCTCTCTAAACTGTATTTTTTTCAGAGACAAGAAACGGTAAAAAATAATACAGAGGCAAATGTAAAAGGTACAATGTCAGGTGTTTTTTTTTGGGGGGGGTGTTAGTGTCTGTTACATAATTTTAATGAAATTACGATAAAATTTATGCTTAATATTATTGTAAATAATTTGTGTACAGGTGCATCCTAACAAATTTCAATATAGTCAAAATGTAACTGCTATTCAAACAGTGAATGTCATTCAGCTGTTTTTTTTTGTTAGCCTTAAGCTGTAATCGTCAACATTATTCTAAAAAAAAAAAAAATCATGAAATCACAAAAATTTATTTGGGTTGTTTTTCATGGAACCCATTGAATTTCCAGCTCAATTTACTGAAGTGGAATGGAGTGGAAGTATACAATGCATTCGTAACTCATGGGCGCCACCTCGTGGACAGAGACAGAAACGAACAGAAGATTTTTTTTTTCTGGCAACACGATGGGACATCTTGGGACTAAACAGGATTGCGTTGCTTTGCCATTCTGTCAGTTTCTTGGAAACTGTTTTTGAAACTGATGCATTTTAAGAGAGGGGGGGCTCTTAATGACATGGCATGTCATTAAGAGGAAGTGATTTTTTTTTCACTACTCAAAATACATTCACACACAAACGACACAAACCTCAATTTGTTCATTTTATCTCAGCAGTATGTTTGAAATATTGGAAGCGGTGAAATCTGGTGATCGGCAAGTGAATTTTCATCGCTGGATCGTGAAATCAGCAATTTCCAGAACAAAATACAGACAATCCGCTCTGTAAGAAATTTGGCCAAAGTCTTTTACACTCTCTCTGATTGTTTTGCTTTTTTCAGCCAAATGATGGATAGTTTACTGATAGTGACATTGAGTAGAACAGTCGAAATGAAATACTGTATTTTCCGGAATACAAGTCGTTATTTTTTCCCCCACATGCTGTGGTTTTTAACGTGACGCTATTTATTTCTGAATTTTTACTGAAGCTGCAATAGATTTGCTCATTGTCTCGTCACATCTGACAAATGAAATTACCGAACACGTCACAGTGGACCATGTGAACCTGTCCTTATCTGCGCTCTTACTGAATATTCATTAGCTATTTGTGGTTGGAAAGTGCATGCATGAGGGAGGGGCGTTGTGATGCGGAAATTTATGTGCATAGTGGCACATGGCTGTATAAGGAGCCTATGAATGTGAATTTCTCCATTGTGAGACAAATCAAGGTTTTCTTATTCTTATTATTCTTAAGAGGGCAAAAATAATAAGTAATAATAATCCTTGAGTTGATGAGCATTGCGAACAACTGCCAGAAATACAACCATCTCTCCGGTGTAACGCCCATCTCTCCTATATTTGTTTGGCTACCAAATCCCGCCATCACAGGCACGGACGACAAGCGCTATCCCCGGGGGACAGCAACTCCATGAAGCTACTTCCAGTGCATAACAAACGGGTTTCCAAAGGCTGCATTGGTGTGTGCGATGAAGAAGGCTGTACAAAATCGTTGCCATGCATGTATGTGTGTGTGTGTGTGCATGCATGTGCGGCAATGGGTCGATCACGGAAGATTGGTTGCTTGAGTAGATCTTTGTTCAAAAAACAGTTCGGCACCCCTGCTCTAGACCTTTTATCTGCTCCTTGTAAATGGGATAATGAAGGACTAGAAGGACCTTAGAGCCATTAAGGTCATTGTATGAATGTCCCAATATCTATGGACAGGTGTGTACATGAAGTGTAAAGGCCAGTTGTATACTTAGCATTTGTTTATTTTTATCACTGCTGGTCTGTCAAAATATATCTTCACATGGAACTGGTCCTTGGTGCAAAAATGGTTGGGGACCGGACCGTTGATGTCAAGGGTTGGAAATACAGGTGATGTATCTCACCTGCCGTTCACAATACGCTTTCATCAGTTTGTTGAGTGGAGTGTGCCTCTTGATCTTGAACTGCACCACCGAACCGTCCTGTCCTGCCACCTTCAGGTTGATGTGCTCGTTGTTCTCCGTTTTCATTCCCTCCTAGCAGACACACACAAACAACGGAGTTAACAATGTGCCCCTACATGCGGCCCGCGGGACACAGGTTGGCCCCATCACCCTAAACTCTACACAGTATTAGGAAAGCAGTCATTGACCTATTCAAAACATGAATTCCGGCCTTCAGCGTGTTTAACGCTTAGAACACCCCCACTATAATAAGAGCAAGCTCCCGCGCGACGATTCAGGTCAGGGTTTAAATTACGGCAGTAATTCCGAATTCCGCTTCAAGCTTGCCATGCTAATTATGCCGCTATCTCGATTGTGCGTTTGCGCCGGCTCCTGCGGCTAAAAGGTTTTTGTCGAATTATTTGCTACGGCTCCGATGGTATTGTTTCGTCTGATCTCTGTGGTGATTAATGTAAACACAACGCGGGTATAAAGGGGTAAATTTGAGCCGTTTACCTTGGGCTTCTCATCTGCCATGGTTGCTGCGTTGTCTTGTCTGCCGCTCTGCAGCTTGTTTTCTTCGCTTGGGGGCTTCTCCCCTCCCACACCCCAAGTGACGGAACGTTAGCGCCACCTAACGTGCTGGGGACACAACATGGACCAATATTCCCCGAGGTGTCAATAACGAGATATATTTACTCTGTTACATTTACTTAAGTAACCTTTTTGCAATACACACTTTTACCCCCTTACAATGAGCAACATTCCCTACTCCTTATCTGCAACGTTCCTTTGGTGTTTTACGTGACAAAAATTATTGAAACTTTTGTGATAAATGTGCTGAATTTCTTGGGGCAATAATTTATTCACGATTTATTCTAAATCATTGGAAAATTTAGTTTTTACTGTGGTGTAGGTCTTTGAAAATTGGGAATAATAAAAAAAATCCGTTGAAATTGTTTTACTGATTGAGAGGCTGAATTTACCTCATAATTCAAAGTATATTTATTTTGTCATTTTCTTGTCTGTCTTTGATATTTATTGTAATTTGCCGTGTGGCTCTTAATATAGTTGTTCTTTTAATTACAAATAAAAAACAGGGAAAATGCAATTTGAATAATCAAACGGAGACAAGCAGTCACATAAACACACAGAAATTAAGGCAGGGTTCCCACTCCTCTTGAAATAATTTTCCACAATTATTTAATCTGTTACGGTGCGAGTCAAGTCATAACAACAATACAACATACACTAAAATGCAAATCGATTCTCATCATTCACCCCAAAAAGAGCCATTAAAAAATAACCTGTTTGTGAAGGTCACATCACTGATACTCACTTGAATGTTGGAAGTAAATCAACACGATGGGAAATGGCTGACAGACTAATGAGCTGCTGATGGGTTGGTAAGAGGCCAAAGTTCATGGTAGCCCCCACGGCAATGCCGCAGCCAGGTTGACTGGCCCAGGTAGCGTGATCTAAAAATTGCATGAAAAATCGAAGCGCTGGTCGCTGTGCACATGTACAGTATTTTAATAGAGCTCAATTTATATTAGTTTTTCCTCATTCACACATCATCTGCTTCTGCTGTCGCGCAATGTAGCAAATATAAAATGCTGAGTGAAACGTGGCCAAGTAAGACTACTGTTACTTGTCGTTACAGTAACGCTCTTGAACTGAAAGTCTCTATTTTGCTACTTCTCTGGGAGTAAATACATCATTATTTAGGTCGTTTCCAAAACATAATTGCTCCGTGGAGTAAAAAAAAAACAAAACAAAACAGGTCAATCACAGTATGTAGAATTCAAAACGCAGTTCGTTCAACCCCATCGGACCGTTGGGAGTTCTCTATTCCTCACTATAGAAAGCGTTGGGCGCATTCAAAAGGAACAGGGAGAAACCTGTTTTTGTCTCCCCAAAAAAAGACAAAAAAAACATAAGTTTGTATTACAAAGATTTTACTCACATTTGTCATAAACTGAAAAATAAATATTCTTAGAGTCATTTACAAATATCAATATCCCAGAAGGAAGCACGTTTCCCCACCAAAAAAACACTTGACTGTCATAAATATGTTATCTCTAAATATCCTTTTCACATAGGAAACCAAATACAGGCAAAGTAAACTTAGACCATTAACACAGTCAAAAAAGAGACTGACTGCTTTGTACCTTCGAAGAAAAAAAAAAGATCACCTAGTAATAAGCTGACTGTCTTCATGATGCAGGAAGTAGCGTTTCTTCTTGTGCATGGGGACCTTCACTAACATCTTTTGCGCAGTATGTCACAGTATTTACGCAAGTAAAAAACGTTGTAACCCTTACAGCCACCACGAATAAGAATAAATAGTGTGTATATCAATAAATAATTAAGTACAACACAAGTGGACGAATAAAAAGCAATTTTGTTTTTTGCAAGTCGGGCTCCTGCCTTCCTTGGCCAGAAGGAATGATTAATCACAGACTGATAAACAACAACAAAAAAAAAGTGTTCATCTTCACAAACAAATGTGGAGCTTTTTTTTTTTGTACCTTAACAAATCGTGCAAACATTTTGACTTGATGGAAAGTCAAACACTATATGAGAGCAATTAGACACAATGAATGATGTATGATTTGTGATCACAATGTGGGCTCGGTGCACTGTCGTGAATGTTAAACTTGAGCAAAGGCAAACACTGCATCAAGATGTCGATTCCGGCACACCTTCACCTCCAAGGTCCATTTGTTTACATAAAATGAGGTTTAAAACTTAGCAATGTTAGAAGTGCATGTTATATATAAGTATGGGAAATCGTACTGTTTTTAACCACAATTTGAACAGGAGATCTGTGTTGGGAAAAATAATTGTGTTTACATTTTAGTTCAGTACTCTTTAGGAGCACATTTTGTCATATCTTAAGTTGGATATGGGTCAGTTATTGCTACGGTGTTAATTTTAAGATACGTACATGTCAGAAATGCAGGACCCTTTAAGTACCAGTATGTTGGATAAAACTCAGAAACTAGGTCAGCTGTGATTGGTCATCATCAATCAACACCAAGTGGCAAAATGGGCACCCCCTGAGCAGAAATGAGAAATGCAGCATTTGTGAGTGTGGCATATTCCCGACAACTGTTCCTTTCTCATGGCCTGCACTGGTAAATCCATTTTTTAAAAATAATCCAGAAGGGGGTGTGATGTGGAGTCACAGCCCCCGTCCCAATCTGTCAGGAAGTGGAAATTCGTTCACTTCCCCGACGTCTGTGTAGGGCTGCTCATCCAGCGTGAATGTCAGCTTGTACCTCATCCGAACCTTTTCCTGCCAATCATGTACACACAAACACACGGGTGTGTACAAGCGCAAAACACAAATCTTATATTAATGAGCAAAACAAATGTATGAAGCTGGAGGGGAAAAAACAGCCTAGGGCTAAACACTACCTTGTGAGGATTGGCAAGCAGCACGACCTGAGTGATGACAGCGGGAGGCAGGATGGGGTTGAAAGGAGCTAGATGTGTCCCAGAAGGCGGCTGCAATTTCACTTTCATGGTCTAGACGGGAGCTCACACACACACACACACACACACACACACACACACACACACACACACACACACACACACACACACAACGGATCCACGCACAACCAGAGTAAACAGGCAGCTGCACTCATATTTACCCAAATTGATCAATGCACGGTTTTGAATGATGCTGCCAGAGCGATGCTGCTATTAAGTGATGTATTGTTCCGATGACAGTGTTGATTTATCTTCCCCAAACTACAGCCAAATTTTTGTGGGTTTGTTTATAACTTGATTTTTCAATCTCTTGAACTTCAGAAGAAAAACAATAATAGACATTAAAAAAATAAATAAAAATCAATTGATTTGTCCTGCTACTTTTTTTTTAAGTATTCCATTTTTCTCATTTATAAAGTCACTCACAATCGGCCGCAGCATGCATTTTGACCACTTGCAAAAAATAACGAGTGCCACAGAGCCATATTACATAGTCCGTCTTTACTAAGGTTCTAGTGCTCTTTTCTGATTGAACTCTTTGGGAGGAATTTATTTCTCTCAAGGACATTGACTCGCCTCGTGTATGAAATATGCTCTTTAAATAAAGCTGCCTTCCCTTGGCTTCACAATATGTCTTTTCATTGAGGTTGTAATTTGCGATGGTATCATGCTGAGAGCTGTTCAGCATATTTTTGACTCATGTAGAATAAAATAGAACTTGAATGTCATTGTTACGTTAAAAATGAAAACTAGCCGGGCATCCCCTCACACTTAGCTGTTTTGCAGGTTAAAAAAATAGAAATATAAGATCTAAAAAAAAAACTGTTAAAAAATACAATTATTTACAGAATGCACAAGTGTTCACAAGTTTGGAAAAATACATTTCATGGTCTTTTGTTTTTTTTGTTTTTTTTAATATTGATGAATGGAAAAAAGTGGTCACTCTTTCATCCAGGGCATGAGTCATGCACAGACATTTTTTGCTATATTTTGACATTCTAAAAAAGGCATGGAAAATATGAGATAGTTTTTGGTATGGCGATGTTTTACAACTCATCACAGGGTAAAACCAGAGCATATATTAGCTTTTTAGACAGAATCCCAAAGTAGTGGAACACAGTGTGCAGCTGTCCAACATCAATTCAATTAAAGAGGTTTTACCTTGGGAACAGCAGCCTGCAGTACTATGTCCTTCACAGGAAGCGGGGATGTATTCAGCATGGAGGCCACAATTACCAACACGTCAGACCTGCCGGGTGGACAGTCACTGGCGAAATGCAGAAGTAGTCGAACGCCACCTCTGTCGTATGCTGTGACCGGACATATCTTACCTAAAACAAGGCAGATCAACTTTAGTTGAAAACGAGTTCATTCATTTACTTGTATTAACTTTGTACACCGAATATTCCGCATGCTGCAGATGACATCCCAATAATTCATGTCATTTTTGTCTCAAGTTGGCAGAATGTACGCCTTCTGTGGCCACCTGTTGCCATTCATACAACAGAGTAAATCATTGCATGCACACACTGAGTAAATGCATTTATAAGTCAACTGAGACAAAATTATTTCAGTTACAGTACTACCTGTGAGATTTTCCAATGTCCCTTGTTTCAATTAAGGTTGAGAAACATTCCCGTAGATTAAATGATGTGTTCCACACACCCACTAATACAGACGCCAGGCTACACGAATGTAGCCCAATTTTGAACCGACAGACGTGTCGCGGGCAAACGTAGTGCTTCGTAACCGATTTTGACTTGTCTTTGACGCGTCGTAGCCCATCAAGTGTGACGTACTCAATACCACCACGACGACGAACGTCCGGCATGTAAGAGGTTGTTCGTCTTGCCGCATAGTGCGACATGTCCGACGTCGCCCTTCGATTGTTTTATTTGGAGAATAGACAATCTACACAGTCCTTTCTCCAGCATCCAGGAAAGAGTTCAAACGCTCTTTTTTTTTTCTTGTTCTTTTTTTTTAGCCTTTTCTGAGCATAGAAACAACACACATGCACAAAATGGCCCCGGGGGTCTGTATGGTGACAGACTTGTAGTGTGAAAATCCCACCGAGTCCAAGACACAGAACGATATTTATCTGGTAGTCTGACAGCGCGACCGTCGTGAACGACAAAAAAGTCGCGTAGTTTGACACAAAACTTAACACAAACAAACTTACTCACTTGGTTTGACAGCATGTAAAGGGACAAAGAGATCAGCGAGAGACGTCTCATCTAGCCCGTTTAAAGAGGTCTGATTATTGTTGGATAGACTTCGAGCCGGGGGGCAGCCAAGTGTGACTGGAACGGCTTCTTGGTGCAGGAGATTGGCAGGAGAACACAAACTGCCATGCTTGGCTTTCGTGTTGTCAAAGTGCACCCCGGGGATGCTGTGGGCAGAATCACATAGACCATCAGATGAATACTGCTCTGGCAGCACAGATAACCATTCAAAGAGGCGACAAAAGTGTCGTCATAATTAATCATTTATGCTCCACTTAACTCATTAAATGCCCAGAACAATTCAGGACAGCTTCTAAACATTCAGGGCCAAAAATGAGTTTTCTCATTTTATTTTCCCCGTTTTTTTTCTACATGCTCAAGGAGTGCCAATTACGCAAAATTCCCAGTCGATGGTAGGAGCGCACCATTTTAGATTTAAAATAACCTCTGTTTCCCAAATGTTTACAGTGGGGAGGTAGGACTTAATTCTCATGGTGGCGCACGGTGGCCCTGCCCTCAAGGATGTGACTTGCAGTCGGATAATCTGAAGCATATATTCAAACAGGCAACATGTATTTATAGAATTCACAGACTATGTGTCATGATAGCAGAAGTATCTGTGTGCACAGTACAACAACGTTCTTGGAAATATGACTAGGATGACTAGGGTGTGTGTGTGTGTGTGTGTGTGTGTGTGTGTGTGTGTGTGCGCGCGCGCGCGTGTGTGTGTGTGTGTACAGTTCCAAAATCTGGCATGGGGCCTGTGCAAATGAGGCCAACGGGGAGAGTGAGTGAGCTTCTGCTTGCTGACATTTGAAAAAAGATCAATGTCATCATCAAGGATATAAGTCAACTCGACTTGCATCACTATAATGTCGAGGACACAAAAATCCGGAGTCGTTCAACCCCTGGTTAAAATACCCCCTGCTACTCACCTTTTATTACCGCCTAAATCAAGCAGGGCTAGGTTTTGCTGACTTTGATCCAGTAAAGACGGCGCCAATGGGGAAAGCTGTGCATCGGCAAAGGACTGTGGGAAGGTAACCGCGGTGGCTGACCATGGCGAATCCACTGGGACCGATGCGCTCTGGACTGGACCGATTCGTGTCTGGAGAGTGGACGAGGACGAGAGTGGGGTGGCTAACCCCAAGGCGAGGTTTGACATGGGGTCTGCGGGTCTAATTTTTGCGGTGGTGTCCAAAAGATCCATGTCCTGATTATAATTCTGAATTAAGAAAGGAAACAATGAGACATACTGGCAAAATATTAGGACAGATCGTTAAATGTGTTCAATGTACCTGGAAGGGCTGTAGGGATTTGTTTATACTGGTGGGTAGAACGGATTCAGTGGCAACAGTTCCGGGAGAGTCTGTGAAGAACATACGTGTTAAAATAAATAAATAAATACATAAATAAATCAGTCAATTCGATCTGAAGCAGTGAGTAGTTTCTTGTCGGCAGGCGGGGGTTAGCGAAGATAACCAAAAGTCAGCTCTGCCACGTCAATCTTTCATCTCAGCAAAGCCAGCGGATTTTAAATTAACAAGATTCTTGAGGTTTTGGGAGACCCTTATCAGAGGGCAACAGAATTTAAAAATCACCGGCCACACCATGAGGTATGCCTGCACATTTGATCAGCGCTCAATTTTGACCTGACAAAATGAGAGATTCATTGACTAATTCAACAATACATGAATTATTAGGGTCGTCATTATAGGAAGGTATGCCATTGAAAGCGGTTACTAATATGTACAAAAGTTCGACGTGACGCCCATCCCACCCCCCTCAAAAAATATGAAAAAGTCAGTGCGCGCGCAACGTGTTGAGTGGAATAATGTATATGCCCATGGCCACATACTGAAATTTTATCTTATTCATCTATTTTCTATTGCGGGAGCACTAGAGCCTATCCTCCGTGATTTTGGGTGCACGCGCACACACAGACACAGACACAGACACACACACACAGACACACACAGACACACACACACACACACACACACACACACACACACACACACACACACACACACACACGAACTACTACTGTGATGCCCTTTCTTTCATTCAATTTTATTCTGTTGAAATTTGATTGTCCCAACGTGTGTTTTCATCAATTCAGTAAGGTCCTTGGAGGACTTCATTAAAACATGGATTTCACAAAAACTGCTGAAACATTTTGATCAAATACCAACGCACATGATTCTCATGGAGGAGCACGCAGAATATTTCTGTTTTCTCGGGCAGAGGGCTCATATTTTTCTTGTCACTCACTGACAGCAGTATGAGTCAATTGCCTCCCTCTGGCATTGAACACTGACAAACGTTGAGGTGAATGTTACCTAAAGTCAGCAGCTCTTCATCCAGGAGAGAAAACGATGCGGGCACCTTGTCAGAGCTCGCAGGGGATGGTACAGCAACAGCGGTTCCGCATAGAAGATCAACATGAGAAATCACATTCGATGTCGAATCTTTCTCTCTTAGTTGGGAGAAAGCTGAGATGTCCATCAGGTTACAGGTTATTATTATTTGTGCATGAAAGGGTTAAATAAACAAATTGCGATCACCGGAAAACGAACGTTTTTTTCCAGGTTCTGTGTAGAAACTACTATATACATAGAAGATCAACATGAGAAATCACATTCGATGTCGAATCTTTCTCTCTTAGTTGGGAGAAAGCTGAGATGTCCACGTCTGTTGTCAAATCAATCAGACTCTCTGTTCGGAGTGTGCGGCTGGTGCCTATTGCGAGGAGAAAAAGTAGCGTAGGCTAATATTATCAGAAGGTCAGTTCACATCTAAAAACTCAAAAGTAATATCACAGCGCATATTAGTATTTTCTTGATTTTATCACCAGTGGCATTTGCATCGCACGCGGCATCTTTTGCCTGACCTCTGGCAGCAATTATGTGGAGAGTGTGGCATGTTGTTCGAGCTACAGAATTATCTTTTCATGTTATAAGCCCGAGTGAACAGTAATGGACTACAGAAAAATTAGGATCTATTGCGCATCTTTTCTACAAATCTAAAATGTATATCATAGTCGTCTGTTGTCAAATCAATCAGACTCTCTGTTCGGGGTGTGCAGCTGGTGCCTATTGCGAGGAGAAAAAGTAGTGTAGGCTAATATTATCAGAAGGTCGGTTCACATATAAAAAGTCAAAAGTAATATCATAGCGCATATTAGTATTTTCTTGATTTTATCACCAGTGGCATTTGCATCGCACATGGCATCTTTTGTCTGACCTCTGGCAGCAATTATGTGGAAAGTGCGGCATGTTGTTCGAGCTACAGAATTATCTTTCCATGTTATAAGCCCGAGTGATCAGCAATGGACTCCAGCAAAATTAGGGTCTATTGCGCATCTTTTCTACAAATCTAAAATGTACATCATAGTTGGATGTCACTCTCCCCCTTGATATTGTAAATGTGGTTAAGTGTTGTTGTAAAACACAAGGGACAAGGATCCGTCTGAAGACCCAGCCTATGAATTTGGACATAGCTATAGACAAGCAACTGAAGTGTGTAAGCGAACCCACTAATTTTACAAGACTGATAAAATTCTCAATAGCAGAAAAGGTATGCACATTAATATTATTACCTGTACCTCGTTTGACTGCTGATGGTGTTTTAGTCACTCCATTTATGGATTGGCTTTCCACAATTTCCTTGCAAGAATTAATTATACTGGTGAGGTCATCGTTGGCCTGCAAGATGTCACCTGGTTTAGATGAGAGTGGAAAGATTGGCGTGAACTTTATGTCACTGTTAAATCCCAACACACACACAAAAATAATTATGAACACTAGAAAGTGAACATTGCAGTTGAGATCCGCCACCGCGATATTGCGCACTTAGAATATCAGGCTAGGCTCAATTCCATGTCAAGGGAACAGACGTTGTGGCTCCGACGGCTCCCATTGGCTGGATTTTCCACCAGGACACCG
>NW_017842060.1:7296496-7357238 GCF_001891065.2 Hippocampus comes | reverse complement strand
CACGCGCGCGCACACACACACACACACACACACACACACACACATACACACACACACACACACACACACACACACACAAACACACACAAAACAGAACCCAACAGCCCAGATTTTTGCCATAAATCAAATGGGGGAAAAAACATTTCGGTGTGCCATCAATTGTCGTCAAGAGTGAAAACAAGATAAGAATAAGACGAAGAATACAAAGCTACAAAGAGACCCTATGTGATCCTTTTCAAAATACCTCAGAATTAAAGAAAGAACATTCTGTATTTTACAAAATTAATTACATCTTTCAGTATCAGTCCCGAACTGCCTTTGTACATATAAAGGCCTCCTTGATCTGCAGATGAGTAAATAAACATCCCATGGCAGTCAGTATCTGAAAATCAGCTTGCACAATTTCTGACAGTCCGACTTGTTCACGCATGCAATGGACACATGCGTGTGTCCACACACTCAATCATAAACAGCCACACACAAACGTGCCCCAAAAAAAGCGATGAGAAGACAATTTAAGGATAAAAGGAGACTGAGGAGGACGGTGAGCTCAGTGCTGATATGCCGTGTTCAAACATGCCGGGTGTGAAATTATTCAAAACGGTTGCTCTTACTCTGCTTTTGTGCTCATCATCAAACACAGGACTCTTTGGCTGCTGAGACGGAGATGGTGGCACAAATTTTGCATCCAGAGAGATCTCTGGGTCAGCTAACACAATGCCTGAAAACATGAATGCACATTATTTGACAACACCAAACTACCTCATAAATTTACATTCATAATAGCATGTACAGTAATTCCTCGTTTTTCACGGTTAATGGGGACAATGAAACACCGGCAAGGGGTTGGAGCGCAGCTTAACTATTCAAAAAAAGTTAGAGCTTAAACTAAAAAAAAGTAATCGAGAACACTAAGATAGAGTATGCGAGACACAAAAAGGGAAGGTGCTGTGTGAGGTTGTGATGATGCACAGCCAATCAACTGACGGGATAAATCCACTCGTGCTCTCATTGGTCGATGTCGCGTCGGGAACAAATCGGGCCTTGAAGAGGACCCGTGGCATGTACAGTACAGTACAGGCACATACAAAGCCTCTGAGTCGTTTTTATTTTCTGATTATTATTTTTTTAAATGAATATAGTCGTTTGCAAAAAAAACGGTGAAGCACTGAAGCCGCAAAACGAGAAGCGCGATGGCTTACTGTAAATATAATCTAGTATCATTCCATTGTACTTTTACTGACCTTGACTCTTCAACATCTGATAAGCCTCACAGATTTTGGTTTCCTCAGGTAGATATATGGTCCAACCGTAAATCATCTCAATCACTTTTGACTTCAACTTGACAGACACTTTGTCTCCTAGATACTAAAAGGGGTAAAAAGCTCCGGATGATGCAAAATCCAAAGTAAAAATTGCTCGTCGCTTTTGGTGTCACTCACTTTGGGTGAGATCACTTTAATGAGCTCATTTAGAAAGCGGAATTTCCCCACTTCGTTCTGAAACCTCTGGCCGCAATTCTTCATGCAAGCTTCCAGTACCTGTTGGATGAAAATCAACAAATTAATTAAATAATAATAATAATAATGATGTCGAAAGTTGCCTTTCAGATGTGCAGGTCACAGGCAGCTGAGAAGTTTCAAAGCTGACAGCCAATTAGCAACATTTTTGCTCAATAGGTAAGTTCATCACCATTTTTATGGCCTTTTTAATTAATTGTACCACCACCTGTCAGACTGCCCTGACAAATATCAATTTGTGACTTGTGTGGTACAGTTGCATGCTGTCATGTTGTGTTTGTGTTGATGGCTTCTATCACTGCAAAGGAATAGAGCCAGTATTAAGAGGTTGATTAAGTTGGCTAAACTCTCACTGAAGGCCCCGGCACCAAATAAAATGAATCTAAAGCACCCCCCCCCGCCAAAAAAAAAAAAAATTCTTTTGACTCACGAAATTGCACTGTACATAAAGATGACATACCATCAAGGCTTGTAGTGCCTCCCATTCCTGTGGTGAATGGACCTTGTGTACCAAGAGTCTTGCAGCTATTTGCGGTCTGGGAATATGCGGCACAACAATACAAACATTTATCATAACGTTCACATCATAGAGAGCTGGCAATTCGCTTCGTCAAGCACAACGAGCAAAAACTGAGTAGCCGAATTGTATGGGTGTGTTTGGTCATTGTGGGAAATGTTTGCACTGATTGTATCAACGTGATCTTACCCCTCGAGCTCCTTATTGATTTGGTCGCAGAATCCCGTAATACACTCCCAGTCTTCTTGTCTGTTGGAAGGATCGGTGGCCTTGTCTGGATGGGGGAAGGAGGTCAACGTGTGAGGTGGTGTAATGATACAGGGATGCACAACATAATGTAATAAACGCAGTTTTAAGAAGAGTGATGGGCAGTAGCGGCGTTAAAAGTAGCGGGGTTGCTATGCTGGCTACATTTTTAAATACGGTGGTCATCGCATTGCTGTTTTCATCAGTAAGTGGGTCATTTTTCGGGATTGGAACTACTTCCCTGATCACTGATGCGGTTTGTTCACAGAAGCCACTGTTCCCCATGTAGTTGTGCACCTTTAACTGAACGTGGCATACATTTCTTAATAGACCAAATATTCAATATTTTGTTTAAAAATAAAATTGTCCACACAAGGGTAAGCCTGTTGCTGCTCCTTTGCAGTAAAACGTTAAAGCCGACAGGCGACAGGGGCTGAAGGTATTAACGTGTAGTGACAGCGGCAGAATTAGTTGGTCAAGTACTTTTGAAGCTCAACCACAACAAAAAGTTACTTCCCCTCAGTGCTAAATGACAAACGGGCGAATAGTGAACAGCTGTGTCAGAGCGACTTTTTCTGTCAACACGAAACTATTCAAACACAAGCTTAACATACATTTCGCTCTCAGCTACCGAAGCAGCTTTGACAACAGACAAATCTATTTTCTCTTTCAGGGGAATTTTATATGGCTGAAATGGACTTTTAAAGTGTACTTAGTACTTACTAAGCCAGGACTCGAGTGAGTCGCCGCTCGCCGCCATGTTGGCGCTCCTATTCAAGCAAAACAACGCCTCGTTGCCGATGCGTTCAATGACTGTCGGCAACTATAACACTATAACTGTCATGACCGCCTCACCCACCACTGTCCGAAGTGTGAATAACCTCGCTATGTGTTATTCGAGTTTTAAATACGGTGGACCTCACCATACCCGGATATTCGCATTTTTTATTATTATTTTCAGGGCCTACACGATTAAATCGGCCGATTATAACCCTTCACAAAACAAAAGCCGAAATAATCGGACAAATGGACAATGGTTTCCAATTGTATTTATAGCAGTTTTACACCCATAACGAGGATCTCATTATTCATTGCATGCAAATCTATACCAGAACCTTGTATCCTTAAATATATAGAATGACATATTTTGATAAGATTTATGAACCTGTCTTTCAAAACAAAGCGCATCTTAATGTAGTTTTTTTTTTTTTTTTTTTACAAGCAATGCAAGTGAGAAAAGCAAGATTTGAAAATACATGTAATAGTTTCTATGAGACTATGCTTTGACTCTGAAACATACTTGACTCTTCTCGGCTATGAATATACTGTATATAACAATCTAATGAAAAATACTAAGAACACCAGTAAGTGAGCATCACCTCTTCTGCATGATGGCAATCTAATTCCTCATGCTGCTTGTAACCTTAAAAAGACGTGGGTTGAGGACAGCCTGTAAACAACAAACTCATAATCATGCAGAGTAATGCCTGCAATCATACCAGAAGGAGTCCTGCAGGTTCAGGAGTACAACACATGCAGATGAGCGCTGAGATCGACTTCATATTAACAATAACAACAAAAAGGTACTTCTTGCTGTTGCATCAATACTGCATCGTGAGAAAACAGAAATCAATATTGTTTATGACACAAGAGGGCTTTTAGTTCACAGCAAACATCTAGTCTATGTGCTTTTTGGCCTGAATGGAGTGAGGTTCTCCTACTTTTACATTTCCTTTTCCCGTTCATGACATTTATTTGTGGTTTTACAAATACAATTTTCAGTTTTCATAAATGAAAAAAATTTGAACCGACTAAAGAACAATGCATCAACATGAATAAAAGTATGAGGGGAGCATGTATAGGTACATATAGAAACAGAGCGGTCTAAGTACAGAACCTTGTGGTATGCCTTGACAGACTAAAGCTGGAGTGGATGTGGAGGCAGAGGTGCTCACAGAATACATGTTATTGAGGAGGATAGAATGAGAAACTGTCAACAGGAAAACAGAGATGGATGAAAAAGATGGGACAGAAAAGTCCCTAGTCAGGAGATTGTTTGTGATTTTGATGTGGATTGCCTCAGTGCTGTTGTAGCATCTGAAGCAGGGGCGGAGCCACGTGGTGAGTGGCGTGGGGAGATCACGGGAATCATAAATCACAAAACTCTAGATAAGAGCTAGACATTTGGGAATTAAGATAAGACAGTGACAGAGCGTGATAGATTGTCATTCATTAGGGGACAGGGAGAAGAAAAACATCTGCTGATAAAGAAAACCAAAAAACTTGGATTATTCACCACACGTCAAATGTTTTCATTCAAAGTACAGATTAACAGCAGACAAGGAAATTGGTGGCAAGAAAGAAAGTACTGGGGTGTGCAACAGAGCCACTTCTTTTGGGGTGTGGGTGAAGGCTATATTTGGAATAAAAGTGACGCAAACTCTCCAGGATTTAACCACTTTGTGAAGTCAAAAATGTCTCTTTTAATTGGGCCCAGGTTCCAATTTAAAGTTTGAGACTGCTGTGGGGGCCCAGCCCGGCCCACTGGGACGGAACACCATAACTTCTGTTTTCCCTTCGTTGAAATTTCAGAAATTCTGAGCCATTTTAGGCTTTCATTTCATCTGGACGGGACAAATGTATTTTACTGTCAAGTCACATTTTTTTGTGGTGTAAACAGGATTCCCGCCCGAGTATATTATTTTAATTATTAGTATTTTTTTAAACTGGGGAAAACGGCCTTCCATAGATTCTTACTTTGCTGATTGAAACCGTGACTTGGGCTCTCATCAGACATGCGCATGGCGAGACAACAGCACATCTGGCTGGCTAAGAGTGACACAGAGTGCCTGGATACTGTCGAAACATTTTCACTCATTTACGTTCGATTTCATTCACATGCATTGCATTCTGGAAAGAGACGTTTCTTTTTCCACATGTGTAACAGGTGGAGAATAATGATGGCGAGTCCCTGTCGAGGGAGAGGGAGAGGATGAGGGTGGGGGAGAGAGAGAGAGAGAGAGAGAGAGAGAGAGAGAAAGAGAAACGGACTACTCCTGTGTGTGTGAACAGAGTAGTCTCATCCTTGTAATGCTCACAGCTATTCCAACTGAGCTCTATGTGCAAGAGCTCCCGTGTATAAAGAGCATTTTTCTTTGGCGTTCTCTTGATTTGACTTCGTGTAACTTGCCCATACTTGCGAAAGCAGCGATGGATTTCTTCACCGAGTCCAATTTCTCCCTAGGATACATCAATGCATCATTAGGTGGGTGAACAGGTAGACTGGTATGTGTTATATTCAATGTTTTTTTTTTTGGGGGGGGGTGGGGGTTATACTTTCCATTAAAAAAAAAAACGAAACATGCTTTCATTTCCTACAGCTGCATCGCAACTTCCCCCCTGTAAGAGGGAAACATCCCAATCCATATCACATCTTGTGCAACATCGGTCGAAGCTGTGTTTTTGGTTTCATTTGGTAAGTTTTTCTTCAGTCATGGGACTCATGCGCATCTTGTGCACACTATTGTCTGAAATAGCGCACCGTCTCTTTGTCTGTGTTCAACTGCCTGATTCCTCTGTAATTACTGAACTCATCCACTTCCCACAACCCACACCTTCCTTTTCCTCTCTGCCTTCCTTTTATAAACGCCATTGTTCATCTGCTTCACATCACTGGAACTGTTCGGTAGAAACGGCAAGCCTGTCACACCATTGTTGAAGGATAAAAAAAACTAAGTGCAGATCACCCCAAAAAAAAAAATCTTAACTTCTGCCCTTTCTCCACAGCTGTGACTCACTCTCTCGGAACATTGCAAATCAGATTTATATCAATCACATTTGCTTTTTTTTTATTTTATTTTTTTTAACTTCCACCCACCTCATTTTATAATAACTCATTTCGCTCCCAACTGAATTTAATCTCTGTCTGTTCAGATTTAAGGCTATTGCGCCCTTACTCGTTATTGTCGACTTTTTAATCAATATGTATAATTGAATTGCTAAATTTCAATTCATTTTTTATATGATAAAATAGTTAAAAGCCAGGACTTATTTGGAAGAAAATTTCTTGGAAATAGAAAATACTACCTTTTATTTAGTTTATTATGTCTGGATTCTTTTCTTAACCCTATCAATTGGACATCTTATCAGGTTATCAGGTTACAGGTTATTATTATTTGTGCATGAAAGGGTTAAATAAACAAATTGCGATCACCGGAAAACGAACGTTTTTTTCCAGGTTCTGTGTAGAAACTACTATATAAACTACTGTATAAAAATCCTCCCTTTATTGCACTGCTTGAAGTCCAATGTGTGTTTGCTGGTGGGCGAGCAATTTGTCTTCAGTGAATTCAAAACAAAAATAAAACAATATTTCTCCCAAAATAAAATAGAGTGAAACAATTAAGACCCAAAGCTTATATTTGAAAAAGAAGACACTCTCTGTAGAACAAAGGTTTTGGTTAGAGTTATTGTTATTGTTTTTTTGTGAGAGTATCAGGTGAGCAGCTGCGCGTCTCTGGGTGCATGTGTTGTGTGTTTGCTGGTGGTGGTGGTGGGGGGGCCTGCGGGTGGAGATTAGACGAAGCAAAATAATTTTTTTCTCTATGAAGATGACCTTTAACCTGTACAGCGCAACTGGAAAAAGGGAGTCAGGGAAAGAAAACTGAACAACTGATAATGTGTCTTTGCACAAGTGTACACACCCTCCGATAACTCAGGTGGGGCTTTGTTCAGAATCCACCAATCGCGTTCAACATTCCTCTCATGTCAAGTGGGAGTCCGCACACACCCGTTTCGAATTTTTTATTCATTTATTTGTACTTTCTTGTACAGCTTACAGGTCACATCAATGACCTGGTATTTCGACAGGGGTGTGTAGACTTTTTATGTCCACCGTATGGCCCTATTCATCTCGGAATGGAGCTCCCTTGGTTATCTCATGTTTGGTGGAATTCAAAATGAATGAGATTCTCGCTTTGTGTCCAACTTTCAAACGCTCAAAGTCATCCGTCATCTTTCTGCCAACATGTTGATGGGGGAGCTGTGAACTTTTAACTTACTGCGGTCACGCACTGAACGCACGAGGGTGAGGGCACGATTACAGACAAGAACTGGATCTATTTCCCGCCTCAGGATGTTTGGAAAGTGAAAGCCTTCCTCGTGTTGACACCAAGGCCAGCTCTCGTCTCCCTATTCCTGGACAACAACCAATTCCTTTCAAAGTCATGTTCAATTTACTTGACATTTCAGCAATTGTCCTTTTTAATATCTACCAAGCACTTTCTTCAGTTCAATGAACTGTCAGTTGTTGCGTTAGCATTTGATGTGGAGATGGTGACAGACACGTCAAATGCTAACGCAACACCTGTTGCGTTCAGGAATCCTGGGAGATTAATATTACAATAATGGCAGGTTATCGAAATATAATTTAAAATGGCCACATTACATTGAATTTGATGCAATATATGAGCAAAAGTACAGGAAAAATAAATCATACTTTTTTTAAATAATGCAATGAAATTATTTAGGGGGGCTAAAGACATATTTAGGGAGGCTGAAGCCTCCCTAAAATAGGCCTAATGACGCCCATGGTTAAAAGCCAGGACTTATTTGGAAGAACATTTCTTGGACAATAGAAAATACTAGCTTTTATTTAGTTTATTATGTCTGGATTCTTTTCTTAACCTTGTCAATTGGACATCTTATCAGGTTATCAGGTTACAGGTTATCATTATTTGTGCATGAAAGGTTTAAATAAACAAACTGCATCACCGGAAAACGAACGTTTTTTTTCCAGGTTCTGTGTGGAAACTACTATATGAACTACTGTATAAAAATCCTCCCTTTATTGCACTGCTTGAAGTCCAATGTGTGTTTGCTGGTGGGCGAGCAATTTGTCTTCAGTGAATTCAAAACAAAAATAAAACAATATTTCTCCCAAAATAAAATAGAGTGAAACAATTAAGACCCAAAGCTTATATTTGAAAAAGAAGACACTCTCTGTAGAACAAAGGTTTTGGTTAGAGTTATTGTTATTGTTTTTTTGTGAGAGTATCAGGTGAGCAGCTGCGCGTCTCTGGGTGCATGTGTTGTGTGTTTGCTGGTGGTGGTGGTGGGGGGGCCTGCGGGTGGCTTGCTTGCTTGTTTGTGATACTACGTTTTGGGGGGCAATTATCATTTGCAAAGTTGTGGCCAGAGTCACAAATAGGTAACCAGTCACACATTTGGAACGAGAGTCACAAATATGTAGCCAGTTACTCTGTATCATACCACGAGGGGGCGCAAGCACCAAAAACATTGGATACTGCTGACGGTGCCGAAAAGGCAGAGACATTTATGGAAGCCACACAAATGGAGTCTTTACTCGTAACAGTCCAGCCTTTGGTATCTCGTAAACTTTCAGTCGCAGAGAAATGACTACATTATAGTTCGGGGTGCATATGCTCAGTCTTGACGTACATGCGTAGTGACATCATCGTTTACGTACTTGAAAATGGCAGCGTCCGTCCAGATCTGGTTTGTCGCGGGAGAACTTTTAACTTGTAAAACTTGTACATTGTTTTAATCAAGCTGTTGCTTTGAAAGTGTTCAAAAAAACCACTACTGTGCGAAACAGACGAATGAACTCCTCCTTGATAAATTAATCAAGCTGTTGCTTTGAAAGTGTTCAAAAAAACACTACTGCGCGAAACAGACGAATGAACTCCATCTTGATAAACCCCATAAATTTCACATCATGGGTCTTAAAAAAAAAAAAAAAAAGTTAAAAGTACCTTACTTTGCTATAATGTAGATTTAAATACCACAAATCCGATTTAAATCCGATCAATTTCAGTTAAGTGTCCAGCCCTACCTTCTGATCTAAAATTTCCTCACCCATGACTGCATGTGTCCTTTTTCGCTGCTTTGTTGTATCTCCAGCTGCGGACAGTCCTCCTCACTACAACACCATCCTGCTGGTCATCTTTGGCGGCATCTTCCTGTTTGGCATCCTGGGCAACAGCATCGTTATCTACACCATCATGAAGAAAACAAAGTGTCGTGCCAAGCAAACCGTCCCGGACGTCTTTATCCTCAATTTGTCGATTGTGGACGTCCTCTTCCTGCTCGGAATGCCCTTCCTGATCCACCAGTTGCTAGGCAACGGCACATGGCGGTTTGGTGCCACCATGTGCACGGTCATCACGGTGCTGGACTCCAACAGTCAGATCGTGAGCACGTACATCCTCACGGCCATGACGCTGGACCGCTACGTGGCCACGGTACATCCCATCCGCTTCAACTACATCCGCACGCCGTGCGTGGCCTGCTTTATCATCGCTGTCGTCTGGGCGCTGTCTCTGATCACCATCATCCCCGTGTGGATGTACGCCGACCTCATGCCCCTTCCTGGCGGACTGGTGGCCTGTGCATTGCTCCTGCCCGACCCGGTCACCAACACGTACTGGTTCACGCTGTACCAGTTCTTCTTGGCCTTCGCCATCCCTCTTGCGATCATCTGCAGAGTGTTCTTTAAAATCCTGCAGCACATGTCCACCAGTGTGGCCCCGCTACCCCAAAGAAGCCTGAGGGTACGCGTCAGGAATGTAACGCGAATGGCGGTGGCCATCTGCTTGGCTTTTTTCATTTGCTGGGCCCCCTACTACATCCTGCAGCTCGTTCACCTGGGCGTGCAGAACCCCAGTATGGCCTTCTCCTACGCCTACAACATCGCCATTAGCATGGGCTACGCCAACAGCTGCATCAACCCCTTCCTCTACATCGTACTTAGCGAGACCTTCAAGAAGCAGTTCGTCAGGGCTGTGCGGCCGGCCAACAGGAAGTTCAACGTCCATTCCAGCACCACAGAGGGTGACAGTGTGTGTATGAGGATGGTGCCCGAAGGTGCTCACCTGGAGCCAGCGCCAAGGGAGATACCTTCAAGTGTAGAGCCACAGTGAAGCAAATGTGCTTTCCCTTTGCTTTTTGAACAAAAATACAATCTGGATTAGACATTAGCCAGGTTAATCTGCTTTCACGTCTTCATGCCACAGAAAAGCCAGTGATCTTGATGATCCATCTGTCGAGTTTCTATTATCCTGTTCAAGATGGGAGAAAGGCAAACAATTCACTGGGCTGTTAACCAATGAATCGCAGGGCACACAGAGAGAAAAGCAACAGTACAATACATCTTTATTGACATAGCACTTTCACAACAGCTGCAGCTGTAACGAAGGACTTTACAGAACAGTTCACATAAAATAAAAGATAACAGGACACACAACATAAAACATGGACAGCCATACAATCGTAACAACTATTCCTGCATACGTCTTGTTGTTTGAAACAGTTATAGATGAAAGAAGAGAGAATCAAAGTCTCCTTTTAACAGTGGGTCAGAGACATTGTGCCCCAAACGTGCATGACGTCCCACATATCGGCTACAAGCAAAATTTGAAAGTAAACAAGAAGCTGTGGCGTTCACTGGTGAAAAAAGAAATGGGTTCACTTCTATCAATTTTAATTTTCAATTCCAAGCCGCGACTCTCAGTTCCAAATACGCATCTGCGCTCCACGCAGACGCTCCTCTCTCCTCATCCTCGACTCCAACAGCCATCCTTCCAGCCGCACTCACCCAGACTGTCCAACAGCGCCTACATCTCCGCTGAAGAAAACGATCAATTTTAGTTTGGCTTCAATTCCAAGCCGGGACTCTCAGTTCCAAATACGCATCTGCGCTGCACGCCAACGCTTCTCTCTCCTCATGCTCGGCTCCAACAGCTATCCATCCAGCCGCACTCACGCAGACTGTCCAACAGCGCCTACCTCTGCGCTGAACAAAAGGGGACTGAGAAAAACGCTGCCCAGTACAGGCACAAAAGAACACAAGCGCCCGGAGGGACTGTCAAGCGGCGACAGTCAAATAGCGCCGGCATTCCATTCCATCAAAATCTGTGCTGGTACACGCGTGCTGCCGAGAAGGCGCAACCATCAAGCACAGATCTTTTTCCTTCGACGAATGCCGTGGCCAAAACTCTAAAAACAACCCACAACGGGTCCACACAAAGGACAACAAACACAATATGAAAAAACAAACGACAACTAAGGTGTCATTTTGAAGTCGACCTTCACAACACTCACAGTTCTATTGACACCTTCACTTTGTAGGAACTGAACTCATGCTGCCTGCATGGAAGTCGGGTGATTGAACTGGGAAGCGCTTTTCATACTGCTCTGTGTGCTGTTGTCAGATCTATTTATTGTGTATGTCGTGAGGAGCACGCACCGTGGAATGGAGAATTGCTGGGAAGAGTGGCCGGGCGTCTTCCTTCTTAAAATGAGCAGAGCCAGGGCTTTCTTTTACTACAATCCAAGCTACATCTTGTCAAGGTGAGGTCTATTTATCGTTGAACCAGCGACAAGTCCCAATACTTACTTCCTGGTACGTTGCTCTGGTAGCACTTCCAAATATGGGCATGTTGGCAACAGGAGCTCCGTCTCGTGTTTCTGCCCAGCCGTGCAAGGCTTTACATATACGGGATATTTAATGGAAAAGCTGCTTTTAATGTGTGTATATAGAGGAAATGTAATTTCACATACCTTAAATTCAGGTCTTCGAAACAATTTAAAATATTTCTTTGATATATTTTAGACACCCACTTTTATTTCTTCACTTTTAAATGTTTTTAAAGTTTTCCATTGATGTCTTTAAACGTCACCGTACATTCTAGCAATTTTTGTCAGCTATTTTTGCTTTCTCTGCTTTGATCTGAACGGTAACCGTTGTGTTTGCAACTGCTTGTACGTGTTGTGTCCTTGTATTTGAAATGTGCAAAACAAATAAAATTGCACTGCCTTGCTGTATTTACATTGTACAGGGTTCCACGGGTCCTTAAAGTTCATAAAAATCCATAAAAAATAAGTTGTAAAATTGTGTTCTTAATTGTCCTTAATTTTCAGGGAAGGCTTCTAAAATCAATAAAATCCTTAAAAATTAACCTGTGGTGTTCATTTCATTTGCGTGTGTCATTTTCTCCACCCTTCCAATTAATAGTTTTGTCAGAAAATGCGCCTGGCGCCCTTCCCCTCAAACCCCGCTGTCGGGCTACATACCTTCCTGGTTCCCGCTCTGCTTTTCCCGCCGTCTCCGATCAGTTCTGATGATGATCGCGTGATCACTTCGGGTCATTTCGGGCCAATTTGACAGACAGTATGTCAAATAAAGGGTTAGCTTTGCCCCTAAAAATAAAGATGTGCCCTTCCTTTGGCAGCAATGATTTGAACGATAGCTCAGTGATATGTGGCTTTCTGCTCATTAAATTCACTGTGAAACCCCTGCTGAATGGAGAAAAAGTTCTTCAAAAATGGCTAAATTAACCCTCAAAAGTCCTTACAAGGTCCAAAAATAAAAAGCAAGTGGAAGAGTGGGAACCCTGGTGTAGCTCATCCTCAAATTTGTGACGTGTGTCTCCCAATCCGTAATGCTACACATTATTTTAGATACCTGTGCATATTATTATTCTTATTTTGCAAAATTGCAATGTGGTTAGTGGTACAGCATTAAGCGGTGGATTACGTCACTGAAATCCCAAGTGAATACCAATGCTCAAAATGCATTGCCTGTCACCGTTACCTACACATGGAAACGTTTCCCTTTTTTTCTGAGAAAAAAAATTACTTTGATGGTTGATAAGCCTTTCAGAAGTTTGACAGTGGAAAAGCTTTGACTCATCTGCTGCCTTCCCTGCCTCAAATTCCTTTTGATGGCCCTGCAACACAAAAAAAAAATTAAATAACATTGTGGCGGGGGGACAAAAAAAATATCAAATTAAGTCTGGTATTAATGCCAGGAGGCTGTTTGAATATTCAGCTTAAGTTGACCACCTTGATATTAATGCTGCTTGATGTGCAAAGCCAAATTTCATTCGTGAAAAAAATCCTACTTCAAAAACAGTTCGTGACCTTTTGATGACAGAACCTCTGAGGTTTGATTTGTTTTTCGAAATGCATCAGATGGAAGGCTTCAGATCACTGATTCGAAACAGATGGGTGGCAGAAATCTGAAATTAAATGTCAGACTGGACGATTTAACTTGACTCAAAGCTTAAGAAGAATAACACAGCAGGTGCTTGAATTTATTGCAATTTTGTTTTGTTAAGTGTTAACATTTAGTACATACCTTTATCCCATGGCATGCCAACTCTGTCCTCGTCTGGCCACAGTATAAAACGTAAAAATCTCTCAAAACCATCAGTCATGCTCCTGCGTGTGTGTGTGTGTGTGTGTATATATATATATCAAATAAACACACCAGGGCTAGTGCTTTGACAAACTTCTGCTCATGAATCAACGGGATTCTAAATTTAGACCGGGCAGAATGGATCTTAACTGGATGTAGAAGCAGCGTGATAAAGAGCAAGAAAAATAAGCAGACTAAAATTTAATTTTTTTTAAATCACACCATAGGAAAAAAATAAATATATATATCGTTTTTATTCATGGTCTTGGAAAAATAAAGTTATACAACTCAATGTGATTCTCACACATTCAAGGACATATCTGAGTGTTTCTAAAAGATGTGAACAGCAGGCTAGACATGTCGCACTTCAGAACACACACACGCGTGCATTTCATTCCATCCCTCCCGCACACAGACGGCAGATCGGTATGACTCCAATGTAGAAATCTTGCATATTATAAATGCTTGTGTTTTAAAACAAGGGCTCAGCTTCAAAGAATGTAAAGTGGACATACTTTAACTGGGGGATAGATGGGAAAAAAAAAGTTCCTCTCTGAAGTTTAGATGATCAATTGTTGTTTCAAAGTAAACTTTCCATTGGAATTTGTGACACTTTTGAGGAATTAAGGGGAAGGAATGAGGACTTCACAAAATTGAATACAGTATAGTGGGCAACACATGGCAAACTGGTCAGTGGTAAGAATCCGGTCACAATGTTCAAAACAGAATGTCAGTGTTGCATTCAGAGCATTCAGTCATCAATTTGCCTGTGTCTTCGAAGATGTAACACTGACACTGCACACAAACCGGCCGAGCTGTGTGCGCCGTGGCGGGTCGCCCATCTGACTCGATTCAGTCGAATGAGCATCATTCCATTCTGGAAGGCGAGGCCTCACCAACAAGTGAGTATTGAGTTGCACAAACCGATTCGGTTTTCTCATTTGTGCACAGAGATTCTACACAATCTGGACCAGGTGTTGGCTTGTTGTCAAATATATAATGGCTAGTGTTGCTGCAAGCCCCTGGGTGAAAAACAATGCAAGTGAATTCCAGAATGGAATGTTTGTATGTGTGGGTACTGCAAATGAATCCCTTACTTTCAGTGAAATTAACATCTTCATGCCGATGCTGTCTGAAATGGAGTTCATAAAAGAAATTTTTTTCAATTTAAATCAGTACTGTATTATATTGAAGGTAGTGAGCGCCCCCCGCCCACCACGCCCATCTTGCGTTTGCATGAGCATTCTGAAGTGTCATTATTAATTGCACTGTCAACAGTACATTTTGTTGCTGTAGCACACTGTTAGATGTTGAACATTTAACATTTTAGAAAGTGTAACTTCAACACCAGGTAGTGTGAATGGATATCGACACTTGACCAGTGTTAAATTTAACACCCTTGGTGTTGAATAAACACCAGCAGATTTGCACCGGCGGGACCGGGCCAGGACTTGAAAATTGCAAATCTGCATATAATGGACGCGAATTAAAAAAATAATATTGTGTGTGTGTGTGTGTGTGTGGGGGGGGGGGGGCTACCCAGAGAAAATCCACACAGGCACGGGGAGAACATGCAAACTCCACACAGGAAGGCCGGAGCTGGAATCGAACCCGGGATATCTCAAATCATTTTCAATTGAAATGCTACTAATCAGTTTTAGCCGTCCAACACATCCCAACAAAAACGTATGTAAAGTGTTTTGGAAAAATGGCGAGCTAAAATACATTAGTGCTATATGATAGTGTAAATGTATAAAAACGGAGAATATAATTGAATGTAAATAACAATAGGCAGGAGAACATTTTAAACAGAGCTGGCTTTATATGTCCCTAAACATACTTTTAGCGCTGATTTCGAAAATGTCTTCACTTCTTCTGGCAGATAACTTTTTTGAAGATATGAATGTTTTGATTAAGTTGGACCTACAAAAGCTTGCACGGCATGGGTTTTACCATGTCTTATTTATAGCTATGACGTTCCAGAAAAAAAAAAATTCAGTTGCTGAACCAAACCCCAAATTCCTAAACACTAAAATATATTTTTACTACACTACAGTGTATTCCTATCATATTATTGTTAGGAAGGGGTTCGGATAATGGATGGTTGGATAGCAAACTGCTAGAAAAATACAAAGGCAGATTCGGAATCAGCGCAAAACATTCACTTAGAAAAGTTAACTTGCATTTCTGATTAAAAAAAAAAAAAATGTTGACCAGCGTAATAAAAAGCATTTTTTTGTTGCTGCGATTCAATGAACATTGTGCTGCTGCTTCTGGTGTGTTGTTGTTCTTTGAAGGTGAGCTAAAATAGGGTATGAATGAGTCAAGCTTGACATGCTCTCCGAGTTAGACAGCCTAACTAGCGGTTCGAAGGGGGAAAGCAAAAACAATTGGCATTCAGTCTATGCGGCCGGTCATTCGTTGCTTTTGGGTGCTTTTCATTTCGACCAACGTGTGACAACGAATGCTTTTCTCACAATGAAAACATAGTTGCTACTTTGAGAGACGAATGGTGACGACACCAATCTGCTTCCAATGGGACCAAACAACCACTTTAGGTCTTGAATGATGTGCTGCAGCAGCAGCAAGAAAAAGGAAACAACGAGAGACTTCAAATGCGGGGGGGATTATTTGTTGTTCACAGTTAACATTAGCTGCGTGCGCTAGCTGTCACCGGCTTGCTGCTACATGTGAAAAGTTCCGGTAAATTGTTTTCACAGTTTAAATTAGTGGTTACTTTGTTGGCTGTTCATATTTGGAAAATGGACTCTTTCATGTTTGGGCACTTGACTACCAGGTCAGATTGAAATTAAGCAACTAAATCTTGAGTTATCTGCCTTTCTGGAAAGGTGTCGCCGTGTATCCATGCGTCACCACCACACAGTGAAGTGTATAAAATTATTTGATTGTCTTCATGGGTGCTCGTTTCACCCGCACCCGGATCCTCCTACGCCCCAAAATTAGGGCTCTGCTCTCGCCAGTCCAACCCTCGATCGGTCAGAAAGTCATGGCATCGTCATGGCAACGAAGCCAGACTCACCAGTGGCGCAGCATGAACCCGCTCACTCGGTCCCTCTCAACTGGTCAAATGTCAACAAGTCAAGAAATATAACAAGTTTGAACTTCTTTTTAAAATAGCGGAATATTGCATATGTCTCCTTGAAAACATTTCCTGGACAGTCATTGCTTTTACAATCAAGTTTTACGATTGGCGGACACTTTTTCCTCCGGAACAATTTCTATTGTCATCATATCCGACGGAAGAAATGGTTTTCAAATCAGAACAAGTTGTCCCGGAATGGATTCATGGTCGTCATTGGAGATTCCATTGTATAAAGTGAGGTGCGATTCCACAAAGAAGTATACAAAAAAGCTGAGGGTTAGGGGTGAGGAAAAATACTGTTGCCCTTGAAGACATAAACACACAATTACCAAAACAAAGCCCTCATTGCTCGTCAACCCTTATTTGGTCGGGAATGGAATGTGTAACGACTTGAGAATGAAAGCGTTTGAGAAATGAACAAGTGAAATAGTTGAGGTGAATTAGCAGCATTAAAGCCATTGTACATTCTCTTTCATTGAACACAATCGGTGCGTCGTGATTGTTAGCAAATTACACTCATAAAGATTAAGGATGAAGTGGACTGAAAAAAAAAAATAGAATAATAAGACAAAAATGTGCTAGGTAAGTGGATCTGTTATCAGTGTCGTGTGCTTCCAGTGCTCAAAAAGGTTAAAGACCAACACATTGTCTAAACTGCATAGAAGTTGCTGAGGCACTTGTTTGAAGTCTCGGTAGTCCCGAGAGGACACAAAATGTCATTCGGCTCTTTGCATCCAAGCGTTGAAGCTTCGTTAGAGCTTCAATTGTGCTCTATTGCTTTGACTTGACGGGCAGGCGATCCCTTCGCGGCGTCCTCGTCAGAAGCTGGACTCTGGAACGTTCTTTTTGCGCCCCAGAGACGTGGTGCTGTAGCGCGGCCTCGGCAGGCTCCCATAAGACGTCTTTTCTGTGGTCGGCCTGCGGATCTCCGCCGAGGGAGGGGACGTGCCGTTGCGATGCAGCGACGCCGTCCTACGCGCGCTCTGATCCGGCCTGGCGGGGAGGCTGGACGAGCTCTGTGAGCGCTTGATGTCCAACGAGCTCCGCCCCGCTCTCCCGTTTGAGAGTTCTTTGCCGTGAGACTTCCTCTGCTCACCTCCGGCCGCTCCGTTCGACAACGGCGGCCTGGACAGAGTCCTTCTTCCGCCATCCTCGTCCGTGCCGTCCTTCAATCTCCGGGAGTCCTTTTCCCTCCTCAGGAAGTTGCCTTTAAGGATAGACATCAGTCCCTCGTGGCTCTTGGGCTTGAGACCTCCCTCATTTGCGACACGGCGTTCCCCGTCCGTCCGCTCGTCTTTCTGTCTTCTGAGAGTGCCGGTGAGAATGCTCGAGCTGCTTTGAACACTCGAACTGGATGCTTGTTTCATCTCCTGCTGGCTTTTGGAGGAGCTCTGCCTCTTAGAGTCTCTTCTCCTGCTTAGAGTGTTACTATTGCCTTCCTCACTTGGCGGGCTCTCTTTCTGGCGTCTTAAGCTGGACGTTTGATCCGATGGCCTCCTCTGGCCCTCTGGCACTTGTTTGGATTCGTCTCCCGCTTTAGCCAAGCAACTGATCCTCCCCGCACTGGAGGATCTTACAGGCCGGCCTCCATTCGTTTCCTTAGCGCTTCGAGGTTCGTTCATTAACGACTCTATCGGGTCCTTGGTGCAGCGAGGCCGTCGGCCCGACTCCAGATATTGGACCAGCTCTACTGGATCTTGAACGTCCGGAGGTGCCGGGTCGGGTTTTCGTCGGTCTCTAGAACCAAGCGACCAACGCAGGGGTAGCACCTTGTTTAGGGTGTCCTTGGTCTTGTTGGGTGCCCTCATGCTGACACTCCGCCCTTGCAGTCCCCTCACAAATGGTCGACTTTCAAAGCCCCCTTAAAAATGACAAGAGAGAGGACAAAATTTGAGTATGAGCACAATTCAAGGCTTCATTCATGGTTAGCAGTGCAGTGGACCCCACTTATTCGCGGGGGAATAAGAGGAATACGGACCGAGCGAGCGCATGAATACTGAACGTGCGCATAGATTTGAGGGTCATTGAAATGCACTGGGGGTTATTTTTTTTTCCATCCCAAAAAGTTTTCCAAAAAAATCTGATAAACACTCAAGTCTTTCATGAAAATCAGTTGGGTGGCAGATGTAACCACCAATATGCAAACCCTTTATATATATATATATATATAAAAAACATAAAAACGCAAGGTCGACTGCAGCTGCGGTTCAATGCCAAAATGCTGTTTGCAATACTCGTCGTGCTGTTTTTCCTTTCCATCAAACCAGATTTGATGGAAAGGAATGTCTCAATTCTCTCTGAGTAGACATTTCATTAAACAGTTTTTGATTGGAAAGTTTTGTTTTGCAACGTCACTAAATGATTTTTTTCTTTTAAGTTAATTTCCTACAATCCAGTTCATTTGGGCAAAATGTTACCATCCCTGTTATATTGCTTATTTGCTCTTGCAAAATTAAAATTCTTTTTAACTTTACAGAAATGTGCCTTTGTGTTGTTTTGAGAATTGTCAGCCACATATTTTTGCATTTGGCCGATATCGCGGCTTGGCAATCACTTTGTCTTTGTCCTAGGTTATTTTGTCTCTTCAAAAAAAAAAAAAAACCCACAAGTTTTGAGTACCGGTAGCTTATCAAAAATGGTCATTTTTTTTTTCTTGGTCTTAACAAGAGCAACCGATCATTTTCAGAGACACCAGCCTTAAAGTGACACGGTTAGCTCTGTGCCCAATTTCTGGTTTTAATTACTCCACCAGGCAGTCATTGTTTGGAGGATGCGGGTGTGCCAATCCCCCCATTTATCAACATGGACAATAATTGGATGCTGTAATGACATCGGCCAATGCTCATTATATTCCCTCAGAGAGGCCAAGCTCGACTTGCTGGCCGTGACTCATCACTTAAATATACGGTCTCTGCGGCAGCTCAAACAGATGCCCCCTTCAGGAAAAAAATATCACAGGCGGTGTCTCTGGGAGTTTATAATGACATTATGACTGCCAGCACCACGAGTAGCGGTTGCCATATTTACCACAGCGCACAACGCATCCGGAGTCAACATGGCATCCAACCGCAGAGCGAGACACAAAGTGTTGCTGTAATCCCGAGCATTCCGCAGCCCTAATTGCTAAATAGTTCATTGTCGATCTCAAAAGAAGCCTCACTGGAGACACTCACTGACCCCAGGCACGCTCACCTCCTTTCTCTTTATTTTCCAGGAATACGGGAGAGTCAGGGGAGTCGGGAACGGAAGACAGGCAGGTGGTCGAGGTGCGTGACACCACGCTGCCTCTTTTGCTCTCTCCTGTCAGGCGGATCAACCAATGGTCTGATACTGAAGAACTTGTTGAGCCTGAGGGGGACAAACGGCAGCGGGGGAGGAAAGTGTGACCCATCCATTTTGGAAAACACTTGCTGGAACACTCTGCACTAGGAATGAGACTTTTGGAAAAAGTGAGCAGGAACTTAAAAGTGTCACGACATCAGGTTCATGTGAGACTCTGTACCAGATATGGAGACTCTCAGATCAAATGCTCTGAGAGTCAGATTTTTTTGTAACCTTCGTGAATGCTGAGATGCTTGCAGAGTGTTTTAAAATGTATTCAAGCTGTTATTTGAAAGACCAAATGCTTCAGTATACAGAGCGTTGCCTTTCCGCCGCTGGCTATCTTCTCATTTTCCAGGGAAAATGTCCAACCGTGATCAGGATGCCTGAACACGGAAGAGTTGAATTGACTAAAGTTAATGTTTGGACATTTTAATATCACTTTTAATATAAGCCAAGGTCTTGTGTTTCTTTCTCATGCACTTGGAAACAGTAATTCATGCCTTCGTCACATCCCGGCTGGATTATTGTAATGCACTTGACTTTGGAGTCAGCCAATCCTCCATTAAGCGTCTCCAGTTGGTCCAGAATACTGCTGCTCGCCAATGACTGGTACTCGTAAGAGGGAGCACATAATTCCTACTCTGGCATCCCTTCACTGGCTTCCTATACATTTTAGAGTTCTTTTTAAGATCCTAGTATTTGTTTTTCAAATCTTTAAATGGCCTCGTTCCACCTTACCTCTCTGAGCTACACACCTGCCCGGCGCCTGAGGTCTGCAGACCAGACATTATTAGAGGTACCAAGAACAAAGCGGAGGCTCAGAGGGGAATTGAGCCTTTTCCGTTGCTGGTGCCTCTCTCTGGAATGACCTCCAACTGAACATTCGGCACGCAACCCCCTGCCCCCACCTGTCCATTTTTAAAACTCGTCTCAAAACGCATTTGTATTCTTTGGCTTTTGACTCAGCATGACTCAGACTTGATCTTAGTTTTCCTTTTTTGTGCTTTCTAATGTCCTCGTTATTTTGTTTTATGGTTTATTGTTGTACATATGATATTTGCTCCATATACAGCACTTTGTATGCAGCGGTGCTTGTTTTAAAGTGCTCTATAAATGCAGTTGAGAGTTGAGACAGAGTTGTGTTTTTTACAATCATAAATTGAACCTTACAAGACTGCATTCATTATTTGGGAATATTTAAAGCTCCCATTTAGGGAAATGCATTCAAAGAAATGCTTGCATCCAGGGGAACCTTTAATTGACTACAGTATTCATTTTTCGGCATTTTGTTTGTATCAAACTAAGCTGCACGGCTCTGAGCTAGGACTAAATGTGTCTTTTAGGTGGTGGCGGCTTTGATTTGCTTTGACGCACAGCGAGAAACCAGTATCTTAGCAACTCAGAGAGAAACCACAATACTCGCAAATACTTCATAATGAGAAATAGTGTCTGATTTTATGTGGACTCCTCACACATGACAAAGTTAAAAGTGAATAGCCAAAATGGCTTTCTTGTGATTAAACCACACAAAGAAAGTTAAGCTAACGGTAAGGTCAATATTGCAATAGTAACTTTTGAGTTGACAAAGAGTGCCTTAAAAGCTTGAATACATATACAGTACAGCCAAATTGAATGCAGAAATTAAGAATATTGTCAGATCAAATTATATTCCTCTCAGTTTTGCTCATATTCTTACCTGATGCAAAAAAAAAAAATACGTTAATTTTAAATGTTAATTTAATCTAAATCTGGATTTGCTGACATAAGCAGGTTACATTTGGCCAAATATTGTTATTCTATTGAAATGTGTCATTAATTCATGACAAAACCTCTCATTACTCACATGCAATTTTAAGAGTCATCCACACCACAAATTCATAATGTACAATCTAATAACTCAGTATTCATGATTACATGATTGGCATGCCATTCAGTCTGCAAAATGGAGAACTACTATTGCAGGACATCATCAATGGGGTAAAACTAACCTGGGCTCTTGATACCTTCAAAATTGTCACAGCTGTTATTTTTCTCATTTATGCTCAATATGTTTTATTCCCCTGCCCTAATTTCAATATTTCTTCACATAACCTTAACCCTTTCATGCACCCTGTAACGTGATAACATGATAAGATGTTCACTGTACTAAACGCTGTCCCTGAAAGGATTAATATGCTCTTCACTTTGCGTGTTTATAAACTGTTAAATATGATTTTTTTTACTGTCCACGGTAATTGGAAGCGTACCTCTGAAGGAGCTGCTGGCCGACCACGGAGGAATGATGTTGCGTCTTTGGTAGAAGAGAATATAGGCCCCTCTGGTGCAGATTTCCTCCTCAGGGACCAGGTCCACACTGCTGTCATCATAGCTGTACCACACACCGTCCACTGAGTTCCGGCAATAGGCTGGTGACAAATATTCCCACCAGTGTGTCAATGCTACAATTATCAAGGATTGTTTGGGAGTAAATAATTGAGAATTTCCTTGAACTCCTCACATGAAATATTTGCATGCAAGAAGTTGGCCTCAGCCACAGGCGGCTGAACCGACTGAATGGAAAAACATTCCGCATAAGATTGGTGATTTGGCCTCAATTTATCAAGGCAATCTAGTCAGGGCCAGTCCCAGCCGATGTGGCGCCCTAGGCAAGATTCTTCTATGGCGACCCCTTCTGTCGGTGAATATATATACACTTAGCGCGGGGGTCGGCAACACGCGGCTCCAGAGCCATTTTAAGTTTTATAGAAGGGTTTTATTTTTTTGCGGCTCCAGACATATTTGTTTTTTGTTTTTTTTGTCCTATATGGCTCTTTCAACATTTTGGGTTGCCGACCCCTGACTGAGCGTAACACCCCCGCCCCCGAGCCCTCATTAGACAAGCATACATTCCTACCAGTGTAGTGTCCCCCGTGCATTCCTCCATGGTGATTGCACACGGCATAGAGATCATACAGGTACTCATGTGGCAGGGTCATGTCTGCAGGCGGGTGGTGTTGGCCTGCGGACTTTGACCAGGCTGCGGGCCACGGCCCGCTATTCAGGTTACGCATACTCTGGCTCCTCTTAACAACATGGGGGGCCATGTCCAAGGCAGTTAGCGGGAAATGCACCAGTGATGAAAGCTTGTTCCTGCGCTCGCCTACCTGTTGGCAAAAATACAATTGTATACCTTATGACGGTACCTGCGAATGACACAATACAGTTGTACAGCAATGCAAAGGCCAGTCGCGATAATTTAAACACATTGTGGAATGACCAGTGGCACAGTGGTTAAACTGGTTAGCACATCTGCCTCACAGTGCAGAGGTCCTGGGTTCGATTCTGGGCCTCGGCCTTCCTATGCGGAGTTCCGTGCCCGCGTGGGTTTTCTCCGGGTACTCCGGTTTCCTCCCACTTACCAAAAACATGCAGGTTAATGGAACACTCTAAATTTTCCCCATGTGTGATTGTCAACGCGGGTGTTCGTCTATGTGTGCCCTGCTATCAGCTGGTAACCAGTTGAGGGTGTACCATGCCTACTGTCCAAAGACGGCTGCGACAAGCTCCGGCATGCCCGTGACCCTTGTGAGGATAAGGGGCGGCTTAGATAATTATTATTTTTACACACGCACGCACGCACGCACGCACGCACGCACGCACGCACGCACGCACGCACGCACACACACACACACACACACACACACACACACACACACACACACAAAATCTTTCAGAAATGCTTACAATGACTCAGTGAGAATATTTGAGCTGTTCTTATGCATCACTCGGTCGATTTAAGATCTTGTGTATTCTGCACATGTCGAGACTGTCCTTAGGGTTAGGGTTAGGGTTAGGGTTAGGGTTGGTCAAAGCTCGAAGCCTTTTGTCCACATTTCCGCTGACAGGATGAGGTGAGAAGCTCAGAAAAATTCTGGCAGACGTATTTTTTTTTCCTTCTGTCTTGTCAGCTTGAGCTTCTGAAGTGTGAGAAAGAGGACCTCCGGCCAAAAGTACTTTGAATAAATCTGTGATCACAAATACCCTTCTGATTCTGAATTTGACAAAATGTGCAATACACTCTTATGACATGAATGGCTCTACTTATTTTAACGTGTTGAGCTACTCGTTGCCTTGTGAGGCTTCAAAATATGTGTAATAAAATGGAATCGCTGTGCCGCTTGCATCTTGCGTACCTGTCGGAAGCGCTTGAGGTGAAGGATAAGGATGTCCGGCAGCGTCCACAAGCTCATCTTGACCATGCCCTGCTGCAGTTGCTTGCAGTGGGGGCACTTCCAGGCGTCATCCGGGGCCAGCTGCAATCAGTTCAATGAGCCTTCAATGTGACATGTTTTCCAAAGACAGTTGGGCCCAGAAGGAATTGGACAGCGATTTTAGCATTTTATACACCACCACAGTAGATTTTTAGATGAAACCAACAAAATGGCCGTTTTATGTCAACTTTCAATTTGTTCTTCAAACGTGAGACTTCAGCTCAAAAGTGCTTGAAGACCATAAACTTATCTGGCAAGCAGGACGCTGCTGTTTGCACAAAAATGACTCATCAACAGACATTTATGGTCGTTGCAGAGAAAATTGATTACTGGCGTTATCATTTGTCCCTGAAAAGTGACTGGATGGCAGACCATTTTGTGACACTCTGCTGTGTTGGAACACGTTTGCTGTCAGCACTCCGCAGGTTGTCATTCTCATCAGATCTCCAAGGGACACGTACGGCCCGCATCACGCATACACTAAGCTGTGCGGGAGGAAAAATACCGTTTTTGCCTCACTTTGTTCCGTGCAATGGATTTTTTTTCCCTCTCTCAGAAACAAGCTGACATGATTACATCAAATTCTCTCTATTGTGCTCCAGAGTGGAATAAAAATGAGGGGTATTACAAAAGTCTTTACCTCTATTCAACCCAGAGGACGAGTAAAATTACTTATTTTATCCAAACTATCACCACAATAGATCATGTATATCTAGATCTTACACACAGCGAAAAAGCCAACACAAGAAGGACAAAAGAATCATTATGGAGCTGTTGTAGAGGATTCAGCCATAACTGTTGCTTTTGCTGAATGCCCTTGGGTGTACGTGGCTATTAATTTGAACTTTTTAGTCAAGAAAAAAAAAAATGGCCACGCTCTGATGAACCACGAAATGTTATTTCAGCACCATATGGTCGCACAGTCAATGCTTCCAGCACTGACCAGTTTGCATAATTTAATGGCAGTGCATTATTGCCCTTAAACGTTCATCATCTGGAAGAGGGTTGTGCATCTGTCGCAAACCGTAACGTCAGAAACATAAAATAAATGTTCAAGTTCAAGAAAATTAGGAGAGAGCTGTGGTGAATGAGGAAAAAAAAATTAGATAAACAAATTCATCGTTCTTATTTGGGTTCAAGGTCAAATACAGTCTTAACTTATAATAAATACAATGGAATATAATTAATTCGCGACGGTAGTTTTTTTCTAACAACTCTTACTTCCAAAGGAAGGAGAGACCTCGGTAAGGTCAAGAGCACGAGAAGAGAAAAATATTGAGGAGATGAAGTGAAACTAAATGCTCTCAGCAATGACAAAACTACAACAAAATTTGGATCGCAGTCCAAAAGTGCTCCAACGTTGCGGATGAAACGAAAATGCACGAGCAGGGCGCAAGCGAGATCCAGCACTTACTGTACATGCATTTATGTACAGTACTGTATATTGTGTTTTAAATGTTTAATATGTACCTGTGAGCTGAAAGCAAAACGTGGAAGTCTCTGTCACCAAATTTCGCAGGTTCACTCAGTGAATGGGGCGGGCGATCATCACAGCCTCTCTTAAATAGCCAAGGTGAATGTGCCAATATGTGTCACTTCACCAACGCGTACAGTTACCATTGGAGGACGCATTCGTTTTTTTGTAATGTGAACGAGAACATCAAAAGAGCGGAGTTAACAAAAAAATGAGCGTCGCGTGCCGCAGCGTGAATATAGCCTGTCTGACCTCGACGTCTAGCCGCCAGGATGAAAACTACATGTCAATATCATATTCTGCACCTCAAACATTATTGGCGCCGATTGCTTTCAATTACACAGAGAGCTTTGAAATCCGCATTGCAGAGACTCAAAACCTTATACCGGGTTGCAGTTTTTCTTCCGGGCATTGGTCGATGTGCAGTGCTTAGTTGCTTTGTGCGGGGGGGTGTGAGTGACCAAATGCAATTCTTTTGCTACAACAAAACCCACACCTGCAAGACTCTCCCATTATCCCCCTTTAACTACTTATCTGATGGTTAAGAGAGGCCGACAAAAGCAAGAAGTGGGCAAAAGCCGTCAAAACAATGACGTGCTTGTTTTCATCAGGGAAGCAAACCACACGGAAAATGAAGCAAATCGTTTGGTTGAACATGTTTGAGCTCACCTGCTCTTCTTTGGTATACAGCTGGAAACACTGGTCCAGAGTGCAGCTATGTTGCTGAAGGTGCTGCTGCTGCTGGTTCCGCACACTTTCGGCGTCTTGAACCACTTCCTCCTGGATGCTGCCAAACACACTGGAGGAGACGAGTTGTGTTGTCAACCTTGTCATTTTGGCTCTCAGGCAGCCAAAGACATAAATCGTGACAAAACGTAGGCGGACACTAGCTACGGGGGGGTTTATGCATCCCACTCTACTTTACGCTCATGCCGCTTACCAGTCTTTAAGCTTGTAATCCCACTCGATGACAACCTTCACATGTGGAGGTCCCCCGGGGCCACAAAATTTCAGTGCTCTAAAATGGCAACAGAGTGCAAATAGCATCAAGTTAAAACAGAGGCATCGCCAAATTTGAATGCACCAAACGTCTTGCTATTTGGAATTCAGTGTGTGTGTGTGTGTGTGTGTGTGTGTGTGTGTGTGTCAGTGCATGTTTGTTTTTTTTTGGGGGGGGGGGTGAGGAGTGGGAAAATCGGGGTTTCTTTCTCTGTGACATTATTATGAATTCCTGACTGGCCAATCATAACTCCGTTTATGATTGGCCGGAGTCATGATTCATAACTCATTTTTTGCCCACGCTTGCGTGAGTTTCCTCCAATTTCTCCTGCTCCTTGGCACATTGTAAAATCGCGCATGTCAAGCTCCATTGAAGACTTAACTATCCAACGGTGTAAATGTGAGTATGAACATTCGCAGTAGAATATTGACGGATAGATGAATATAACAAAGGTTATCTTAACTCTTAAAAGACTATTAAGTCCTAATAGACGATTAGTGTCATTCAACTCTCTCTCTCTCTCCCCGTCCCCCCCTCTCTCATATGATTAAACAAAGGATTTAGAAATTTTGATTCAGTAATTCTACTACAGTAAAAATGGTCAGACTCGCATCGCGGGCTACATTGTGTTCAACCATTGTACATGAATAACACACACCATCTTATGCTTGCCGTGCCTGTTACTAAAGAGCACGGCCTTGCACTGCGGTTCCAAATGAAAGTTTCATTCACAAGACTAAAAAAGGCTTCCGTTTTAACTTTGTGAATAAACTAAATTTCCATCAGTCTGATGATGGGTCGTGATAATGGGTGTCACATTTACAGAGTAGGGCGAGTGAGTTTTGATGTCAGGTAGAGAATACACCGTGTCAGAATTCAGCAGTATTTCAACTTCGAGCAGACTATCAGTCGTCCCAAATATTTGCTCATCATGTTCAATTGTGCTTGACGTCCCATGAGATCCCTGGCTGAATGTTTACAGCAACAGCTAGTCTTCAGGTGACAGGAACGCTGAACTTGTTTCATCTGAAGGTACAGAACTGAACTTTTTCGGATATTAACTCATTCACTCCCAAAGACGTTTTTAAACGTCTTTTCAGACTTGGTCCAGAATTGGCTGGTACCGAATGAGTTAAAAACTATAGCTGAGAATTAGATCCATTGAGCGTCTAATCATCATCATCATTATTATATCGCTAAACTGTTTATGATTGCCATTTTCTCAAAATTACGTCGGCATTTCGCCGGCGAAGAAAAACCTCGCTCTTAAGGTTGTATGCAATACGCCTCAGGGCCTCATGGGATTTTGTATCTATGGCAGGTTGATTGAGAATTTAAAACACATTTATAAAAAGGATAATTCAGCTGACAAAGTAATGCCACATTTAGGTTAATATTTTAAATTCGGAGACCTGCCTGGGCACAAAAGTCTTGAGAGCCTGATGAGCCCATCATGGAGGCACTTACTCCCCGCGAGCTGGTATTAAGAGTGTTTCTCGGTCTGCCTGTAAATTGGCTCAGTCCAAAGAGTTTTTTTTTGACTGCGACACATTGGATTCTCTTTGAAACAAACTCTCCTGCTTGTATGTTCACTTAAGAATGTCCTTTCATGCCTCCGTGCCAAAAGGAGACGAAAAAACAAGCTCAACATGCTTGCAGAATCTTGCAAACACTGACATTTCGTCTTATATCTCAGCACCATCCAAAAGCATGACCTTTCCTGCAGCTCAGTGGCAAATAGTCCGAGTAAACCCTTCAGAGCTGCTCTCAATGAGTTGCTGATTACCGGACATAAGTAAGTTGGCACTGTGACTTATATGCCATTACACAGTACTCAATGTGCTTTTCTATGATATTAATATTCCACACCTGCTTTCAAGTTTTCGCAAAAGCCAGTATGCAGCAAAGCTCCTTTGGAAAGTAGCCTTTCATTTACTTCAAAAAGATTTTAATGCAGGGCAGCAATTCATGTGGACAAAATAAACGTGCCCCCTCCTGCTGTCAGCTCGTAGCTATGCTTTCCTAACAGCGTCTATTCCTGATCCGGATGTCTTTTGATCGACCTTTTCATAAGGGTTGGGAGAACTGCTGCCATGTTACTATCCGCCTGACGGAATGCGAATTGACTACTGCTGACCTGAATTGAAAACGAAAAAAATTTGTTGTGGTGGTACCGGAGGAAAAAATAAAAAGTACTTTGGAACAGTCTGCCAACACCAGGAGCGACAGAACTTGCTTGTTTATATGCGAGCCATCAGTTACTACCAAAGGCACAGCTTTTCATAAGTAGGGTAGTCACAAAAAAATATTGGAATTGAAAAAACGATTTTGATGAAAAAAAAATGCGAGTCCATCGAACGAACCGGATCGCACCACTTATCGAGATGCGTATCGAATCGTCCGTGATAGGAGACGGAAATACGCAATGTTTACAGTACTCAAACAAGTTCATTGTGATGTAAAGTTTGTAAAATGACAACAAGGAAATCATTGCATCGTATCGAATCGTTCCTGTACTTTGTCATTTCGCTCGGGAGGAAAAATGTTCATCTTAAGGCTTGCAACACTCTTCAGAGCGCCGTGGGAGTTTGTACAGTTGGTAAGTTGTTGATGCTTTTGAAAGACGAAAACACAAAAAGCCCAAATAAAATATATTCAAACAGATGCCTCTCTTTGTGCCGACTTCACAAAAGAGAGTAGGAAGAGTAATCATTTTTTGAGCATGCAGGCAATCAAAGATGCACACCCATGAAATTAAGGTCACAAAAATACCCAAGTTACGACTTGGAAGAACTAAAAAGCTGACCTTGTTCGTATTTCAATGAAACAATATTATCCACGGGAGATTAAGAAAATTATTTTTGTGTCTTTCTCAATCAAATAAAATTTTGACCAAATTTGACATAATAGCTCAGTTATTGAAAATTTTTTCAGACAATTTAACATTTTAATTGAAATTTTTTCTTGGAGCTGCTGCTATTTTTTAATCTTGTTAAAAAACAAAAGAGCTTTTCAAATGAAATTGCAGACATGTGAAAACCACAACTTTTTTTTTTAAATAAAAACATGCATGTTAGGTTCATTGACAACTCTCAGTGATCCATTTTGGGGAAAAAAGCATTTTGTCGTCGTCACATCGTATGGATGGCTCCATCTACAAGTGGTGCGATTCCTACCTCTCAACAGCAGGGTGGTGCAGCGGTCTGCTGTCTTGAGGTGAAAGATAGCTATAAGATGCCGAGCCTCCCACCACTCTGATCTTAAACAGCGCCCTGGTGTTCTGCAATTGGAGACATAGTCATTAGTGCGGCTGAAATATCTTCAGACAGTTCATATCTGAGGGTGCCTCATTTGCGCTGGTTTGGCCTCGAGTCAACATTATTTTGAGTGGATCAGTGTGCTTATACGTTGTTACTTGAATTCGTTGTTGCATGTGAGCAGATGTTAACAGGAGGTAGGACTCACATATGCACAAAAAGTGGATCACGATTTTATACATGTCTAGTTTAGATTGAGGTGTACGCTCCCTGTTGACATTAATACATTTTGAGTTGCATTACATACATGACAGTAATTTACGGTCCTTCAAAAAACATAAAAAAAACGAGCATTAGGTTTGCGTTTTCGATTGAATTTCAAGTTTGGTTGCAACTAGAGTACAGATAAACAAAATAATCCAAGAAAAGGATATCCTAGCCATTGAAAATGTTCTTGTGAGGCAGGGGTCTTTACATGGAGAGTTAGGATGGCCATTGTCAGGCTCCCTCTGAAAAGAAATCATTGAAACATCACAGAGCTGACAAATCACAGACAAGCCCCGAACTTGCCATTTTTTAAAGTACAAATTGAAAGAAGACTGCTTTCAACCAGTTACATGATTGTCTGAATTGGATCCCCAATGATTAGCACAAAACATTTAAATCTTGGCTTTCAGACAAACAACAGGACCAAGACAGCACTTCTCAAAGTTTTTGAAAATATTACAATCAATGTGGTCTTGTGAAAAGTCTCTGTCCTCGTTTGACTGCATCTAATTAAGTACAGCTTTTGTTACAGTGAATCCCAATATTCTTTTCAATAGGCAGCACCATTCTTTCTCTCTCTCAAGAAAAAACAGACGTGCTTCAGTGCACACTTATCTTCGGGCATATTGATTACTGTCACACTCTCCTTTTTGGACTCACAAAATAAATAAATAAATACAATAAGCAATTCCATAGTCCATTGACTGATGAGGACCAGAAAGATAGAACACATTACTTACTTTATCTGAGTTTGTCTGGACATCATTTTTAATCAATTGCATACTGGCCCAATAGGCTCGGCGATTATGGGGAAAATCTGCACAATTATTCATATCAATCCAAAACAATAATTAATATATTTCAAAATAATAGCAATTAAAAAAAAATATGGCAAAAGAGAACCTGTTGCGACATAATACGCAGAGCGAGTGGGTTTAGCAACACACCCTGAGCAGGAGTCCAGGACTGCCCTAATTGTCTCTTAAATATTGCTTTGTTTTTATTAGTGGTTGCCGACTCCTTTTCTGTCTCACTATTTGGCTTGTTCCTGTTCTGGAAGTAGCACTCCAAAAGCACGATTTTTTTTCAACCCATTTTTGCTAGTTTATGGACTTACTTTTTCCTCATATAGCATGACCAAGATGAGCAATTCAAGTCACAGGCAGATGCGTTTGATTTTCAAAATAAAACATCTCTCAAGTTCTGATGATAATTTTAGTAAATCCTTTTTTTTCCTTTCCATCTCGCCAGTGGCTTTGCGGGTCTTGCTACCAAATAGCGTGCTGCCCAGTTCTGGGCCGTTGGATGGCGGTTGGGGATCACTGTTTTAAAGAACACACATGGGTATTTATTAAAAGGGATTTAGTATATGTTTGAAACATAGAATAGAATAGAAAAAAAATACGTGAAGGAGGAATGTGATTTTTTTTTTTTTTGTCATAGTAGTATTTCGAAAAAAAGATGGAACGCGCCCATCATTCCAAGTACTGTAGTCTGTTACGTATCAAAGGCAAAGGGAGAATTCTCAAACGCAAACCAAAACCCGAAGTTGTAACACCACAAGAAACCTCTGGGTGGTGCCACAACACCTTATAAACAAGAAGAAGCCATGCCAGAGTCATTTCAACAATTCCGGACTGTACCGGAGGGAAAAACCAAGTAAAATGCTTGTTAGCAATGTGACGACAGCATTCCACCCCCCACCCTTTTTTTTCCGCCCCGTCCCCTTCCCACCACGGGAAGTTTGTCCCCATCTGTATCACTCCAAGCAACCTGAGAACCAAATGGAGTTGCTTTCAGAAAGAGGATTGAGGAAGGTATAAGTGTATTTTTTGGACAGATAAAAGATCACAAAAGATGGCAGATCAGATGCAGGTCAGTGCTTATTGGACTATTGCTAAGCGTCCTTTGATGCTTAAGTGTAAATCTAATGCAACGACTGTGTCTTATTGTCGCTTCGTTTGTACCACTTATTTGATGGTATTGCTAAATTATCGCGATATACCAGTACTTGGTACTCTGTGCAGTTGAGGAAACAAACACCTCTGGCAAGACTAGGAGGAAGGGAGTCTTATTCTTTATGGCTTAAATCCTAAAATTAGATTTAATCATGCTAATATATAGTCAACAATGCACTACAATAAGAAACAAATGACATTGTCCTGTGCCAAAAAAATCATTTAAGTGACTCATTGTGGCAACCCCTATTGCAACGAGCCAAAGCCACAACAATGGTTAGTACTTAGTAGTGTATATGGTGATGTATAAAACCACACATTCATTTGACTTTGGTGTGATTATGTGCTTGGGGGAGGGGGGGCGTAGTTAAAACGCAAGGTTCATTTTTTTTTTTTTTTTGATTTTACAAGAAGAGAAGGCATAATGAATAAAAAAGGAGCTTAATGACATAAGCCATAAGTCACCCTGACCACAGGCCAAGAATTAGAGGGACTCACAAGTCAACAGTGCAATAATTCACACAGTGTGTGGTAAATTATGGTTCAGGAGATTCGTATGTTGACTCATTTATAAAATTAAGAAAATGAATTAAAAAAAAAAAAACTTCAACAGAGATTCTAAATGTGAAAATAGAATGTATAACTACTGTGGACCATTGAACAAAGTGTTTTAATTTTAACGCAGTGTTAAAATGAAGTTAAAAGTAACTTTCTAATGCATTCATTGGACAAATATGCTACAATGCTACGCCAGTCATTTTTGTAAAGTACTTTTGAAGAGACAAAAATTGACTGCAGATTAAATTTGATTAAAAACAGTTCCTATAAGAAATAGTGGAAAAATAATGAGTCCTTACAGGGTCAAACTGTCGCCATCCCAAAACCTCGTAACAGTACAAGCATTGCTTTAAATCACATTTTAATATTCAGAGTAATATTCTGTCGCACCGTTGTAAAAAGTAGTTCTTCACCGTGATCACATTTAACTTCGATGAGGTGCGATGGCTACAATGAAAAATGCACAGAAATTGCTGTTTGGGAGGTGTATCCCTTCACACGTGGATATTTGTGTTGACTTAAATATTCTTTGTCAGCCAGCCAGCTCAGTCACATTTCTCTCTCGTGATTCTATTTTTCTTAATGTGAACAAATCAAAGACGGGCATTTGAATTCAAGTTCGGGGATAGTCCACTGTAATTGAAACTCCGTTACACTTGTTTTCGGGCTTCAGTGAGCCTCGTGGATCATGATCTACTGGAGCTGATGGCATTTACCTGAGCCTGAGATCTGTTCAGCATCAGATAATAGAGCTTGGTGAGTATCCTCTGCTGTAGCTGCTCCCAAGAGATGCTCCTGTCTTCCAGCATAAGAAATGGCGGACCAAACCTTACAAGAGCAGGAAATAAAAATAAAGAGCACATAAAAATCACCTTGAGGAATATAGAACTCACGTCAAAGCAAAAAACAGTGGACCTCGAACCCACACAACACCTGGCGATTGATGTCATGACCCGACAAGTAAAGTCAGCAACCGGGAGAGTCGATGCTGCATAGAGTAAACATTATCAAGGAAAAATGGAATGCCGAGCACCGAATGAGCACATAATCGCAAACAATTACGGTGAGCAGAGTGAGTGAAGGTGACACCTAGTTAAATCCATCATCCAAAATCGAAAAGGAAAATAGAATAATGGGCCTGAAGGGGCAATTGCACAGTAAAGTGTACACAATCCATCCTCATATATGTCTTGGCTTAGAACTGAAATAAAGGTATACAGTACTTTGGCTCTTTTTTTTTTTTTTTTTGCCATTTGAATTCAAAGACATAGAGCCCTATTTAAATGACTGAGTGTTTTCCAGAGGACCATTTCATTTCGATGAGTTCTGCGATGAGCAAAGGGCTTGTCATTAACTTCAAAATTATTGCTAGGCATTTCAAGAGTGACATCTCTGCCATTCCCTTCAGAAGCCCAATATACTACCGCTTTATTGTCATGGCAAACTGAGAAAGTTGCTTTCCAAAGCTCACCTGACTGCCTGCTGAGCACATCCGGACGTGTTGCAGATGAGGAGCAGAACCTTGGAGGAGCCGCCCTGGTTCAGGTATTCGGTGGATAACGTGCCAGATGATGGCAACTTCGCAGCCGAAGAGCTGTACGGGGAATTGGGGAGGCTGTGGTGATACCCTTGAGGATGGAAGAGCAGAGGAGGACAAATTTCAGGATACAACCGTATACCGTGTTTTCCGCACTAAAAGGCGCACTGGATTATGAGGCGCACCTTCAATGAATGGCCTATTTTGTAATTTTTTTCATATATTGGACACACCGCACTAGAGGACGCAATCTGCAATGCATCCACTAGATGGAGCTACGATCAAGGAAATGCCAACAGAACTGTAGCAACGCCACTCGAGTGAAGCGCGCCTCAGCAGTCCCATCGTCTGCTGCTCAAAGATGTACTCGCGTGCGCGCGAGTACGGTACGCACGTGGTTCAACCAATCAGCGCTGACGCAACCCAAGTCACAGAACAAGGAAGCTTTGAACAAACAACAACAGCTCAGGTAGCTTAGCTGTTGAGTGGCATTGCTACAGAACGATCAAATGTCAGTAAAACGTATTAAATAAAGCAGCGATACAGTTCACTTAACCAACAGCAAGTTATAACATTGACTCGTTAACGTTGAACTCTCTTGCCGCTGCTCTATTTCCGTGTTCAACTGCGTAACCCGATCGCCTTAAGTTTGAACTTTGCGGTGTAAGCATATCTCTAGCAAGGAGCGATTTTGGGGTCGACATATTACCGTAATAACCATACACCAGGCGCATCGGATTTTAAGGCGCACTGTGAGCTTTTAAGAAAATGGAAGGCTTAGGTGCGCCTTTTAGTGCGGAAAATATGGTAATAGGATGAGTCATTAGGTTCACTTCCATAATAAATACATAAATGATTGGGGTGATAGCCCGTGCTCTACAATACATAAATACGGGTCTGGCAGTATCTTTGTGAGGACTGGACTGGACTGCGCAAGTGTACCGAATGAAGAATCCAGACTGTCAGGTGTAAATTGTGTAAAGTTTCTCAGTTACGCACCAATAGCCACTGCAAAATTGCTACTTGTATTTCCACTCTCTGGAACAGGAACATTTGTTACGACAGACACTTACATGCACCTCATACGCACAGCGATGAAAATTGGTTAATCGCTTGAGGAGATGCAAAAGGCCAAACGTCTTATTTTCTGAGAAACACAACTTTGGACTTTAGTGGATGATTTCATTATACAGTGCTTGTTTAAGCCTTCTACAACGATCAGGTTCACAGCAAATCTTAACACACACACATTTTGACACGCAGGAAACCAAGTCATTACTTTCAACCATATTGAATGCACCCACTTAAAATTAAGTCCTTCATTAAGTTTCAGTCTGAAAAATTGTTGAGCAAAACTGCAGCAAAAATACACACCATTTTTTTCAAACTAAAGTCGGACAAATGGATAATGAATAAATGACCTTTATGCACATACAGACATCCCTGGATGAGTTTGGTGCGGAAGAACTTGCAAAGAACCATGATGTGTTATTTATATTGCAAAATACATTTCTAACACCTATGTCCAGTCCTGAAATGGGATGTTCAAAAGGAATATATTGTGCATGATGGGGAAGAACCAAGTCACTCGTGCCAGACTCCTGCCAATTCTCACCTCCTCTTTCTGCTTGAAGGAGGTGAGGATGAGGTCACTCTCACTGGAGCACAAGAGCCAGCGTGTTGCGCCTTCTCTCCGAAGAAGGAAGGACACACCTATTTTCCGACCATTTATTTACAGTCTTGATGAGGAGCAAGCAGCTAGGTGGGGCAACTTGAGTGACATGACTTCTCAGAATCGAGTCTGCAATTTTAAGACTTGGGACTCGCATGTCTTAAAGTGATGGAAGACTCGACTTGACTGACTTTGGTATTTCAAACTTTTGAAAGGGTGGGAACAATATTTTATCACTCCAGTAAAAACGGCGACTGGCTAAGCCTGTTCAACCAAGTAATGACTTGACTTGCTTGAAATTTTTGGGCGCACTCGACGAGATTGATTGTTTTTCACAATAACTTGGGATTTGCTTAAAACTTGACGGTCACAATCTGAGAATGATTTGCAACACGTGACCGACTCCCCACCTTTCATCGAAACATCCATCCATCCATCCACCAGCCCAACAACTCATCCATCCATGTTTCGAACTTTTAAGCAGAAAATGTGTGTTAAAGTGTGACAACCACAAATAAATGGAAGAGAAAATCCCAAGCAAGACTTCTGGTATGATGTCCTTCAATAACAAGCGAGTGACCCCGGTCACTAACAATGTGCATGCTGACTAAAAATACCCAGAGGGCTGTGAGCTTAAACCCGCATGAATCAGAGGTCATGACTATAAACAAGCATCAGTGGCCACAGACCACCTGAGCTCTGTGCTGACTGTGAAGAAAGAGTTTAGGTCAAAGAAAGAAGCCATATGCGGCAGTCTCGCTGTCCCTTTTTTTGTCATTTCCCAATCCTCCATACAAAAATACCGGCGAGGGGTATCACTTTTAGCCACCTAAAATGAGGACATCAACGCACAATTGTATAAAGAAGGTGATTTTGTCATCAGCCGTAGGCATTTTTCATCTGAGTGTTTATTGTAAGAATGTTGAGGTTAATAGGTTACAAATATATTATATATATATATATATATATATATATATATATATATATACATATATATGTATATATATATACATATTCTCTCAATCCGGCAATTTATTGAGGTTTACTTTGATTTGTTTTTCTTTTTGAACACGGCATAAAATGAATCCCCCCGGCCAATGTTGTAAGCCTTTAAGTGCTTCCAAGAAAATTTATTTCACCATATTCCCTTCTGAGTGATGCCACTTTTCTTGCTATCATTAGATGAGTTTTCGATGACTGTATTTTCACATCTACTTGGCCACAGAAGGTGGGGAGAATACTCCGAAGACCTCCTGAGTTCCACTGACACACCTTCCTAGGTCGAAGCAGAGTCTGGGGACTTCGAAGCGGGCTATCGTTTCTCTGAGGTTGAAGTCACCGGAGTGGTTAATTAAAAAAAGCTCCTTGGTTGCATGTCCCCGAGGGTGGATGAGATTTGCTATTAAAGGCTCTTGATGTTGCGGCGCTGTCCTGGTTGACACGCCTCCACAACACTGGTGGATATTGGTGCCGCTCTCTAGATTGGCAGACTCGAGTGTCGGTCCGCTTTTTCTTTTTTTTTTTTTAAGAAGGGAATTTCAACTACAGGGTCGTCACGCTCCTCAGTCTCCCCGCTAACGTCTTATTCAGCATTCAGACACGGAAGACGAGGCGGGCTTTTCATGAATCCGAATGTGTTTGTGGGAAGGCCAGTCAATCAAAATGAGAAAGAGAGAGAGAGAGAGAGAGAGAGAGAGAGAGAGAGAGAGAGAGACACACACAACAGAAGAACCATTTGGATGATGAAGGGAAGTCTGGGCCGGAGTGATGACGACATGCATATCCTGTTACAATTTGTACCTGAGTGCGGCGCAGAGCCTCCACAACCATGCAAAGGCGGCGCTTGAAAGGCGTAGATGACATCACTATCAGCGATGGCTGTCAGGTCGTCGTCATCTGAGAAGGACCTCTGGAATCCTGTCGAGTACAACTCAGCCAGGATGACCTGCAACCGGAAAACCACAAGGAATAACACTTAACAAAAGCATGTGTTAATTCTTCAACTCTTAATTTGAGCATTTCAAACCAGAGTCGGACATCTTACAATTCTATCTTACTTTAATGTAGCACCGCAGGATGTTTTGTTGATTCAACTTGGTCATGTTCGCACTGTTAAGTCGGATTTTCCTTATTTCTGTTGATTTATTCTAAAAAATGTACTTTCATTATTTTTATATCGAAAAATGATGTGACACAACAACTAATGGAATCAAATTGTTGATGATGGTAATCAAGTCGGATCGTGAGACCAGTGAAGGGCCACACTTTTCATCCTGGCTGGTCCACCGTAATCATCGACTGCTAGAGTCGGTGCGCCTTGGCAGAGGTTGAGTTAGTTCAACTTGGTTGCGACAAGATTGTCTGCTATCAACATGACCACAAAGCTGTAAAGCTGAATTACAGTGGAGCCTCAAAGGAAAAGTCAGTGACACAATTGGGAGTTCAACCAAAATGTTCTGCATACAAAAATAAATAAATAAATGTGTACCTGGTCTGCAGAGATGCCCCCTTCCTCTGCTACCATGGCTCTCAAGCTGGACAATGAACCGAAGAGAGGCACAGCAAGACCCACTCGGAGATACCGCTGAGTCTTGGTACTGAATACCAACGTCACACACATTGGCCTGCAAACAGCGAGGAGAATTGGTCATTTTCATTGCGTTTCCTTGAAAGTATGAGACATGTTGCAAGCACAGTAAAAAGCCTGTCGACAGTTTCCACTCCCTCGCAGGTGTAGTCAGCGGTGAAACTGAAATGACTCCACTCTGGAGATTTGAATGAAGCCGGCGCTTCCTTAAATTTGGGTCTCAACTTCATCTTCCATTGGAGCGATGGCCGTTTTTTGGAGGAAATGCGATATATCAGCATTGTTGCGCATGAATTTGATTTTGAGGCCCTGGGGGATACCGCAGGTGACATCAATCATGTTGGCATTTTGTTTTTGCACAACAGAGACATTTAACTTGATTCAATCATTGTGAATACAACAAAAGAAAAGATTCCGAAGAATTAGGAAGATGTGCCCTGTTGTATATTTTAATATGTTTTGATATGTTGTACATTTTTGGGAGAGGGGAAATTGTTGATTTGTGGTGCTGCTGTAGAAAATCCAATTTCACCGGCATGGATAATATAATTTGTCTGAGTGTGACTTCATATCTAATTGGATTTGTCTCACATCTCTTCACAATTCAACACGGGAATATGTTAGGAGGGAGGACATTAGGCGCTGTGGTGTTAATAATGTCGGATGCTGCCGAATGAGAAACACAAGGGGATGCGAGTGCAGGATGACTGTTGAGAGCAACAGGAATTGGGAGACGCCATCTTTGAATAACTTATGTCACGTTGTAGCTTTGTGCTTGAGGACTAATTTTGAATTCATCACATCATGATGTATTCCTGAACACGCATGAAATGTTTACATTCATAGTACATGCAGCCACTTTTACAGCAAAGTTTCTGCCTGTCTAAAAGCTCCTCAGTATAGATGAATTCATGTTTTTTTTTTAAAGTGTGTTATTTGTCGATATTTAGAGAGGATTTTCTTTGCCACGATATCCACAGCCCCTATTTCCACTAAGCTGTATAGTTGTGTTTGGGATTTTTTTTTTAAATTGTATTACTGGTATTATCTGCAGCACACAGGCATCGGCGTCCTGCTGCTAGCCTGCTCATGCTTTCGGGACCTCAGACTCAGCATGCCTTCGACTTAAATACCGCTGCAGCAGGAGCATGGACTCCCACCAGCGAGTGTGTGAGCTAGCTGTGTTTATGTAATAAAAGGGACCACATGTCAGAGAGAACGCAATTCTGCCAGTCCCACTGTGGTCGGTCAGCATGAGGTGTGAAACAAGAACAGATTTATTTCGGCGTGATTGTAAAAATAAAACAAAATGTAACAGCGGATTGGTTAGCTGTACGCGTTTTCTGTTGACGCTGCCGGTCAGCCATTGAAAATGAATCTCTTGAATCATCTACACCACACGTGTCAAAGTCAAGGCCCGGGGGCCAGATCTGGCCCGATATATCATTTTATGTGGCCCGCGAAAGCATGTCAAGTTCCATGATGCTTGCTAATGTCTGAACCAAAATTTCAAATTGTCAGATGTAATCCATAATAACAGTCCTTATTCTTGACTTCTGATTTTAAAACTAGTTATCCATCAATTTGTTGTGCGCTGTGTATGTAATATGTGGAGGTGATTAAACGTTGATATGGATTCCCAAAATTCATTACGGCCCACCAAGGGAAACAGTAACTAGAATGTGGCCCGCGACAAAAATGAGTTTGACACCCCTGATCTACACAGACCTATTAAAGCAGGAATTGGACAAAATGATATTGTATCCGGCAGATGAGGAAGAACGATGGTCTTAGAGTGGATTTACACTGCAGGTCCAAGCTCCCAAATCCAAATGAAATGTGTTTATTTGTAGGCACATTTCAAGTGATAACACCAAATTATGCAAGAATACGTAAACACATATTTAAAATTTAAATGTAAGTGGGTGGTTTAGTTGGCCTGCTATGACTATTTCCTCACTGGCCGCCATCATTAATTATTTTGCTGATTAAAGAATAGACATGCTTTTAATGTATCATATGAACATCATTTTTGTTTATGTGTTGGCTGCGGTTTGGACTGACAGCGGCTACTGGAGTTGGAATTGTGTTTTTCCATACTTTACCTGGTTTGTCGCAGAGGGATGGGCAGGGAGATGCATAAAAAGGGGTCGAAGGTGTTGCTCTGCTTAAGGCAATGAGGGCAAGTCAGAGATGACCTGGGGAGAAAGGAAGGACGAGAAAAGGTAAACACGTTTTATCCTCATGGTATAGAGTGTTCCCTCGCTGGGTTATTGCGGCTTCACTCGATCGCGAGCTTTCATTTATGGCCATAACTTCATCCATTGGACTTTTACCTTGCTGTTTTGCAGGTTTGCTTGCTTTTTGTCTTCCTTTTACGTCGAGTCGGTCAAAAAAAATATCAATTATTCCAGTGGAACTTTGTTTTACAAAAAACAATGACCATAAACATGAGACAGCTCATCACCTGCCAGTATTTAGATTTCATTTTTCATTTGAAATGTTAGATTTATTAAGTGTAACAAGTGTTAGAAGGATGGGAACCATATAGGCGGGGTTCGGGTGTAATGACTTAAAAGAGGGCCCCATTTTGGAAACGTAACAACCACGATAAACGAGGGTATATTTTCTATTTTCCTGATCTAGTGATCTGCACAAGGGTCACCGGGTGTGCTGGAGCCTATCCCAGCTGTCCTCGGGCAGTAGGCGGGGGACACCCTGAACATTCGTGCTCACAATCACACCTAAGGACAATTTAGAGCAGGGGTGTCAAACTCATTTCACATGGTGGGCCAAATACGGCCTCGGTAGATGTCAAGTGGGCCGGACCATTAAAATGATACCATACTTTGCTATAAATAACAAAAACAATATGTCTTTCCTTTGTTTTGGTATAAAGAAGCACAAGAACATGAGGAAAATGTTGAAATTTAATGAACATATCTTTTACAAAACATTTCAGGAAGTACCTTACATTTCCTTCGACAAATGTGCAATTTACTTTTATCATTCACAAATATGCGCCGGGGCTGGAATCGAACCCTGCACCTCTGCACTGTGAGGCCGATGCGCTAACCAGTTGACCACCTACGAGGGTATATTAAAAAAAAAAAAAAAAATAATAATAATAATAATAAATCCTATTTTGTCTAATGGTGGTTGTGGCATTAATTTTCTCAATTTGGGTGTCTATTGATGTCGTGTTTTCATTTTAATTTTTTCAATCATCAATCGGACAACTTATAGAGACACCTCATTTAAAACATGGCGTAAGTATCCATACTTTATCTCCGGCTTTCTGGAATGCTGTTTTGGTTGGACTCAGCCGTTAATTCTCCAACAATAGTGTTCGTGATCTGAGGTAATTAGTTGCTACGGTTTGTCTCCTGATGGGGAAAAAGGAATCGAACTGAAAATGATCCAAAATAGGATGCTACGTGTTTTTGGCTTTTGTCTTCAGACGTGGCGACGCGGCATGTGGCTCATTAGCCAAGGCTTTTTTTCCCCACATGCTCTGCTCCAAGAAACAGTCAACAATTGTATGTTTGAAATTGCAAGGCAGATCAGCATTTAGTATAAGTGGGACAGCAGCTGCTGTGTTCAAAACACCTTCAGACTACATCTGCCCAGTACCACTGCTTCTCTTTCTTGCAAGGAAAAAACTAGAAAGACAATGCTCAGTGTTTATTACAGTGATAATACACTAAAAATACTGCCACAACAGAGGCATTGATTTATCGTAGGTAAAGTAATTGGAACAGGCCATCTATTATAGGGATGACCGCTTTTTGAGGAAATCCTATATTGCAGAATTTGTATTTTCCGTGACATCATTTTGCCATTACTGGACTGTATTGCACTTTTTTTTCCAGTGCATACGAGTCCACTGTCGCAAGGCTCGTAGGTTTTAAATCTTGCATAGAAGTGTCCATTAGAGAGTCGAAATTGCCTTCTTACACAGTGTTGGCCCGATGGACCAAGCGATATAAAGTATCAGCACAGACACAAAATCCTCTTAAGTAAGGCGTCAGCGCAAAAGATACAAGTTCGTAATTTGCATGCACACCACAAGCGTGGATGAGAAGCCTTGAATTAGGCCATCTGGATATGCAGTTAAGGGACAAAAAAAAAGGGGGGGGTGCTGCTGTTCTGATCTTGAGCACGAAACAAAAACAAGGCCAGACGATCATCTCTGGATGATGAGGGCGGCAGAAGCATCTGAGATCGATAGGAAAACAAAAGCGAGTGAGCCAAGAGACAGCGGGAGCGACAACAAAGGAGGCCTCAGCATGGGGGTAGTGGGGGCTCGATGCATTAAATATGAACACAAGGTTGGGCATGGGACAGCCGAGTTGACAAAAGAGAGAGCAAAGAGAAAAGCACAAAAACTGACAGCATCAGTCAAGCTCTTTACACCCGTCCGTGTAAAGCAAGCACGCACGCACACACACCCACACGGCATCATCAACATCATCTAAGTTTCATTAGAAAGATCCACAGCAATCAGTGATGGTAAACTTACTGAATAAATCACTGCGAGTTCATTACAAATGGAAATTATTGATTATAACTAAAATGTAATCTCCAAAATCAAGGTGCCAAGATGAAAAAGCTGACTTGGAGTCTCTAGAGGAGTCACCATAAGGCAATCAGCCAATGAATGAAGCAGTCACATTATATTTTGTTAATGACTGTAGCGGATCCATGTGCCCCCCACCCCCCAATACAAATACCTTCAGATTCTGGCACATCTTCACACAGCTAAAAATGTCAAAAGCAGAGAAACTCGCCGTGTGGTTATTAACGGCTCATTCATACAGATTTAAATCAAAAAATTTAGCTGGTTGTTTAATTTCACACTTGCTAGATGGATAGGCACTCCAGAGAACTATTTGTATAAAAGCAATTAAAAAGTACATTTATGTTCCGGGGCTGCTCTGCTCCATCTGGCACTGGGTTTCTTGAATCTGTGCAGTATGCAATGAATTTAAGACAATTCAGACACTCTGGAGAGAAATGCGTCGCCATGTGTCAGAAAGCTTTATCTCATGGTCATGAGTCTTGAAATAGGAAACTGACCCAAAAACAAACAGCACGAAAAACGCCGCAGAATGGCTAAGAGCAAAACAGACGATTCTGAAGTGGCCTTCCATGAGCCCAGATGGACAGTAAATCCAAAAGTGCACTGAGAAACTGTCACAATTATATACTGTGACTAAAAATCACAAAGAAAAAAAAAATAGATCAGCATAATTCAATGTTGGAGAAGATTTTGTCATACTCTATGTATGAGCTCCTCTCATCCAACATGCATTATATAAGCCCATCCGTCACGTTATATAAACTTGTTTCGACCTAGACGATGTCTTGGAGACAACAGGCCATTAAAAATAGACACCACAAAGTCAGAGTGACAGACAGTGAGGAGGAGCGAGGCCTCGACAAAGATGCATTCAAACACAAGCCTTGGCGACACGGGCGAGCGCCGACTCCCACGTCGGCAGCCCAATGCACAAGACAGCGCGGGCTCTAATCGCAAACATTTATTCAGATCAGAGAACTCCGCTGTCTCCCTCTAAGGAGCGTCTATGGAAGATTTGAAAGGAACGGGGAAGGAAGATGAAAAGAAGAGAGACCAATTGCACAAGAAGGAAGAGACTTGAGATACTCGCGGGTCGACGGATACGACACAAACAAAACCCAGTATATGAAATTGCTTTGTTGTCACAAGCGGCCAACTGTGACTGACGATCACAGAAGCGAGCTATATTGACGACAAATGATTTGAGACAAAATTAAAATCAAGGGACCCTGGTGAGGATAAGCAGTAGAGAAAATTTGATGAATGGATGGATGTTAAGTTTTCAGCTGCTCGGCAACATGAAGATTCGTGAGGTTGTCTTGTCCACTGATCTTGTTTTAATTCATGGCTTTTTGTCACCATAGACAAGTGTCGATCCTTTCGTTTTATTTTGCTGCAATGAGACGATTCAACATTTTTGTGGATTAAGCCCAAAGACGCCCACGACACTGCTATAGTTTGAGTGAAAAGTAAATTGAAAGTGAACACATGTCAAGTAGGGGTGGGAAAAAAAAACATTTTTCCTCAGTGTTCCTCAATTTTGTTCGTCTTGGAGTTACACGATAAGCTTGTGAGCTTTGACGCATAGGCAGCTAATCAGTGAGACAACGTCCAACTGTTTGAGCACCAGCTCACCACCGCTGTGGACTTAACACGAGCTGTCAATCAAACAAGTAATTACAAACCACTGTGTGTGTGTGTGTGTGTGTGTGTGTGTGTGTGTGTGTGTGTGTGTTGCTCCTTTATCTGATGATTTCACGCTTACAAGGTATTGGACATAATCAGGAGGATTTCGTTCCCTGGCTCAGATGTGACTTTTTTTTTTCATTCTTTTGGCGTGCCACTCAGGGCAATGTGGCTTTGCCTCCAATAGAGGGCAGCAGAATCATCGCTTAACACCAAGTAGCCACAGAAAAGGAAGACAAGAACCTTTGTACACACAAAGGTTTTTTGGAGATGTTTGTACTCAAAATGATGAACATCATAATTGATCATGTTGTCCTTGAAAGTAATTAACCATTGCTATTTAAAATATTTAATCACATAAGTGAGTGTTAACACCATTTGTTGAAGTGGATGAAACCTTGGAAATGCAGCGAACCCTGTATAGAAACAAATTATTCTGTTTGCTGACTGTTTTTGAAAGATGCGCCCCTTATTTGTTGAAAAACTTGCCTGTGTGTCGCTTTTGTGACAGGATGAGCGAGTATAGCAGGCATGGAGTGGCTCGATTCGCGGCCTTATTTCACAGAATCGGCACTCACAATAGCCTACTATACTTGGACACATCCAGCAATTCATACTCATTTTCAGAATGCTTAATCATGAATTACGTTCTAATCATTTTCATACGACTACATTTCTCTTCCAGTCCCTTAGTTATGACTTCATACTGGCCAACTTTTTGTTGCTAATCAGCTCCATTTTAAGGTCAGTTTAAGAACCGCAAAGCATATCAAGCAAAATCTCCAGATGTTCACCTGTACTGGGCCTGGAAGTGTTCCTGGACAAAACTGTGGCGGCCTCTGGGCTGCTGCGTGCTGGTCAGGTCCTCCAGTGAGCTGGGCCCCTGGAGACATCAGGGAAAGCAGACGTTTAACAGTTTGAACCTCTAGATTTCGTACGAATGGGAATTGGACTGCCATTTGCGGGCCGCTGTTTGGAATCACGTTCACAGATGATGTCAGGCAAGCTCTCAACTTTATTCACGAGACTTCATTCTGACCGCATCAAGGAATTGAATTGACCACGATCATTGGGGTTATTCGTATATCACACACAAAAAACAAGAACTTGTATACTTATGATAGCCAAAGCAAAATATTATCTTTACGAATATTTGACAAAAAAAAAAAAAATATATATATATATATATATTTATTAGCTAGAACACGATATACAAAACACATAAACCGTATACAAACAGCTGAAAAATAAGAGACGTACAGAGACACATTCATGTTAAAAATCAAAACAGGCAAAAATACTGTGCGAAAAAAAAATTAGATGAAAAGTACAGATATCAGTAAAAAATAACGCAATATTAATATGCGTCTGACATCTTCATCATCACGGTTCACTTTACGTCTTCGCCTTTGTGTTGTCTTCCTCTTCTTCAATGGTTTGCGTCTTCTTTCTCCATTTGTTTGCTGTCAAAATGAAGTAGATCAACGACAATTCCTACACACTGAAACACCGAAGACCGTATTTTTTAGTTTTTAACATCCAAGCATGTGTTTTGGCCAAAGTGACCTGATCCAGAGTTGATTTTCCATGACTGTTCCAGGACATCTCCAGTGACGACCGAGCTGATATGACAGACGCGAATCACGCCCCAAACACGTTGTAGGCCAAAATTCCCAACCTGCTAGTGCACACACTGTCTAGTGTCACGCTATGTGTCACTTTTTATTTAGGTCACTACTTTTCTGAGTTATTTCAATCTTTTCGGTGCGGAAGCCAATTCGGAAAGTGTCTTCTCAACTGAGACAGTTTCGGGAGAGGAGTCATACTTGCGGGATGATAACCATCTTGAAAAACGAAAAGAATCTTCCCTGTTAAGCAGGTAGCCTAGCTTTGTAAATGGCCTTCGTTAGCTTTGCATTCGCTACAAGCTGAAGTTTGTATGTAAACAAACAACTGTGCTATTCTTATTGCCATTAATTAGTCGGTAACACACATAATGACAACAATCAAATTTCTTGTCTCATTTAGTCCTCTCTCGCTTGATTTTATGTCCGGCTCTCGTCCCTCGGTTTATCTCCTCAGGACGCAATCAATTGGTCCTACGTTGGGGCGAAGCCCCTCACAGGTGTAGAATCCCAAATGATAGAAGTCCAATTGCGCCGATATTTTTCACTAAATGAATAATATCACGGCAGGTGTGTAAATAGTTCAGTCTGACGCAAAAAAGAATTGTGGCAGAAAATACAATTAAACGATAACGTAAATGGAGCACAGTTGTAAACAGGCTGCTGATTCACAGGCGCACAAACAAGAACAAGTCCACATTTTCTCTGCCCAAAAATGCCATGGCCAAAACACTTGCAAGCAGTACAAAAGTGTTTTAGTGTGACTCACAGGCCACTGACTATTTGAAGTCTAGAAAGTAATGATTGAAGTGCTCTTCAATTGTCTACAGTACATTTCAAATATCGCCTGAAACACTGCTCATCCAGCTATTTTCACTTTGCTGTGATCCGTACATAAATCCACTGACATCAACAAAGCATCGAATGCATGGACTTGTCTGTCTCGACAAGAGTTTTGGGAAACGCTGGCGGAGAGATCGCTTCCCTCGGGAGATGTCGGCACTCTTCTCCCTAGCACAAGAACATATGTCGTTATCAAATCCCAGCTGATTCCCTGTGGCGGGCGCTCATGTGGGGACACTCGTCGGTGTGCCTATGCAGCTCGCTGGTGAGTGCGTGGGAGTTTGGCGAGCAGTCAGGATGCGTATTTGGAGATGTCTATATGTGGCACAACATAAATGAGAGGCACACTGGCCTGGAAATAGACCAAAACGAAGCCCTCCGGCAACAAATGTTATAGTCAAACAGACTTTTGAAGCAGTCTGTCTGTATTATGGTTGACAACAGGAATTCTGTACCACTAGTTGGAAAGAAGAATGCATAGATAGTTTTTGTTTGTTTTTTTTTTTTTTTTTAGCTGAACATTTTTCAAGTTCCTACATTCTCTGGCGTCTCCTATGGGAATTCCCATCGTCACATTGGTACTACCTCAAACGGTTTTCTTCTTTGCCTTTCTGCTTGTCCCGTAAGCGGTTCTCACTACATCTATCCACCTTCGCTTCGGCTTTGCTCGAGCGCTCTTGCCTGGCAGTTCGAGGCTTGATCATCCTTTTACAAATATACTCACCATCTCTCATGTCGATGTCATCTCTCTACCTTTGTCTCGAAAGCAGCTAATATCGGCGGACCCTCTGTGGAACTCATCTCTAATCCCATCTAACTTGATCACTCCCGAAATGAATGTCGACATCTTCATTTCCGACACCCCCACCTCTGCCTCCTGTCATCTCTTCAGTGCCACTGTCTCCAAATTGCACAATCTGGCTGGCCTCACCGCTGTCTTCTAAACATTCCCCTTCATGCAAGCAGAGACTCTTCTATCACATAATTCTATTCTTCCAGCTGTTCCGACCTGCTTGGTTTCTTCAATTTACCACACTGTTATGCGCTGTTGACCCGAAGTATTTATGTAAAGACCTCTCCCCTTGCCATTTCTTCTCCTCATAGCCTCACTCTTCCACCTCAGCTCATCAACAAGCTTTGCAGAAGCCTGATAACGATCCTGGTCATTTGAATCAGGCGTGTTGGAAGAGGGAGAAATTTAAACATGGTGGATAGGGGCTCTCAAGGGCCGGACTTGGGCATCCCTGCTCTACCTATTCCCTGCTCTCGCTGCAGATCACAATGTGATCTGCAAACATCACGGGATTCCAGTCTAAACTCATTTGTCAAACTATCCTTCACTTTTGCAAACAGGAAGGGGCTCAGAGTGGATCCCTGATGCAGTCCCACCGCCACTCTAAACTCCTTTATCACACCCACAGGACACTTCAGCACTGCCCTGCAGCTCTCATACATGTCCGGCACTACCACAAATGATATTGTATTGACATTTCTATTATGACATGACTTAATGCACTGGAATGAAACTATTTGGCTTTTGCAATGATAAAAGTCAAATCCTAGGGAATAATTTTAAGCAATATGAATTGCGATTGTTGGAATTGGGTATAAATCGTGATTTTAAACAAACCAAAATGTAATAATTGTTTTCTGTCGATTGTGACTCATTGATCAATCATGTCTTGAATCAACTGAAACAAAACCGGAATGTGCCACTTGTGCTATCGAGTTGCAGCTTGTTTACGAATAAAAAAGTCAACATGAAGTCACCAATGGGATGTTGAGGTTCATCTACAAAAGACCTTTGCAACTCCAAACCGCTGAACAGTTCTGTGCCATGTTGCCACTACCTTAAAGAAGAATACAGAGATTAACATATAAAATGCTAAGTGCATGATCAAGTTCGCAACTGCACATCTGGAGACATCTGATACTGATATTGGAGCAGGAATATTTTGTCCCACTCTTCATTTGCGCCTCAAGTCTACTTAAGTCACAGTGTTAAATCCAAATTGACCAAGGTCAACTTGACATTTTCACAAAGGCAAAGATAAATGTGACATGACAGCAAACTTCTTTATCATGTCGTTATATTGTGTGTGCGGCAAAGTTTGTACCAACACCGCAACACAATATAAGAATTATTCTGGCTGGACCAATATTATAGAACCCTAAAGTAGTTTAGCCAAGGTCGTCATGGCTATTCTCTTTACTACAAGCCAGTGAACTGTCTGAGTGTTGTCATAGTTGTTACGTTAAGATTTATTTCTTACATTGTGTGGTTTGTGGTTTTGAGCTGATACTATCAGATCACCGATTTGGGTGTCCTGCGGTGGATCAAGGGGGTTATGTCAATGCGAGCCCATTCACAACAGAAATGAGACAGTACTTGTTGTTCCGGCAGAGTTTGTCAAGAATTGGCCTTAGAAGACACTTTGTTTTAATTTCTTGCCTTTTCCAACTTTTTTTCAAGCAAACCATGCATGTCTTTAAGCTCTTTTCGCATTAACAGTGAAGGTCAATGAGAGGCGTTTGGAGGCAGAAAGGGAAAGAGAGAAGGAAATATGGGCGCGCACTGGCCGACAAGAAGAATGACAAGGAGCACATGGGGACACACGTTGTACTGGACAAAGAGATAAGAAGATCCTTTGGAGGTAAGTGGTGGGAAAAGGACAATGCTTCGGAAAATATATGGACCCAGCAGTACTTCTTTACTTTGCAGGTTGTTTAGTATGTTTAGTAATGCTTAATAATTTGTAAACAAGGAGAGGCAGAGAGAAACCGCTGCGAGATGAGACTGTTGCACAGACAGCGAGTCAAAAAGAAAAGGGGAGGTGGGCTTATGGGTGTTTGGCTTATTGGGCGTCATAGGTCGGTCTCCAGCCATTTAAACAAAACGCTGTCGGGGCAGTAAAGTGGCTGACTCACAACAATCCTTTCAATTGTGGAAGGCCGCTGTTAATTTGGTCTATTCATGAGGGTCTTACAGGAACAAGATGGCCTGTGAGATAATGATTAAAAGCACAGGCATTTGAAACCCCGCTCAACCCTCCGACCTGCTTTTTTTTCTACTGGTCTGTCGCACAATATCTCACGATATTTATGGACCGCACATGTTGAGACTAAAGGCAAATAGCCCCGCGGTGCATATCTCCTCTTCGGTGCCGTTCCTTGGTTAAAATCTGATGCCAGTTTCATTTCAGAGTGGAGTGCAGTGAGACTTGCCACTCTGGCTGTTGCCATGGAGATGTCTGTCTGGCCAAAAACAAAAGGCAAGAAGAGAAATGAAGCAGCCTCAGACAAGAGTCGCTCACAGGGCGCAGGCGTACCAGCGTAGGCCCAGTGTGGAAGGGCTCATTGGCAGCCAGCGACAGTGATTCAGGACCAAACAAACTGATGACAGTTGTGACGAGTCAATGGATTGATTAGCCTCTCGAGAGTATCCATCTAACTCAAGTGTGCGATTTGGGCTGACCTTTAATGTGCGAAAAGAATAGAGAGCACTTTTTAAAACCGTGGTAAACTATCTAATCGGTAATCGGCCCGTGCCGATTCGAAACTGTTGCGCATGAGGGAGGTGAAAAGCTTGGGGTGCCAGTTAGCAGTTAGCAGTTAGCACTAGGCTAGTGAGCTACAGCTCTTAAAGGGTTCCCAGAGAGGTTGGAGAGGCACTTGGCATACAAATCAATGACTCAATGTTTTACAGTCTTTTGAACTGTAGAGTAAGATATCTATTCGACTGCATGTCACTATCCTGTTCTGCCTGTCCACAAGCATCAGAAAATCACAATCATTGGAAGAAGACAAACCTGGAAATGCGGGTGTGGCAAGAGAGAATAAACAGTAAACAAAACACGAAAACCAGCCTGCATTTTGGAAGCAGTTAGTCAGCACACCAGCAGGACTAGTTCTGCTATGACTGACAGCAATGAGTGGGGGAAGACTTGAGAAAAATGCCACTTAGGATTTGTGGATTTTTCATCCCTTATTTGCTCTTTGCCTGTCACACTTGAAGTGAAGTAAAAGGAGATAACAACACGGCGAACAAAGCAAGCAGCAGCGATTTGCAGCCAGCAACTTAAATTTTTTTTTTTAATTTGATGTCGATTCCCCTATAATTCCAGTACACAGGAGTTAGACAAAAGTCTTTTGTAAATTGTGCCACCCCGCCAGATTTTTTTTTTAATTACAATTTCAAGAAGAGAAATATTTCAGATTACATCGGGGTTTTTTTTTCCCGTACCGCATACGCACAATGAGGTTATCATTGTGGAATTTTTTTAATTTTCTGATCTTCCAAAACGTGAGGTGATTATCCAGGTATATCGTCACTGATCTGTGAAAAACACACTGTTCCATTTTGTCATTTAAAAAATGCTTACATCAATGGGAGCGGATAAGCCATTAACAAACATTTTTTTTGTAATGACAAAAACAGACAAAAGTGTTTTTCCACAGGATTTTATGCACATGGGCGTGGAAATAAATGTCTGACTGAATTAATTATCAAATATCAACTCAAATAACCACCAAAAGAATCAGAATAGAACTGAATCACATCAGTAAGAACCAAAATCAAATTGGATTGTGGGGCTCTTGACAATACCCAGCCCTAATTTATTGTCTTCAATGAAACTAACATGAATTATTTTGGAACGTGGGAGGAAAACCCATACAAACACGCCGAGAACATGCAAACTCCACAGGAAGGCCAAAGCCTTCAGATTGAAACCCACGACCTTTAACCTGTGAGGTGGCTACGATAACCAGTCATTCACCCTACCGTCCACAGAAAAATATGTCGTGTAAAAATAACTCACATTCCACAAAGATGATTCATCGACTACCACGAAGATGATACGGAATAAATGGAAATGTCTTCAGTGAGAGTATTACATCAGATCCTTCACCCGGAATGCGTGTTTGCCTTCCTTCCGGGATGAAGGTAGACCCAAAAGTAACGTAGCAGCGAGCATAAAAATGGTGGAATGTATTTTTGGATATACTCACTGGAATACCACCTCTGCAGCTGAGTAGTACCTAAAAATACTTCATTTCTAACTATTTTGTCTTGTCTATTATCTGTTACGCTTTTATAATTCATTGTGAGCCCTAAAATGTCTTAAAAAAGGGAAAGGGGAGTGGGAGTGTGTGCGTGTGCATGTGTGTGTGTGTGTGTGTGTGTGTGTGTGTGTGTGTGTGTGTGTGTGTGAGAAGAACCACAGTACCAATTCATTTCCTTTCAATCACATCTGTCTCGTCGCTCTCTGTTGAGGACACACAAGCTCATCTTTCCAATGTCTATTTAAAGAAATACCAATTTCCTGAATTAAACATTTCCTTCCAGAATTTTGGATCATCCATTAAAAGCCTTTTTGGGTAAAAGCTATTTGGCAGTGGCGTGTCAATGATGCCCACTCTTAACAGTGGCCACTCTAACGGGGTCACATGCATACATGCATGTGTAGAGAATAACCCAGGAAAAGAGCAGGACAGTGCAACCACACACGCACGCACGATAAGATTTATACAAGGAAGCTGGTTCAGAAAAAAAATAAAAATAGGACACCATTTTCCTGAAAGGGCACAAAAAAAAAAAAACTACCATTGTACTCTTTAGACTTCACTTGGAAGATACAAGGAGGTCCATTATGCGCTAGTATGAGGACTAGAAATCTTGAGACATGCCTTCTCGACCCTTTCGTGGCCCCTGAATCTGAAAGTCATGTTGAAGAATTTTGTACTTTCGACTTTGGAGGAACATTTGTCGAAAAGACGTTTGGATACATTTTGTGTAGAATAAATTGTGGGATGGACTCACACAATTTTCAAAAAGACACACAGCCAACATCTTGTGGAAAGTCTTGTGGATGCTGCAAGGCAGTTAACAGCCCTCGGAAACTCAACGTTTACAGCGAAACAAAATTTATGTCACACCTGACTGACTTTGTTGATGAAAGCTCAAAGTGCTCTCATATTGCGAGTGGTAACTTTCCAGTTTTGTGGTATGTAGCAAAATCTCCTATTTTCATTGGGCGAGGTGTCTTCAATGTGTTTTAGGGGGTTTCCTATGACAGAGGGTTGTGGATGTAGTCTGAATGCTGGAGAGTTAATTAAAAAAAAACAAAACAAAAAAAAACAAGTGACTGGTTAGCCGTGGCGGTGCCAGTTGGAAGGAGGTTTAGGAGAGTTGAACCCTGTATAATTTAGCCCCTGATACGACTGAAGCACTTGAATGAGTGGGAGAAAGGCCCTGCCTTCAGAGGGGAGAGGTACAGTGACCTAGCATGAAGCAAGTGGGAATCTACTAAGCTAAGGGTTGCACGGACTGGCTCTTTGAGGTCATGTGAGTTAACAGGTTTTTCAACCCAAGAGATTTAGGTTCAAATGCAGATTAAGGTCACTCCTCCTCATGACAGCTCTCAATAATCTGCGTTGATTGATAAAGCCAAATCCAATGATTGTGCTTAAATTCAATGACACCGGGTTCAAAACAACCAAAATGTCCAAAGCTTTCCGATGTTCGCGCAGGAACTTTCTGAGGCGTTTAAAGGCCTCGTTCACCAATTTAACAAGAGGCTTTTCAACAATTCAGTTTTAACAAATGAATTATTACTCACTTTTGATTGACACAAAGATGTAATATCTTCATATGTTATTGTACCGGCAGCATGTTGCCAATTAAATGCTCTCTTTAATGAATCATTTAATCGTTTCCCGGGGAAAGAAATTTGTCTAACTTAATTAACTTTGAAAAACGACTTCAGCGGTTCAACAACAAATCCTGCCAGAGAGATTATCTTGTTAATTGAACAGAAAACTGAGGAGAGAGCAATTAAATAATGCAGCCCATTGGCCATTACACCAGTCAGTGATGCTAAATGAAGCTTATTTTGTGCCTTAAAGGGGAAGTCCGCCAAAACAGTTTCTTCACAATATGTTCTATGCACCTCCACTCGTCTCAACACAGCCTTCTGATTAATATTGCGTTCGTGGTACATGAGTTAAGCAGCAATACCCACCCGTTTTAGCCACCTCAGGGGCCGGCCATTTTGTTACTTTCTGTCTAATGAAAATGACATCACAGTGGCTCAGGGCTTGGATAACAACCAATCAAGGCTCACCTGTTTTCTGTAGCTGAGCCAAAGGCGAGCTGTGATTGATTGTTACCCATTTTCAGTCGACAGCAAGTGGCAAAATGGCCGCCGTGTGGTGGGGTGGTGGGGGATGGGGGGGCGCTGGTGATATACCGGAACTGAGGTTGAAGTGGTCAACAGCAAATTTTAATTAGAAATGGCTGTCTGTCTGACGGTGATTTAAGAAATGGCTTTAATTTTTGCTCATATCACATACGTCAGCACTTCCTTCTTTCAACTTCCACATAATGAATTTCAGCTTTACAGTTCTTGTGGTAAAATAATGAGTTTACTGTGACACACTGTCGGAACAATCCCGGTAAAGGTAATTAGAAGCACCACATGGCACCACTGCCGTTCATTTAGCCAAATAGACACCACACACACCGCACGTGGTGAGGCCAACACATTTGAGGAAATGCTTTCATTTTTGGTTGCTGATAATTGCATCAAACAGCATCATATGAGGTTTGGATTCCTTCTGGATACAAGGGTCAATGCTTCAGCAGCAGCAACCTACTGAACAACAAATGCATCTCTCGTGTTCATTCCTTGAATCAAACCACATATAACACTCATGCAAACCCCACATTTGCTTCCATCTCGAACAGCCGCAAGCATCAAAGTTGCAGGCAGCGATGGTCAGAGGAGAAGCACTCAGTCATTCATCCCTCGCTGGCTGATAAGTCGAGACATTCTGCCAGGAAAGAGGTTTAAAAAAAAAAAAAAAAGATACTTGAATAGGCTAAGTGAATCTTGGATGAAGCCAGAAGGCACAAATGTATGCTGAGAATGATTTCACAAAGCTCACATTTGAAAGTCGCTTTCAGACTTGTCCTGGTTTAATCCCTTAAGAGGCGAAGAGGGCACTGGGGAGGGGAATTACGTGACCTGTCCATTTCCAGCCAGACACCGTTTCACCATGATAAAACGTGTCCACGATAACCTTCGAAACGTTGGCTTTATCACTCTTCCGTGTCATTCATGTTATAAATATGAACGCCACTTTTAAATATTCTTTCATTATAACGGCAAGGGACTCTTTCAGAGGTGGGGGGGGGGGGCTTGTCTCTTTCAAGTCTTTGCACTCTCCATCTCTATCTGCAGGAATTTGTGGCATCTCAGAAATGCCACACGCTGTTAAAATCAAGTCACTGGCCAAGTGAGACAGGCTTATGCTCCTTTGACTTAACCTGTCGAAGAAATTCGTGGGTGGGCATTACCTCGCTTGATCAGTGGAGCAAACTTTAAAGCAACAGAATGCAACAGAATAATCCATCCATCCATTTTCTGATCCACTTTATCCTCACAAGGGTCGCGGGGCATGGGCCTATCCCAGCTGTCTTCGGGCAGTAGGCGGGGGACATCCTGAACCGGTTGCCAGCCAATCGCAGGGCACACAGAGACGAACAACCATCCACGCTCACACTCACACCTAGGGACAATTTGGAGTGTTCAATCAGCCTGCCATGCATGTTTTTGGAATGTGGGAGGAAACTGGAGTACCCGGAGAAAACCCACACAGGCACAAGGAGAACATACAAACTCCACACAGGGAGGCCGGAGTTGGAATGCAACAGAATCATCAGCAGGCAAAATCGTGTTCATGGTACACTGGCTTGTAATAAAGACACCTTAGGACTGTGGCACAACCCCACTAAGCCTAAATCACATCTTTTAGAGGTCAACAATATTGAAAGTTCTGCACAGATTCTGCCACGCGCTGCAATTAATGGGCAACGTCATATTAGAAACACAATTTTGTTCACATTAAGCAAACATATTTGCTCTGTGTCCTTAGCTTGAAGTAGGTGACACATTGCATATTCAACCAACGCTTCCTCCTGCCGCTAATCAACGACTGAAACGCAATCGGCCAAACACCATCCTTTCTTGAAACTGTATAACCGTAGCCAGTCTTCAGTCAGCAAACCGATGCATTTACAGCTTGTAAACATCCAGCAGCTACCAGCAAGCAACACTGCTGCTTGTCAGCTGACTTGTTTCATTCATCGCCATTTGCCCTCCCCAGGAGAAAACCCAGGCCAAACTCTCATGGAGAACTATCAAACTCACTATTTCTGTCCATGTCGATAAGAGGCCACGCTGGCTGCTTCTACCGCGTTTTTCACTGACCCCGATTTCAAAGGATCCGCAGTTGGCTGCGGGGGCCAGCGTATCCCCCCCCACACCCACCAGACACACACACACTCAAACCCGTCACAGTTAACCCCCCCTGCGGCATAAAAGGGCCATAGCACTGTCGACATTTAAAACGGAATAATGCATACATAATGCCTGGACACTGGTGTGGTGTTGCACTGGCAATCCACTGAGCTGTCGGCGGGATGAAATGGAGCAGTGCTTAAATGCACTGACTTGAAATAGAACTCACGGTGGATCTGAGGCTGAATGCAACTCTTCTCTGTGCTCACTTTGCGGGCGCTCTGTGGAGATCTATGGCGCTGTCAAACAAAAGCAAACGTTTCCTGCTCTGCTCTCAAAAAAAAAAAAAAAAAAAAAAAAATTTGTGAGAATATTTCTGCCATGATTTCTTCCACCTGTTTAAAAGATATGGTTCAAGGCTTTCAAGGTAGAAGAAGGCTGCACTTGTGCCAAATGTAATTCTTAAACTGGAATGACACGCAGTCCATAGCAGACCTCAAGGCCAAACAATCCTGGACATGTCGCACTCGTTTGATTAAAACATCCTGACAAAACTGCTATCCTACTCCAGTCCAATAGGTGGTGGTATTGCACATTACAAAATGTGTGATAATCTATAACTTTTTTTCATGGCCCTGTTAAATGCAGCAAATAATAATAAAAAGGACCTTCTTGGGCCAATGCACCACCCCGTAAAAAATGAAAATGAAATTGGTTATGTATTTTTTGCATTACCCTGCCAATCGGCCACTTAATGCTTGGGCGCTCAAAGTCTGACCTGGGGGCCACTTGCAGAACATTTTCATTGGCACATGGAATATTCTGAAAATAAAATTAAGCACTGATAGGAGGATGTCCTCCCCCTGCTTGTGGATTTTTTTTTTCCTGGGGATGCCGCCTGTTGATTGTGCAAACTCTGGCTGCTTGCTACTTCAAGTCAAGTCAGCTTTATTGTCAAAAATGCTCTATGTACAACATTCAGCACAGATGAAATTTTCTTTCCTCTCAACCACAAACTGTTCATAATTCCCTCCACTTGTCAAAACCCCCAGTTCCAACTGGGGAAAAATACTGAAAACACCTCTGACTTAACAGCAATCAAAACGTACCTCCTCCCCTCGAGCAATCAGGGATTTAAAAAGAAAAACATGATTACAGTACAATCAAAGAACAATACGACGTCTGCTTTTTTTCTCAGCGGGTGCATGAGCTGTGCACGCCGGCGTGTGTCCGCTTCGTTATGCAAATGTCAAACAATCAATGGCACCGCTCTTGAATGATGCAATGGTGACTGACGTGGGAGGGGTATGAGGAGCACAACAATTTTTTCCATCTTGCATGTTCATTATTATCCATTTGACAACCTTGTACTGATGTAGCGTCTCCACCAGAAAGCCACAACAACATCGCAAGTACAACCATGTTACAAATAGACGATTATTTTACCGTGCCCTTCAGCCCCTTTATCCATTCATTGTTTTTCAAACGCTCATTATGTTCAGCATCATGAGGAAGCACCAATCTATCCCGGCAAGAGGAGGGCTACATTCCGCATTGGTGGGCAGTCAATCACAGCGCACAAAGAGACGGTCATTTACACGGACGGTCACCAAGTGGGAATTGATCAGAAGCTGGCTGCACAAAAGTCAATTTTATGTACAGACGCAGAGGGTATTTTGTTGAGCTGACTGAAAACAGACACGTTTTTTTTTGTTTTTTTTTGGTCTTGATTGTCACAAATGACGGGTTAACTTTGTTTCAAACGAACTTTTTTTAACGCCTCATCCAGTTTACAAACTATCTCCCAGACAAGGCTTTTTACACAAGCTGCCCTATAGAATTAAACTGCACTTGGAAAAAACACCGCTGTGAATGGTATTGTCAAGAAACTCCAATACTTGATTTTTTTTTCTTTCCAGAAATCACTTGATATTCATTGAGCCAAGCGTTTCCAATTTCGAGACTGACACAAACTACAAAGTGTGCACCAAGCTGTGACTGCGTTGCTGTCTGACTTGAGCTTGCTGAAGAATGCTACAAATGCGGTGCCAGGCAAACAAGGGGAGGGAAACCGAGCAGGTTTAGCAAGATCTTGTTGGAAGGCACATCAACCTTACTGAGCTGTCTTTGTGTTTGTGACATAATATTGCTGGGGCCAAGCCGTGAAACTGGTAGCACTTGCTCCTGTTACTAGGTGCAATACGTGAAATGTGTGTCTGGCCCAGTGCAATCCAGCACTGAACGAACAAAGCCACACATCAGTCACGGGGCTTAACGTGTAAAATAGCGGCTCAGTAATATATCCTCCTCTCTGTCATCACGTTTGATAGTATATCTTTGATGGGTGATGATAGCGCGAGTGAATTAAAATGTCGACAGTGAGCCGTGACAATATTAGAAAATTAGAGATAGAGATCAACACCAAAGTCGCAGCCCTTCTGAGTCACTTCAAATAAATCATTCGATCTGTCCCCATCCATCTTTCGCTAAACGGCTCATCACGTTCAGGCTGGGGGGGGGGTTGGAACCGATCCCAGCACACTTTAGCACAAAGGTCGCGTACTGCCTGCCCAGACTGGTCACCCATCGATGCGATGTAGATAAACACGTCGGTACCCACACTTGCACGCCAGCATAATTTAATGGCTTTTGATCAACTAGGGAAAATAAAAAACAATCATTCCTTCACGCCCCCAGAAGAATACAGAAAGAATGGAATTTATTCCATGTTTTCCAATCTAAGTGAAACTGTTTGCATTTTACAGCAGAATGCGACAAGTGTTTTCACTGATTCAATGACTTATCTACTTTTTTCTTACTTTATACTCTTTCCTTCATCAGGCAACTCAACCAAATTCTAAATTTTAACCTCCAGAACTACAATCAATCCTCCACGTTTCATTGTTTTAATAATATTTAGAGTAAGTAGTATTCTCGAATGATTTCAACCCATTTTACCTCTCAGAGCTCCTTCACCCATGTGGCATTTCGTAAACGTTTCTAGAAAATGTATGAATGGATGGTTCCTTAAAAAGACACAGATAGGTGGCATTATCATCGTCATCATGATGCAATGTGTTCAATAGATGATTGAGAATGAGGTGCAGGACTGGAGGAGAGAATAAGGATGACATCTATTAGCCTCCCTGCCTGACTACCTAGAGGCGATGAGCTAAGTCATCGGGGATCTGTTTCCTTGCCTCCTGTTTGCTCCATTGCAGTGATGAAATTTCAATCATTGTCTCATGTGTAAGAGAAATTGTTTCAACATTCTTTTTTCTTCTTGGGGAGGGCGGGGGGAAATATATCACAAAATTAGGCAAAAAGACCAAAATGATAAATCGCTTGTGTGATGAAAAACAATGCTACCTAGTGTACCACCTTATCAGTAAACCATAGCGATAGTAGTATCTGCTCACATTCAGCTTCAAGAACTCATTGGACAGCGCTTCACAGTGCAGATGGATGGTGACCCGACGCAGACTGCAAAGGCAACAAAGTGTAATTTTATGCAACGGTTAAGTCGGTCACTTAACCTAAATCTGACTGAAAATTGATTTAACTTACCCAAGACGAAAATGAAGGGAACACGCCCTAAGAACAAGCAGGAACTGGATCTAGTGGAGGTTGCCCTCAAATTTTAAAGGTTGTTTCCCGGCTCATGATATTTAAAAACACAAACAGGTAATTTATTCAAATGCCCCGGTCTTAGTGTAACTGTTCAGCACATAAAGGATACGGGCACACAGCTAATGTTTACACACAGCACTGAGCGAACATGAGGGTCCAAAGCTGAAGTCCCGACATTGTCAGATTATCAGCCAAATACGGACAATGACACCATTGTGTGATACAAGGAAATCTGTTTATAAAGCGGATCAACATTGAGAAGAAAAAATAAAAAATAAAAATCAGAGATGATCCTGACTATGAAAAGCCAGTCTCTGCCTGGTAGATTCAGAAGAGGAAAGCCGGCTTTATTATAGCACTGGCAGCCTAATGAGAGCCACGGCCTTAAGATGTTTATTTGGCAGAAAGAATGCTATCAGGGAGAAGGGATGCCATGAATATGAAAAAGAAGACCCTCTATTGAAGAAATGCCATGCTTGTCAACTGTTTCATGGTGCCCCAAGTCTCATTTTATAACAACCCCACACACACACACACACACACACACACACACACACACACACACACACACACACACACACACACA
>NW_017842060.1:7271220-7296457 GCF_001891065.2 Hippocampus comes | reverse complement strand
TAACACCCCCACACACACACACACACACACACACACACACACACACACACACACACACACACACACACACACACACACCGAGAACACCCTCGCAAATTGGCATTGACCTGTTCTCCAATTGCCAGTGCGGTGCCACAAAGATAAATATTGTCAATCGGCTCATGTCGTGACAAAGGTGTCAAACAAAGTCACGATGTGTCTGCCTTGCTCATTCACGGCATTTAGTTGAGCTACTCTAAAAAGATCAAGGTGAAGAGATGGAAATTCCGCAGCCACTGCCAGCCTAAAGGGAAACGACAGAACAAGTTTCAGCTTTGATCCTCTCACAAAAGCCTTTCATGCCTTGTTTATTTACCGTATGTACTTGTGTACTGTTTACTAGGGATCAACAGAAGTATTCTTCGGCTTTTTTGCCAAAACTTATCGATCTTTGTGATGCTCCGTGTTAACAATGTAGCTGCTTTCAAAACATTCAAGAACAAGAAATTACAACTAAACACTTTAGTTCGAAACTTGTCAGAATTATATTGATGAAGAAATTAACTTGCGGATTTAGGAGTCCTGCATGGCAGAATGAAGCCAAGTAAGACGCTGATGCTGTACGGGAGTCTTACATGGGACTTTGGCATACATAACATCGAAGGTAGTGACGGCAACATGAAGCGAGGTTGGCACATTGTGACAAGTGACAGTTGCGCATACATCTGTTTGCTTCACAAAGATAATTTCTCCAACTTTAAAACTGTATCGTGTACAATTGAGTTCACAGAGCTATGCTCACGAAAATATGAGTCAGGAGGGAAAAAAATGTTCATGGTCACTTTGCTTCCTATTGTACTCTTTTTGTACCGTACTCCGATGATCCTGACGACCGTCTTATCGGCTCTGCGCAACATGGAGCAGTGTTTCCAAGCAAAAATAGACACAAAGACAGCAAAAAGACCACCAAGCACACTGTGATGAGACAGGCCATTATAGCTGCTGAAGAGGCATGGGGATCGAACCTGTCAATGCCTCCGACAAGATGAAAATTGATTCTCAAATTTAAACGATGATACTTTTCATACTTCAGGTTCATTTGGGTTACTGCTAGTATAGTGCCAGAAAGGGTAGCGGTAGTATCGACTGGCAGACACACACAAGTACAAAAGAAAGTTCATACGATTACATATTGACAGATGGCGCCAAAATGTATACGATATGTGGCAGCCAAAATTCATTTGTGGCGGCGTTCCACGGATAAATATATAGGTGGAGAAATACTACAAATGTAATATTACACAAAAACAATTGATCGAATCAAGCAAAATAAGATGGTACAGCTGATCACAAAATGTGCATAAAATTCAAATTATCGGATGATGCGCCAGAGATAGGTGTAAATTGTAGTTTCAAACTACACTCAGTCGATGGAAGAAGCAAGTGAAGCCGGTCGATTTTTACTCACCTTGACGGTGGCTTTGGTGTTTTTGCTACTGCTGCTGCTGCTACTGTTGTTGTTGTTTGGGTTTTTGGCATCTTCGTGAACTCTGTCCAAAAGCCAGAGGAGAAACTCCAGGGCGTCGTGTTGCGAGTTGCCCCGAAACTGAGAGCCATATTTGGCTACAATGCTCTGGAAAAAAAGGACATAATGGCCAGTTCGATAAATGTTGGTTTATTTGCTGTTTCATAACAGAGTAGAGACCAACACAGGGCTGTAAAAAAGTCTTTTGGAATCAGTGTGGTCATCTACACCATAAATTCTTGTTACGAATTTGGGAAGATTGAGCCAACTTCACTGAGTAAGCCAAAAGGGGATATTTTTATTATTATTATTTTTTTTAATTACCAGAATTTAACATTGATCTGAACCATCTACAGCTAGGGTGTCAAACTCATTTTTGTCGCGGGCCACATTGTAGTTACGGTTTCCCTTGGGGGGGCCGTTATGAATTTTGGGAAACCATATCCTATACATGTTTAATCCCCTCGACGTATTACATCCACAGCGCACAACAAATTGATGAATAACTAGTTTTAAAATCAGAAGTAAAAAATAATGACTGTTATTGTGGATTACATATGACAATTTTAAATTTTGATTCAGACTTTAGCAAGCATCATGGAACTTGACATGTGTGATTTGTTTTTGCGGGCCACCTAAAATGATGTGCCGAGCCAGATCTGGCCCCCGGGCCTTGACTTTGATATCTGTGATCTACAGGGTCACGTCGCGTTCGATATAAAGTAATACCACCCCAGCCTATGATTGTCGACAACATGCTGGTTCCATAATTAGGGGCATGACATGTCAAAGAAAAGTGGAGGAACATTCCGTCCTTTGATTTCATCACCAAGCAATTTACACTGAAAGCGACGTGTAACTGCTTTAACATTTGCAACTAATGACAACACTGCTGTCTACCAGGTACAAAGTCACGCTTGCATTCTCTTTGAAGACAGTTTTTTTATGATCAAGCCAGCAGCGATATGACTCTTGTGCTTTAACTTCACAGTTTGTGTGGTCACCGGTCGGACAAACTAAAGCACCAAACTAAACGAGTTTTCGTGTGTTGCAGTGTGCGGCGCTTGTGTTTAGTCGCAGCTGCTGCCAGGCTAAGTGAGACCATCTGCTGTGCCTGTGATAGAACACCATGTGAGTTTTATTTGCCGTATTGAAAACCGGCGAAACAGATGGAAGATGGAATGGTCTTTCGTCAAATTAATACAAACCCAAGGGGAACACACTTCGATGAGGGCACGATTACCGGTGTGCGGGGAGAGGCGGGGACTTCTGTTTAGTGCCCTCATTATTTTTCCTCACTTGTAATTTGGTCCGTGGTTCATTTGGAGTTCACAACTGCCATCTTTAACATGCATAATGAACACCAACGAAGACATATTTAATGGCAGGATGTGTCGGGTCTGATGTTTCTTTTTTTTTCCACTCGTTACAACGGAAACACAATAAAATGGGTGTGCTTTTACGCAACGACATGGCAATGCAGAGATGATTACATGGGTGACAACTGCAACTCCAACAAAATAAGAATCGGATCTCAACAAGGCCGGGGAGGTGAGGGCTGAGTGTCAAACTTCACACACCAGTCAACTTGTCATCCGAGTCCGATATTACCTTTGTAGGCGTCACGTCATACCATGTCAGTGCGGTTTATATTCAGTAGAACATCACTCCGACACAGAATGGGGGATTGAAGCCGACCAACGAATTTGCTGGCTTCCGGGGTGGTGTTAGAGGCAAAGAAATGGGATAGCGGGAAGCCAGATATCACCATAACGTGCCCTTGAGACCTATTTCACCCCCCAAAATATGTTGTGATTTTCCACTAAACTCAATACTGTATTCATTCAACTTTATGAAGAAGGTGTAAGAAATCTTGGTCAATTGCGTTTTAGGAAATTATGGCCATTTAATAAGCACATTGTGGCCCATCACCTAGCAACAAGATTCAGCTAGCAGGCTGACTCATTGCTGTTCAACAAACATTTTTCTAATTTCTAAAATACTTTTTTTTTTATATCAATTGATATTTCACTCTGACAAACTGAACATGTTAATCTTGACAACATCCAATGGCACACATAGTATGATGTAAATTATTAAATGTAAAGACAACTTCCAAACACCCCTGATGTTTGATTTGCACAACCTTTGCTTCCTCTGCCCTCCCAAATTGCCAGCACCATCACTCTCGTCTTTAAACAATACACATCAGAGCTCAAACAGGACTGGAATTAGGCGGTCACATCCATCACATACCAAGTGAGCTCTCTCCTCATCACTGTGCATCCCGCCTAACAGGATTGGATTGATTCCAGTGTGACAGGCAGTGAAACATGAGGACCATTTTCAGACACATTATTTTTTAACTAAGCTTCACTCGTACAGGTGTGTCTGGAGGCAGCAATCACTCACTCACACAACTTGACCTTGCAAAATCCTTTTTTTTTCCTTCCCATTTCATTATAAATGAACAATTGCCCGTGTGAACTGAGCTGATTACGGTAGGTGGAGTGGAATTTGGACTTGGCAGAAAATTATCCTTTTTAAAAAATATATTTTTGGGTTGAATAGAAGAATTTTTCAACAGATGTGCTCAACTTCTGTTTCAATGCAGATAAACAGAATAATGCTTCCCCAAGAAGGTGCCGGAGAGCTCAAAATTCCTTCGGTAATGCCTAATTGTTATCTTTTGCCAGTAAGGTAGTTGAGCGCTCCTGCTGATAACAGTTCACTTCATTTTGCCTCAGTTGCTATCAACAATCTGGCAACATTTTTAACTATCTATTTAATCATGAATCATCAAATCCATGATGGCACCCACTGGTAATTATACGTAGCCAACAATTAGGTGATTGTGAAAGCATAACATACCGTACCCATCCATCCAGTCCATGCGTCCATTCGTACATCCATTTTCAATAGCGCTTATTAGCATTGAAGGTGAGCTGGAGCGGGTTAGCTAGTCACCAGTCACTCGCAGGGTAATACAGTGGACCATTGATATTTGCGCAACATCGTAGCTGCGGGCCAGCTACGAACAATGAATAGCTGCGTATAATTGATGCCCGTTGAAATATATCGTGGGGGTGCGGGGGATAGATCCCTCAAAAGATCTGTTTTTCCACGAAAAATGTCTGTGACTGGAGGAGTTGGGGGGGGGGGGGGGAAAAAAAAAAAAAACAAAACCCCAAAACATTTTAAAAACTGAAATAAAATTTTTTAAATTGGTCCCGAAAGGAAGTATACACTGTATACTTCCTTTCGGGAAGTATACATAGTGTACTTCCTATGTGTCCATTGAATCGACACATTCACAACTATGGGTAATTTAGACTTTAATTAACCTAACCTGTCTATTTTCGACACATCTCTTGTATTAAATCTCATCACATTAAATGTGCCTCCGGCATTAGTCTGATGCAACATGGAGTATACTAATTGTTGTTTACTTAAAAAGATAAGTAATTACCGGTATACTGCAAAAAATTCTCACAGCACCATCTGTTCCATTCAGAAAAAAAAAAGACGCATCACAGTCCAGGTGGCGCATATCCACCACGAAGATTAGTGTGTGCAAACATTGTAAACATCCTCAGTCGTGAGAGGTCTTTGAAGGAAAGGGGAGGCAGGATGAGACAAACAATCCATCAGTGTTGGCCTGCGTCACTCTCACACACCTCCTATACACCCCCCCCACCCTCACCCCCTAAACAAAGGAGACCACGTCAAACACCTCTCTCCATCTCCTCGCCTGAGCTCCTCGAGCCTCACGGAGCCGCGGCTCTTCAAGCGTGAAAAAGATGAATCTGCGCCCCTCTTGCCGAAGCAACCCGCACATGAAGTGCCTGTGTTGTTAAAAACCCTTTGGGCCCGCCGGTGTTAAGCCGTGAGCTGTGTTTTCAAGTCCTATTAATGTGCGCCAACACTTAAGCAATAAAACGACACGTCATCCCTCCAGATGCAATCAGCATCAAACATGCAGTGAATGGACATCAAAACTGAACATTTCGGATCTTGAGGTAAATCCTCATGTCTGTTTTAACTCTCAGGCTTGAATCAAGTGCAACTGGACTGCTCTTGTCTTTGAAGACGTTTCGCCTCTCACCGCAGTAGGCTTCTTCAGTTCACGCGAGAAAGGACGATCATAAGTTGGTGTGGCAACCCAATGATTTTTTTTTTTTCAGCTGAATGAAATATTAATGAAGAAGTTTACCCAGCGACATATTGACAGACAAAATCCTCTTTATAAGGCATCTTAACAATTGTCATTTCGCATTCCAAAAGAATGTCACCGTTGATAGTTGGCACGTGCCTCCAACGTAGGGCACAAATATTTGGTTTTGCCACACCAAATGAGGCTGGTGCAGTCCTTACCATGTCTAACTAGTTAAGGCATACATCTACGACAAACATAACAGTCCAGTTGCAATCAATTGAATGCCCTGAAAATGAAATGACCAAGATGAATGCCAATATCCACAAATACGCTGCGATTTTGACACGTAGTAAGTCAGTGTTGTTTCAATGAATTTTACTAAATGACACTCCTAGCCAGCCGGAGGCCTGATTCATGTAACTGGCTAAAAACCTGAATGATACTCTATAAATAAAAAAATGCAGCATTCCAGGAAGATTCTGGATGAATTCTACATTGTCATTCAACAGTGCAACAACCACAGGAAAAGCCAACCGGTCAAAAATAAACAATAGTTCAAGAGCTTGTTGCAGTACTCAATTTTGACAATGAGGTAGATGGTGCGGTTGTGGCAAATCAGGATCCATCCATCCATTTTCTCCCGCTTATCCAAGATTGGGGCGCAGGGGCAGCTGCTTTGTGCAGGGAAGACTTCCCTCTCCCCAGCCATTTCTTGCAACTCACCTCGGGAGATCCCAAGGGGTTCCCAAGTCAGCCGGGAGACAAAGTCTCTCCAGCGAGTCCTGGGTCATCCCCTGGAGATTCTGCCGGATAAATTCAGCATTCGTCAGCAGAGAGGCGTCCAGGAGGCAATCTAACCAGATAGCCACTTGATCTGGCTCCTCTCAATGTGGAGGAGCAGCGGCTTGACTCTGAGTGTGGAGGAAACCCTCACGGGAAACGATTCCGACTTACAGCCCAAAGTCTCCTGCTAGTCCACTAAACACATGTAGACTATTTGTGCCAATTCACATGCATCCTCGAGGAAGTACGTGCTATTTTTCCCCATATCGTCACCAAAATGTAATTGTCTTTTGACCCACAAGGCACTCTACAGTTTACGTAGCGCTGCTAACTGTACACTTCCTGCCATTAACTGTTTCATTATGCCAAAATGCCAGCTGTGAAAATTAGTCATAAAAACAATAAATGTAGAGTTAGCTTAATACCAAAATGAACATGCTAATACCACTTTCTGCTAAGTTCTGTACTAGACCACAACACTGTTGGCGTCTCACAACTTGAGAATACTGACACATTTCTCAACAAGAACTCAAATCAAAGGCTGCAATCATTTCGCTTCAATTTGCTTTCGAAATTTGAACATGAACTTTCGCTCAGAGCCTCAGTTTAGGCAGCCTATATAGGAGACATTTTTATTTTTGTTCAAAAAGTTTGTCTCTTTGTAATGAACGGGTCTCAGAATGAAAAAACAAATTTGTTTACTTTGTAGCATTATAGCATAGCATTGTAGCATAGCATAAGACGACCTGCTCATTAGTCTCCAAACTGTGGCAGAGAGGCACAGAGCAGCTTGTTATAGTGGCCTCGCTAAACACCTTTTTTTCCCTTCTCTGGTGTGTAAACATTGAGTAAGGCATGGGTGGATTTAAAGTTGCAGTCTTTGAGTATTTGCACACTGTAACATATGTTGTTGACACCACAAACCTACCGGCTCCTCGACAAAAACTTGGTAAAACCAAGTCGCTTTACTTTTATTTCATATGCTGTTCAAGTGCAACGCAAAAGGAAATTGTCCCACCAAAAGTGTCACTTTGTGAACTCCGGCATATGTAAAAAAGCGCAACTGGATAGCAAAAGGAACTCATCAAGCAAGAGGCTCAGGAATTCTCGAGCCGTGTGGCCTCCGAATCAAGAGGAGTTGGGGAACATAAATTTCACACTTGAGGAATTAGGGAGGAATGTTGTGGCAACAAGCAGCTTTCACGGATGCCTGTCCTTTCTTTACTATGGAGACAGGACAGGGAGGACCATGGGTCTTATTTACAAGCGAAGCCCCCCCCCCGCCCCCTCCTCCTTCTTCACTCTTAGTACACACCACTGGAGACATCTCAGCATGGGGCCTCCTCCTCCTTCCTTCCTCATCCTTGTCCTCATCTTCCAGGCTGGATGCACTTGCTACAGTAACGCTCCCTCCAGCAGACACACACGCACACACACACACACAAATCACTGTGTCCGTGAAAGGGGAAATGAAGGACATGTTTTCCTTTGCGATGCAGAGGAGAGGCCCAGCAGGTGCACCAGTGATCCAGCCAAAATATCCATCTTGGTGCGGGACAAGACATGGCTCGTGCACCGCAAACCGTTCAGCTCAAATGAAATCATCTCATTCTCCTTCGAAGAAGGCGACAATTCCATCTGGGAAATTTCCCACATCCTTAATCATTCTTTTTTGTAGCCTGCGGTAATGAGAAGATCAAGTGGGTGCCACCCCCTTATTCAGGCATTAAGAGCAGGAGGTAATAGAACCGACTCACAGTAACCACCATTTTGTCACAGTGCCTTAAATGAGGTGCACCGAGGCGATAAGGTAAAGAACAAAGACATGAACACGCTCACGACACCGATTATCACCCTTCCTCATTAGACAGCGGAACCACCGAAGTCCAACACAATCGCTTCTGGTCGAGCTCCAATTTTTTCGGACATGGAAACAACTGGGTCAGTCTCACTATAAACTAAACAGAGTTCTTATCATAAGTAGCCAAACATTTTTACACATAGTGTATCAGTATGACAAGTTGCTAAAAACGTGTTGCCTTGATTTCATGCTTTATCATTTTATGTTAAAAAAAACAAACAAAAAAAACATTTTATTTGTATGGTGGTGAAAATTTGACCTCTTATTTTTTTACCTTTTCTACCATCTTTATTACCGGTTTGCTTTACTGTTGTTGTATATGTTAAATTGCTCCATGTACAGCACTTTTTATGCAGCGATGGCTGTTTGAAAGTGCTCTATAAATACAGTTGAGTTGAGTTGAGTTCTTATGAGGATTATTCAATTCAAAATCCAGAGAACGTCTAGATATCATTATGTACAATGGGGGAGTGTCCAGCATCTATCCGACATATTCTTTTTCCCACACCTGAGCTTATGCAAGTCTGTTATTTACCAACCGACGCCCCCCCCCCGCCCCCTCCTCCTTCTTCACTCTTAGTACACACCACTGGAGACATCTCAGCATGGGGCCTCCTCCTCCTTCCTTCCTCATCCTTGTCCTCATCTTCCAGGCTGGATGCACTTGCTACAGTAACGCTCCCTCCAGCAGACACACACGCACACACACACACACAAATCACTGTGTCCGTGAAAGGGGAAATGAAGGACATGTTTTCCTTTGCGATGCAGAGGAGAGGCCCAGCAGGTGCACCAGTGATCCAGCCAAAATATCCATCTTGGTGCGGGACAAGACATGGCTCGTGCACCGCAAACCGTTCAGCTCAAATGAAATCATCTCATTCTCCTTCGAAGAAGGCGACAATTCCATCTGGGAAATTTCCCACATCCTTAATCATTCTTTTTTGTAGCCTGCGGTAATGAGAAGATCAAGTGGGTGCCACCCCCTTATTCAGGCATTAAGAGCAGGAGGTAATAGAACCGACTCACAGTAACCACCATTTTGTCACAGTGCCTTAAATGAGGTGCACCGAGGCGATAAGGTAAAGAACAAAGACATGAACACGCTCACGACACCGATTATCACCCTTCCTCATTAGACAGCGGAACCACCGAAGTCCAACACAATCGCTTCTGGTCGAGCTCCAATTTTTTCGGACATGGAAACAACTGGGTCAGTCTCACTATAAACTAAACAGAGTTCTTATCATAAGTAGCCAAACATTTTTACACATAGTGTATCAGTATGACAAGTTGCTAAAAACGTGTTGCCTTGATTTCATGCTTTATCATTTTATGTTAAAAAAAACAAACAAAAAAAACATTTTATTTGTATGGTGGTGAAAATTTGACCTCTTATTTTTTTACCTTTTCTACCATCTTTATTACCGGTTTGCTTTACTGTTGTTGTATATGTTAAATTGCTCCATGTACAGCACTTTTTATGCAGCGATGGCTGTTTGAAAGTGCTCTATAAATACAGTTGAGTTGAGTTGAGTTCTTATGAGGATTATTCAATTCAAAATCCAGAGAACGTCTAGATATCATTATGTACAATGGGGGAGTGTCCAGCATCTATCCGACATATTCTTTTTCCCACACCTGAGCTTATGCAAGTCTGTTATGGCTCACAGCAGCTTGTCGGAGAACTGTTTTGCTGTCATCCAATAAGCCCAGGAGGGGGCAGTTTCACAGCAAGACAAGCTCTTGTTGACCACTTCTTAAATGGCCTTGAGTATCAAAAGATCCCGTTTTGTGTTTTGTGCTTGAGCAGGCTGGCGAGTCGGAGTTGATCAGTGCGAGTCTCCTCTCCCTCCAAACGACTGCCGCGGAATGCAGCCTAACCACCTCAACGTGCCGGTCGGTCGCGCAGGTGAGTCAGGCCGAAACGACACTGTCGGTGTGTAAATCAGTCACAGCAATGCAAACTAGTTCAGTCATAAAACCTCATGTGAACGACATCACGTGACCAAGCCCCGTCATCGTAACATGACCTGTGTACTGTACTTCTGAACAAGGAAACGGGACAGAGGAAATTGACAGTGACAATCAAAACAAACCTTCCCTATGAGCGTCAATAGTGGTTCGCATGTCTGTCTCTCGGTTCTTAGGTTGGGGGTTTGAATCCCAGAACAAGCCCTCCTGTGTGGGATTTGGGTGTTATCGCCATGCTCGTGAGGATTTTCTCCAAGTACTCTGGTTTCACCCCCACACCTCCATCCCAATCTCAAATGTATTTTCCATAAATGCTTTGGTCTTAGGTTAGGCTTATGCTAAAATAAAAGCAAACTGACTATGAGAGACACCATGTACAATCTACTTAAATTAGTTATCTTACTCAACACTTTGACATGCAGAAGGGCTGGGTAAGGATTCAATCTAAATAGAAATTGCACTCAATATAATATCAATTTAAAAATAATAATAATAAGGAAGCAAACGCCGTAATTATGCATTTTGTGGCCTCTGCGGCGACAATATGACATTAGATTTTTGCCACAATTACAAGCACCAAAGAGGAAATTTGGAGCACACCAGATATTATGAATAGTATTTTTCCTCTTGATAGTTGTGCTTTATTACATTTTTATCTTTAATCAATTGATTTTTTCTTTTTAAACAGGTAAAAAAATTCAATATGTAGCGCTATTAAACACATTGTAAATTTCCCCAGTGTGGGACAAATAAAGGATATCTTATCTTATCTTATTATGTCAAGTCAAGTCAACTTTATTGTCAAATGTTCTACATGTGCAACATGTTGACAATGGACGTTTATTCAATATTTAAATTGCCACATTAATTTGACTCTACATTCTCCATAGGTGAGAATGTTAGTGTGGATAGTTGTCTAGATGCCCTGTGACTGACTGGTGACCAGTCGAGGGAGTATCCTGCCGATCACCTATAAGGTCAGCTGGGATAGGCTCCAACTCCCCTGCAACACTAACGAGGACACGGGCTACGGAAAACAGATTGATGGATGGATGTTTTGTCAGCAGAATGTATCCCTGCAGTGCCTTTAAAACACACAGTTTTGTCACGTCACAGCCAATTAGGGCTTTTTTGCTTAGGTAGAGATTTTTCTTTTTGGTGTGGCTAACTGGGGAGCTGCCATCGACAGTAACTTTAAGATTACAACTGCCTCATTCTCTGTACATAGGGGAAGTAACCTACAGGGCGGCCGATGTTTTTTTGGTCCCTAATGGTCCTCCTGCCTCTTTCCTCAAGTAGTGGCCATCCCTCGAATAGACGTCGGGCCCCAATTAGCTGCAACCCTTTCTCCCTCGGTCCGAAAAAAAAGTGCTATAACAGTAATTGTCTCAGTACATAGCACTGTAGTAATCTCTTTGGAAGTCTGTTGCGAACAAAAACGGCAGCACCTATCAAAGCAAGTGAGCAGTCGGATGAATTGTGGACTGGGTCCCACATTAAAAGCCTTTTCGGGTGACGATGTTGTGGTGCCCCTGCCTGAACTGGCACTCTATATTCATGACATAATACGAGAAATTTCAATGATAGTTTCACCCTTAGCATCTTTATAATGTACTATTTAAGCCTTTAAGAAGATTTTACTGTTATGTAGTTCCTTGTTTTGTATGATATGGTTAAGGTGTTCTGTATATTTAACATTTGATACTTTCTGGGCTTTATGCCTTGTTCAAGACATTCCTTGTGGAAGGATTTCACAAGAAAATGTGTGCCACACGGTAAAAGGTTCATTGATCACTGATCAAGTGGATAAAAGTCAAAATGTTGAATATTACAATGTGCTGATTTTATCATATTTATGGAATTTGTCAGAGCCCGGACATGTCAATGTCAGTGAAGCGATATAATATTGTTTGCATCCATGTTCATGTTTTGAGAAGCAACCAATTGGCCTCCATTCAAGCCACTTCTTTGCTTTTCTCAGTAAGAGTCCTTTTTATTTTATTTTAGACTCAAATTTCGGCCGACAAATCATACCATTGCTTGAGACGATTCCAAAAATATGTCTGAGTGAATAAGCACCCTCCCACCCCCACCCACAGAATAAAATACCGTTTAATAAAATACCCCGAAGAGGAGCAACAATCATTTAATGCACTATTGCACTGACTCGACGTTACATCGTGACACACTTGCTTAGCTGCCTTGAGGCCCACTGTTTTCATTTGACTGGCTTTGGTTTGCACGTGGACATGAAATGGCCAATTTATCACTTAATGGCAAGTTAATGACATATAATGTAGGCAAGTTTTTTTTTTTACAGCCTCTGGCCCTGCTTTGCGCGAATCATTGAGTGCCCTGATAACTGATTCCAATTAATATTGAAGTATGAGCACTACAGTATCAACATTTACACATACTGCAATCTAATGGGGAATCAATTCCTAATAGCAGACGTATTTCTTGTGGTATAGTGCACTTTTGTACCTTTAGGTGTACAATAGCGTGGAGGCACTTTTGCAACTCTATTGGACTATTAGAGCTTTGGATCATTTCTGCATGTTTTCGGACAGGGAAAGAATTGTTTGAGGTCAAGGGAGAAGAAACTGTTAATCATTCGAAAGAGATGTGTTTACATAATGCAGAGCATCAGACAATTTTCCTCCCCACTAGGAGCACAGTCAGCCCTAAATTAAAATTTTAGGGGCAAAAGCAGAATGTTTAGGGGTGCACTTGGTAAATTGGCTTGCAAAATAAATATTCAAATTTTCTCATATTGAGTCAGTATATTACTAATAATTCGCAGTAACTCTTCCCTAAAAATAATTTCAGGCCTTTTATCACAAAAAGATTTGGAGTCATTATCAGGATTTATCTCTTGTGGAATATAACGTTTATTTGGGAAAAACCAAGCACTGCTTGTACTCTGCCATTGTTCATAGTCTATAGATAACCCCAAGAACTTCCTCTCAACATGATATGAAAAAAAATCCGACTTCCCCGCTTTCCTGGAATGTAGCACAAGTTTAAGGTAGAGCCGGCGACGTCCAGCTTTGACCACGCCCATTTCACGCTCGCCTTCCATCGAGACGCACCTGTGGCGTCTTGTGACTACAACACTCAAGACGATGGACAATATGAAAGACAGTAAAACTAACACAAGGCAAACTACTATTGTGTGAAATGTTCAAATATGTTTAAAGAATTAATGACACACTCGTCTCACCTTGAAGTCCACAGAGAGCTGCGGCGTGTACTCCAGCGTCCACAGGGCTCGAACAAGCGACGCCAGCTGCTCGGTCACCTCCCCCCTGGCGGCCTCGCCGTTCACCCGCCGGGCCAACGCGTCCGTTTTGTACTTCTCCAGCCCGAGGTACTCGGCCAGCAGATCGGTGTTGCTGAGGCACTGCACCACGGCGTTCATGAAGCAGGTGTTCCCGTGGTTTTTGAGCCCCAGAGCGCCGGGCGTCTTGTCGCCGTAGCACCACGACAGTCGCTCCTTGACCGAGCCGTGGGACGACAGCGTGGAGCTCTTCTTCACGGCACCCTCCTTCGAAACGCCCGCAGCGTCTTCGTCTTTAAAGCCGCCGGTGTCGCTTCGACCGAAGCCGCCGTCATCGTCTTCCTCCCCGGGCTCCGGCGGCCGTCCCTCGCCGAAGTGCGCCAAAGTGCTCAAAGTTTTCAGAATCCTGCCCATGAATTGACTGAGAGAACGAAGAGACCTTCGCCGGGTGAACATGCCGCTCCGGTGCTTCTTCTCTTTCCGGTTGGTCGTTTTGGCTTTCGTGGGCTTGCGCGCCTTCTCCTTGCGGGAATCCATGGCTGCTGTTGCTGCTGCTGCCTGCACCTGACAGGAGGAACACTCGCTCTACTGTGGTGGTGGAGGAGGAGGAGGAGGCGGAGGCGCACCTGTCTGCCAGACAGTCTAGTCTTCCTCCTCCTCTTCCTCCTCGAGCTCCTCCCGCTTTTCCGCAAACATCGCCGCCGCCAAAGTGGCACTGAACCGGCACCGGGAAAGCATGTGATGAGCTCGTCGCTTCTATAGATGTCGTGGCCTCCCCATCCTCGGTACCACTCGTCCTACTTGACTACTCCCGAAGCTAACGTTGCTTTCTCCCGCCCCGATAGCGAGAACAATGCCCGCCCCTCACAACGCACCCGGGAAGAAAAATAAACACGCACCGACCACTTCATTAGGTCCACCTGCCATTGACGTGCAATAGGAGTCGTGCCGCCCCGAGATGCGTGTTGAAGTCATTCCGCTACCGCGCGTGGGTCTCAGAACACATTTCGTATTGAAAGCATTGGAAATGTCATTACAGATATGGATAAAAAACAGCAACAACATTTTTTTCCCAAGTCTATCCTCGGTTATTTGTTGGAAAACTCATCTATTCACTATTTTTTGTCTGAAGAAAAAGGTCTGCCTGATATTCTAATCCGGGTGCCCACCGGCACTAGGTGTCCCCCTAGGACCACTTCAGTAGTCTTGGGGACATTAGATTGGTGTAAATTGGTAAACAATGATTTAAAAAGTATATCTTTTGTACTGCATAGCCCAAAGGTCAGTACTGTGGTGAATAAACAAACCATAGCATTTGTGGAGAGAAGTTAGCTGGCGCAATGACGATGAGAATATTTCCCCCAAAATAATTTGAGTGAATTTGTTTTTTCAGGAGTGTGTATGAAATCGGTGGCCATAGCCTTTTGCATGATCAGAACTCAAAAAGTAGCTCTCAGTTTCAAAAACGTTGGTGAACCCTGTTCTCATGCAATGAGACGTAATCTAATCTAATTTAATAGAGCATTGGTGCCATTTTGGCAGGGACGGCGCCAGGATTTTACTTCTCTCCCGGGACGAATGGCCAATAATGTTCATCAAAAACATTAAATCTCTTGTTTTTGGAGTGTTTTCAATTGAAGATGGGTTGGAAAGGATTTGGTAATCATTGTATTGTTTTTATTTACATTTCACACAAAGTACCAACTTCATTGGATTGGTATGTTGGTCCCCCCAACAATTTTATCACAAAAAATGGCATTAAAACAGGGGTGTGTATATTTTTTTATATCCACGGCATATTTTAAAAAAAAAAGCATGTTTTAATGTTTAATAGGCTAGCAGATGTGCGTTACAGATGCTGCTGTCTCAATGCAGATGGTCAGTTTGATGCACCATCTCCTTCCGCGCTATTGTCAGTGTGAAACACCTTGTCTAAAACACAGTAGACAAGGGAGTCTATAAATAGCTTCACTCACATTAAGGCTGCCGCCACTGAAAAACTCCAGCAAATACATAAATGGGAGCTTTTGTGCACTTTGGGTTTGTCGACGGGAAAACCAGCATCTGCCTCGTTCTACTCTGATTCTAATCATTCGAGCCTTAATTTCACAGCTCACCGCCGCCCAAGATTGAATTTAGTGGGCCAGATATGCTGATTTATTGGAACAGATAGTCAGAGCCGACATTTCCGTAATTTCCATAATGCTCTTACTCTGCTATTGTTGGAAAATGCGCAAAAGGCAGTACATAATAAAGGGCGAATGTACCAAATCTGCTTAGAAAACTTTTAAAGAAGTTTATTCGGTTGCATTTTAGGGAAAATGAGCAGGGCAACCTCTAAAGTCGAACGCCCCTGATGTTTTCCAAGACCAAATTATTGTTCGAAGGTAATATTTTAGGTTCCTTTGCCTTAGACTTTTTTTTTAAGTGTCTTTTCACGTGATTGATCAAATTGTTGAAAAACAAGCCATATATACAAAGATGCCTCACTGCAGTGGAGCAAATGTTATTTGTCCAACCCAACATATTCCATCACTCCACGACGGGGTGAGGAAACTTCCATCGCATGACAGCTCCGTCTGCGCTGGTGGTGATGAGGGTGCTGTTGTTGCAGCAGATCTCCACGCTGGTGATGGCTCCGCCGTGAGCTCTTCCGACGTGGGTGACCATACCGTCCATGTAGTCCCACACCCTCACCAGCTTATCATCGCCACCTGTCGGAGAAACGTCCTCAAATATTCATTTGCTTTCATTCAACTTTGTCAGTTGCAAAGCACCGCAAAAAGTTAACCCCTAAGATTGTGCAATAAACCTAATATAGACACGGTCGCAATGGCCGGGGATCAAACTACCAACCCCTGGGTTGGGAAACGACCACTCTATCACTGAGCCATGCCCCCCACATTTTATTCTATTTTATTTGATTATTAAAAGAAACAACATAAAATTGGTCTTGTAATGGTGCATCGAGATAAGAGTTTAATTTGTTCCATTTATGCTCGAAACTCAAAACATTCATTATATAATGAAAGCGTTCCAAAGTTCCCCCTTCAAAAAACAAAGAAGCAAAAACTGAAATTATTGTTTTGAATTATTGATGACATGATTCCATTGTACTGAATTTAAAATAAATGGCTATATATTTTTGGTAATGACTTCTGTGGGGAGTCATCTCCAGCAGTTATTACAACATGCAAAATGTCACCCTTCGAAACCGTAGACATGAATATGCCCCAAAACAGTCAAATCCACACTAGTGAATCGACACAGCCTCTTTGGTGAAAGCATGCGGAAAAAAGACAGGTAGACGTTCTTACTGCCAGCATTTTCAATCACTGTGCATCATGTAGTTGAAAGTGTAGCGCAGGGATGAGGCGGTGAGCAGCAGCTGCTTAATGGTCCATTACCTGTCACAAAGTATCTGCCGTCATGGGAGATGTGCATGCAGTTGATGGCCAACGTCTGCGCGTCCTGAAGCTCTCTGATTGCTGTCCCGTCATGCACATCCCAGTAGACGATCTGAACAGGTAGTCGACAGTTACTTATTTGACAGCTGCAATAAAGACCAAGACCAAGATATATTTGTCCTTTAAGGCTGTCTGTGTTTTTTTTTTTGTGTTTTTTTTTTCTTTTTTATGACTACTCTTACTTTGTGCTTGTTTTAAAAATCAGATTATTTTCCCGACAAACACACACACACACACACACACACACACACACACACACACACACACACGCATCAACCTGCATCAAACGATAATGAAATTATGCCTGCTAAATGGAAGCCAACATTAATCGTCCCTGAGTATTTGCAGCTGTTAAAGTATAAAAGTATGACAAAAAAAAAAAAACGATTGCTGTCTGTGATTATTTATAGCACAGGTGAGAAAAACAGTGCACACTGACACGTCCCTTTTTTTATTATTATTTAGAGCAAAGCTGATTATACAAATGAAAGAGACCGCAAAAAAAAGACCTGTAAGGATCAGTCTGACCCAAAAAATGCAGGTTTATTCAATGCGGTAAACAAAAGGATAATTGATTCTACAAAGATCTGATTGTGACAGCCCGAGCTCTGTATACGATTGCTCCGGATTACTCGCACAAAACACGGCAAAGGAAACATACTGACATTATTTTTAAAAAAACAACACCAAACAGACAAGTGTAATGTTCCTCAAGTCACCCTCAAACATTGTGTCTCGTGTTTTCCTCGTTCTCATGGCTCTTTCCAGTCACGACCTCTTCCTGCCTCATCTCATTTTGAGCAGCTTATTAGCGACGCCGCCTGTGCGACTTTTCTTGGCCCATCTGTGTTCTCGAGGAGGGAGGGAAACTGGGCCACAGTCCAAAGCCGATGAACTGCGCCGTTGCGCATATATAGAGACGGAAAAGTTGGGAGTCACTTTTTCTATTTTTGTCCACTTACTGGATTCGAACCTGACAAATGTAAAACCAGTGTCATCTCATTTCGTTCATGAATACGGCGTAGATCAAACCCTCTGAAACCATGTAAAAATATTTTTTAAAACAAACCGCCAGATCGCGCGCACACACACAAACACAAAAGATCGGGGTGAAATACGGTCTCCAAGTGCACACAATGGTCAAGGATCACCAGGGCCAATTTTACACTGCCCACCCTTGGAGGTCTGCTTGCTGTTCCTTATAAACATACTTTGCACGCTTCCATCTCCTGCATGGAGCGAGTCTCTTTGTGCTCCCACCATGTCAAAGAATGTGTGCCTCTCCTGCCTTGACTTTAAAGGGGATGATAGGAGTCGCTTCCATGAGCTGGTAAGCAAGATGGCTGTGGTCTACAAAAATACCAAATGAAAGAAAATTCCACTCATGGGCACAGTTAGACTGAGCTTTGCGCTAGACTTGCGCTGGGCACAAAAAAATATGGCTCCACAGTTTTTTTGTTCGAATATCCTGAGCTTAAAGGGTTAATAACAGGACATAGGAAAAAAATTAAGTTGACCTCCTTGAATAAGTCAACCACAAAAATATGTTGACACAAATTTTTGGCACCCAGGCACCATGTACGCCAGCCACATAGACATTTGCAAGCTATAAACCTCTACTGTATTTTACTGTATGGAAATTTTACGCATGACCATGGTACAGTGTACTCGTGGGAATGACAGCTGCTTCCCAGGTCTGCGGTTCTGGGTTTAAATCTTGATTCCGACCTGCTTGTGTGGCGTTTGCATGTTCTCTCGATGTATCCTAGCTTTCACACATGTTAGGTTCATTGAAGACTCAAAAATGTTCATAGTTGTGAATCGGAGTGTGAATTCTTTATCTACGAGTGCGCTGTGATCGACTACCGACCACTCCAGTGTGGACCGTGCCTGTTGCCCAAAAGTCAGCTGGCATCACCTCCAACTCGCTCGCGACCCTAACGAGGGCAAGCATTGTAGCAAAATGGACGGATGGATGCTCAGTACAACCGTCTAGCTTCAAGGCAGTGAATCTGATGTGCCACGATCTCTAATGAATTCAGTTTTGGGCATAAATCAATCATACCGCGATAATCGACTGGACAAATCTTACATCTCTTGAGTATATTTCTAAAGTGCTGCCCTAAGCGGGTCGATATGGGCGTATTCATCCGCCTGCAGACAGAGTGCCTGTGTCCTGGGATGAGCAGATGGTGGATTTGGCTGGCACTAGGCTGGCGTTGGCACATCCGCACGCAGGAAGGCACGAGCGATGCTCTGCATCCATCCTTTTTCACAGTTGTGCTAATCAGAGCAACTTATCTTCACCTTTCAGCAGGGGTGAGAAGTAATGAAATGCAAATACGTCGTCACTGTGCTTCAATCGATTATTCAAATATCCGTACATGATTATTACCTCATCTGATTACTTTTTCTTTTGACAGTGTTATTACTGTATACGTAAGGCATAGGGACTGAGTCCTGCCATGAATAGCAAAAAATATGTGAGTAGATGAATCCCCACTCCCAAAGTTTTACACATGCCCATTGATGTCACAAGATGGTGGCAGATAAAACATCAGGAAAAGTCCACTAGAACAACTTAAGTTTATATGGAGTTAACCAGAGGCACTTTAAATAGCAGTACCAGCCAATTCTAGACCAAGTCTGAAAAGACCCACAAAAATATGTTGACACAAATTTTTGGCACCCAGGCACCATGTACGCCAGCCACATAGACATTTGCAAGCTATAAACCTCTACTGTATTTTACTGTATGGAAATTTTACGCATGACCATGGTACAGTGTACTCGTGGGAATGACAGCTGCTTCCCAGGTCTGCGGTTCTGGGTTTAAATCTTGATTCCGACCTGCTTGTGTGGCGTTTGCATGTTCTCTCGATGTATCCTAGCTTTCACACATGTTAGGTTCATTGAAGACTCAAAAATGTTCATAGTTGTGAATCGGAGTGTGAATTCTTTATCTACGAGTGCGCTGTGATCGACTACCGACCACTCCAGTGTGGACCGTGCCTGTTGCCCAAAAGTCAGCTGGCATCACCTCCAACTCGCTCGCGACCCTAACGAGGGCAAGCATTGTAGCAAAATGGACGGATGGATGCTCAGTACAACCGTCTAGCTTCAAGGCAGTGAATCTGATGTGCCACGATCTCTAATGAATTCAGTTTTGGGCATAAATCAATCATACCGCGATAATCGACTGGACAAATCTTACATCTCTTGAGTATATTTCTAAAGTGCTGCCCTAAGCGGGTCGATATGGGCGTATTCATCCGCCTGCAGACAGAGTGCCTGTGTCCTGGGATGAGCAGATGGTGGATTTGGCTGGCACTAGGCTGGCGTTGGCACATCCGCACGCAGGAAGGCACGAGCGATGCTCTGCATCCATCCTTTTTCACAGTTGTGCTAATCAGAGCAACTTATCTTCACCTTTCAGCAGGGGTGAGAAGTAATGAAATGCAAATACGTCGTCACTGTGCTTCAATCGATTATTCAAATATCCGTACATGATTATTACCTCATCTGATTACTTTTTCTTTTGACAGTGTTATTACTGTATACGTAAGGCATAGGGACTGAGTCCTGCCATGAATAGCAAAAAATATGTGAGTAGATGAATCCCCACTCCCAAAGTTTTACACATGCCCATTGATGTCACAAGATGGTGGCAGATAAAACATCAGGAAAAGTCCACTAGAACAACTTAAGTTTATATGGAGTTAACCAGAGGCACTTTAAATAGCAGTACCAGCCAATTCTAGACCAAGTCTGAAAAGACGTTTAAAAATGTCTTTGGGAGTGAATGAGTTAACATGAGATTGAATATGATAGATTAATTCTTGAATGTGATTCGTAAAAGGACAAGTTAAGTCAAAAATTATCTTCACAATATGTTCTACGCACCCCCACTAGTCTAAACACGGTATGCAGATTGCTATTGCATTTGTGGAAGATGAACTAAGCAGCAAAATCCAACAGGTTTTTTTTTTTCCCCCCCCATTTCAGGTGGCGGCCATTTTGCCTTGTACTGTCACTTGCTGTCCACCGAAAATGACATCACAGTACCTCTGGGCTCAGCTTGTGAACATCACATGACCAAACCCAGAAGTGAAATCAGTCCTGAGTGTAAATGTTTTCAAATCCAAGTTACAAACTTTGCCTTTTCGCCCCTACACCTTTGACTAAGGTATTCTGAACAATTTAAAATCTTTTTTTTTTCCATTTAATTTAGAAACCTTCTTTTATTTCTTGACCTTACTTTGAAATGTTTTTAGTTAATGTGTTTAAATGGTGTCAATGTGGGTTTTGGTAATTTTTGTAAGCTACTCTTGTTTTCTCTGCTTTGGTTTTTAATGTCGTTAACTGTTGTTGTGTTTGTACACGCTTTAGGTGTTATGGCTTTGCTTGTGTGAAGCACATTGAGTTGCCTTGTGTATGAAATGTGCTACATAAATAAAACTGCCTTCCCTTGCCTAAACAAAGGGGAGTAAGGTCAACTGCAGTTGGGATCATGATTAATTTGACATCTTGCGGTCCTATAAGGAAGGAGAAAAACAAGGACAGCGTCGCCGCATCCATGGCCTGAACATTATTTGATGTTGTCAGCTACAAGTGCTGAATCATTTGACTTGTGCCTAAAAACAACTAACCACTGGGGTTCAAAAATTCTCTGTGTAATCAAGCAAAACATACAAGTAAGGAATTCAGATTTTTTTAGTGCTTGCTAATTTGCATGTTTTTTCTCACTCACATAACTTCAAATCTAAGGGAGCTCATTGTTTTGATAGCATAAAACCGGAGCCAACGCTAGCTATCTCTAAAACAACAATGTGACGTTATAATTGAATGTAAAAATGAATTGTTACTTTTGTAAATTTTAGAGTCTGTACTTTTGTGTCTTCTGTGTCTCTCGGCATGTCTGATGAGACGAGCGATGCTGAGGGTGAAGGGGGGTGTGGATGAAATGCACACACATTCGGGGAACAAGGACAGAGCCAGCCTAATTATGACCAGCCGAGAATGACACGACAGGCTTTGCAAATACAAATCTGCGAATGTGTGCGTGTGTGTGTGTTGTGCAAGTGGTCGCCGTGGGAGGCCGGGCTAATCGTAGCACAGCAGCAGGCTTCTCGCTTCTGCTCAGCTCAGCGAGGGGAAAATATTATGATGCAATAATGGGACATTTAGCCGCCGTGTTTACCGCCGATTTAGTTCTGTGTCTTAACGTGACATTTTTTAGCTGAAAATTGAAAAATGTCAAGATGGAAACAGTCCACTGCCCTACACTGAGGGGCAATGGAAATAACGTCGGCGAAACCAACCTTCCTGTCGGTGCCGCTAGTGAGAATCTGGTGCTCTTCAGGGTGGTAGCATACAGTCTTGAAGGATGAGTTTTTGCTTATTATCTTCCGAATTCGCACAAATTTCCTATCGAAAGAAAGGTGGCACTTAAAAATAAATATGATATAATTAAATAGAATGTAAAAAAATTAATTGTTTTTTTTGCAACTTTTGTTACTTCATTTCAAAGGACACTGTGCTGCTCTTTCTGGTGAGCGTGCATTGGCCACCTAGGGGGAGTATAATACACACATACGGATGTACACGGTGTCATTCACAACGAAGCTCAGTCAGCTGCAGTAATATTAGTTGTTTTTTTCACAGAGGATAACTGAAAATGTGCCTGTGAGCATTGAAACCTCACACATTGGTTCATTCATATATCATGGCACCACGGTAGCGCATTTAAGACTCATCTAGAAATTCTGACCGAAAGCCAAATATCCCACAGGATTTGTGAGTAGGTTAAGTGTGTTCCCAAGTATGGTTTGGTTGCGAGGCAACTCACACAATGTCCCAGAGGATGCAGGTTCCGTCCATGCTGGCAGTGACAGCTTCCTTGTCATCGCTCTTGATCTGGACACACCTGACGGTGGATTTGTGCTCCGTCAAGAACGCAAGCCGTCGGTGGCCGTGCTTCAGCAGCTCCCAAACACACACCTGCGTTGGATTCAGCAAACGCGCTTACTTAGGCAATAAATCACTAGGGGTGAATCTCGGCTTGTCACGACTAGTATGAGGGGAGAGAAATGCCAAAATGTTTAGGTACACTTGAAAAAGGCATGCATATGTATAGTATAGGTATCTGTCACTGAATGCAATGTATTTTTGAAAACATGTTTTCATGATGTAGATCTTAGAAAGTGTGTGTCGTAATCATGAGAAGAAATGTCACAGTTCATGGAGTGAGTGACGAACATCATGTAAGAATGTCAGTGAGAACTCGAGCTATGTGATGAGACAGCATCACTCATGAAGTGTCATGGCTATATATCTAGAATTAAATCATTTGTCAAACTACTAATAAAAATAATTTCTCAGCCTTTTGGTCAGAACCCAGTGTTTGGTGAAACCAAGCCTTTTTAGAATTGAGGCAATATAAGCATCATTCAAAACTGACCGTTCCCTCCTGCCCCCCGCTCACGATCTTCTTGCAGTCCGTGGAGCCCTTGATGGCCGACACGCCATTTCGGTGTGCATTGTGAATGATGAGCATGAGACGGCCGCTCTGCGGCGCGAATACGCGGATCTTCCCGTCATTCCATCCTGTCAAGAAAAAATAATAACATGATGAAATCCAACCTGGACGACTCGCCAGCCAGTCCAAGGGAACTCACTATTTTTGTCATCCTTATTTAAGACTTCCCTCATTAATTTTCCATAAATTAACCGTTAATCCCATCCTATCTTCCATATAGAATCCTATAAGTTACTTCGGCTCTAAATGAAACTGAAACGGGTCCTTGCGATCATATTAATGATAGCTACATTTACCCAAGCTTTCTCAAGTGCAATGAAACATTGAGAAAGGAGAGCTGCGGCGAAAAGGGCGTGATCAGATTGATTTCTTATTCCTGCTCGAGGTTGTTCAATCGAGGAATTAACTGAGAACCTGGGCGTGTCTTCTTCCGTTCCTGGTTTTATTTGCAAATAATCGCTCGGAGCGCTTTCCACAAAGCTAGCTTAGGGGGCGACGTGCTAGTGCGCTCTTTGTCCTTACCAGAGAGACAACTCAGCGCACTAGTAGACCGAACCACACCTCTTTATTTGATTAAAACATCTATACCGAGGGTCATTTGCATTGATTCCTACCAGTGACAATGCTGTGTCCGTCAATCATCAGGTGCACAGTGTTACAGGTAAGGCAAGGTTGTGGGATCCTCAGGAGCTCTTTGGAGTTGTCTATATGCCACGCTCTGATGTCCTCCTCTGAGCCGGTGACAAACAACTCTGAGGAGCCGCTGACGACACATGACAAAAAGCAACAAAATGTAGAGATCAACGTCTGTAGTTGGCAACGTGGCAACAAGAAAATGTGAGATGTGCGAAAAGTATTCGGTCTGGGTCAGGTTCATGGTTGCGAAGTTCCAGTCATGCGTCGACGCGATTGATGACAATGTGCATTTGTTTGGTTTACACACTCGTTCTAAAACAATAAAGCAAGAATCAGGAAACGTGGTATACTAGTGGTCTTATCCTAGTTCATAAGAGTGTTGCATTATATCATTATTAAAGTCCATTATAATAAACCAAGTCAAACAAGATGCGCTGAGTCTAAAGTATAATAAACAATTACTCTATGAATCGATATCATTATGTGTAGTATGACATAAACTTTATATATAGCGAATCAATTATCATTTTTACATGTATGTATTCACTTGTTTAAAAAAAAAGATAATTTTAATGAAATGTAATGGAATTAAATATTAACATCCATCCTCAATTGAAATCAAACCAAGTACATAACTTCTAAAAATCATAATTGCACATTGTTAATACTACTACCACAAATACAATAAGGATAATAATAATGATAATAATAATAATAAACCAATTAAATTAATATATTAGTATTAATTTAATATTGTATACTATAAATGTGGCGCTACTGTAGCTCATTGAATCATTAGATAAGAAAAGTGTGCTTATACTGCTCTCTAGTGTGGTTAGTGGGTACTAAATTCAATACAGTACTTTTTGAGAACAGATTTTCATTCACACAAGACGGGAACTACAGACTGGTTTTCTAATTTCTGCAATTTTTAATTTTTAATCAGCAGCCTGAGTTTGCATTTGAATAGATGCCCGAGGGGCGTGTGTGCGTGTGTGTGTGTGTGTGTGTGTGTGTGCGTGTGTGTGTGTGTGTGTG
>NW_017842060.1:7218362-7271057 GCF_001891065.2 Hippocampus comes | reverse complement strand
TGTGTGTGTGGGTGTGTGTGTGTGTGTGTATAGTTATTGCTTTGTATTTGTGACCCCACTACTCACAAAGCGATGGAGACGTCCTTGACGGCGCCATGGTGACTGGTGGAGACGAGCTCGGCTTTGAAGTCCTGCAGATCAAGGCAGTAGATCTCGGACGCGTCTGTGCCAGCAAAAAAGTGGCGGCCGTCATCTTTGAGAGCAATAGAGGTCACCCCGTTGTTCATCTGCACATGTCTAATATGGAAGGCAAACAAGGGGGAAGAAATCAGTCTGGCACATTCATTCCCAAACAGGGAATGCATCACTTCATTGGTTTGAAAATGATGATTTTGATCAAATTATGAATCTTCGTTCAATTATCTCTCTGTATAGCAGTAACATTAAGTATAGTGACAGACAGAACAATAAAAGCCTTTTCCACTAGAATCTAGAAGGTACAATTCACCTGTGGAACCACCTTTTGCCATCCATACAATTTAAATTATAAATACTGAATCCCCACATACTGTATTTGCAGTTCAGCATTCTGCAGATTTACAGATTTTTTTGGGGGTGTGGAGGGCATATCTTCCTTTATTCACTGAAAAACTCACCTATTCGCTATTTTTGTGTTCCGGCCAATCCCATGTCTAATACAAAAATTGTGTTTTGGTGCCATCTTGTGACATTATAGAGGTGAGGAGACTCGATTCATTGAGCTACTGAGCTACTGAGCTAAAGAGTTTTCTGTCAAATATGTGCCTTTTTCTCAATAAAGTCTGGGACACACTGGTGTGGCATACCACTAGAACAAATAAAACTATTTTGACGAATTATGCTGTGGACTCACTTGAGAGCTTTGAAGGTGGTCGAGGAGCACAGTGTCAAGGTGCCAAATCCAGAACCAACAAGTAGTTCGCCAGTACTTAACGCCTTGAGGACATTGGCCCCCTGTGCCATGAAAGACAACGAAAAACCCTCAAATAAAAAAATGACACCCAAAGAGGAATACTACCAGGCCTACTCACCAAGCTGTGTTTAGTTTTAATGGGACCGTAGTCGCTCAGATACTTTGTCTTGGTGTGAATTTTCAAGATGTCTCCACTGGTAGTACCACAGAAAATATACTCATCGTCCGGTGCAAACTGTAGGAAGAAAATGCTAGAGTGAGTGGTCTTTTAGGTTATTTTTTGCCTAAATGGCGCTCAGCCGCTTTTGTCCTTGGACTCGTCACTTACTTGCCTCCAAAAATGTGGTTTTATACCCACCTCTATGCATCTCACTGTCCTCTTCAGCTTGCTCAGTTTACAGTCTGTAGGTTTAATCTTGTTGAATTCATCCAGCTCCCAGATCTGCAAGGTTGCCCTGCAAAGATCACATAATTTTTTTTTTTTGTTTGTTTGTTTCCCGGGATCCCAGCTAGCTGCCACACAGCCACAATAACCGGGGTAAAATGGTAATTTCCTGCACAGATAAACCAATTATAGTATATTCATTACTTGTTCTTCATGAGGGTTAAAGACGGGCCCTTTAAATTTGAGTATGAGTAGAAAATTATGACTGCTCGAGCGCCACCTAGAAATCTCCATTGATGGGAAAACTGAAGCCATATCTGAACACTTTCTTCGTTGATGAATTTAGAATATTTTGGATTTTATTATACGGATAAATTTCCAACATTTGTAACAAATACATGAAGAAGATTGACATTATTCACCAACCTGCCAGCAGAGACGAAAATATTGTCATTGGTGTTGGAGTACTTGACAGTAAGGCGGTGACATAAACTCAAGGGGAGCGCCGGAGCCGAACAAATGGCCTGCTTGGTTGTAATGCTCCACAAGAGTATTCTGGAAAAAAAAAAAGCATTCAAAACAAAAAATTCTCAATTGTCAGATTGGGGTAAAATATCTTGTGGCAGGCATATTCTCTCGACACAGAAATACCAAATTGAGACAACATTTTTGTTACAGAATGCGGAACATCTAAAGTTGAACACACTTAAGGTCATACAATTAGGAATTGAAAACTTTTTTTTCCCCTGGAAAAAAAAAGCTTAAGTTGCTCAAAATGTTTCCTTTTTGCAGCACTTAATTCAAACTCAAATTAATTGTTGGATATAAGGAGGTTCTCTTGGAAAGATGTTCATGATGATTGCATGCACACTTCAATATGAGGCAGCCCCCACATTTCCTGTTATACCAAACAAGCATGAGATTTGCCTTCCATCGTCTTGACCCCCGAGGGACACCAGATACTTGTCATTGGGAGAAAAGGCCAACGCCTCCACTTTGGATTCGTGGATCACAAACCGTGTGTATATGCATCGCTTCGTGTACTCCCAGACGATTATCTCGGCCTAGGGGAAACAGCATACATATGTAGAAAATTAAAAAGTACTTAAAAAAAAAAACAATAAAAGTAATACAGTGGATATACAGTCTACACAACCCTGCTTGGGTGTCAATTTTTTGTGATACCACTATATAACATGGGTGTGGAGACTTTCGGGAGAAAAGGCCAACGCCTCCACTTTGGATTCGTGGATCACAAACCGTGTGTATATGCATCGCTTCGCGTACTCCCAGACGATTATCTCGGCCTAGGGGAAACAGCATACATATGTAGAAAATGGGAATTAAAAAGTACTTTAAAAAAAAAAAACAATAAAAGTAATACAGTAGATATACAGTCTATACAACCCTGCTTGAGTGTCAATTTTTTGTGATATTACCACTATATAACATGGGTGTGGAGACTTTACACATCCACTGTCTATGATGACATTGAAATGACATGGTGGTATTGGGCGATGGCAACTTTTGTCACTGAAGGCTACCTCAAAGTCATTGTAATTGATTTGTCCAGAGGCAATATACACTCCACTTTTAGACGTGGAGAGGCAAGATATGTCGCTGGTGTGACCATGCAGGAAGTGCCTCATGTTGTCTTTGATCCGTGTCAGGACAACGGTGCATCCCAGAGGATAGATGAGGTGCTCTTTGTCCGGATGAAGCCTCATGCCAAAATGCACTTGACCTGAAAACACAAGGTGAAATGTCCGACTGACTTCCAATTTGATATAATTTCAGATCATTGCCCCCCCCCCCCAACCCCCCATTTGATCATGTGAAGTAAATACATTTATTAATGGTACAGGGTAATGACATATTTACATTAGAATGGGATTAACTATTGTATGAAGCAACTCAAACAACTTATTTCCTTGTATGGTTTGAACAAAACACAACAAAGTCTCACATTTGATAGTTTTCTCTGTTTGAGAATTTACCGTTGAAGCCGGAAACCGCCGCCAGTTCAAGCTGAGGAACTTCCTTTGGTGTCTGATCCATGATGCTGAAAACTGTACAATGCCTGTACAAAATTTGATTACAAAATATATATTTAACATATAATAAACAGTTATGCCATTAAAACGACTTAAAAAAATCTTCACACAAGTGGAAGCAGTCTACTTTACTCAATTGCCGATTTTTTTATACTCGCTCAGTGTAACGTCACTCACACTAAGACTAATAAATAGCGAGGGCGTGAAACAACAGACGTCATTGACGCCGAAATAAAAAGAGCTACTGCTAATCGGTGATGTAACGTCTTTTGAAGACCACTTTTATACTAACGACATTAAAATGCAACACTTTCGCCCTCTCCTGTCGCTAAATGACGTAACAAAAATACTGAAAAACAAACGTATACAATTTCTCCTACACAATGATAAACATCGTTAAATTATGAATCTACCCTTCTTATATAGTCTGTATGCACTTGGTCACGTGACTGTTTGTTTACCATGATATTATGCCTACTTTTAGACCTTGTATCCGCAAATATTGCGGATGAATAGCCCAACAGCTTGAACAACATCTACCGAATATGCACAAACGCAAATACTTACTGTTAGAAGTGCGACGTTGTTGTAAAATTCACCGTTATTAAAAGCCTGTATTGCAAGTGAAGACCGACAACACGGAAAGTGCTTAATTTGACATTCTCTCAAAAGATAACTTTTTTAAGCAGAAAGGGCGCTAACCACAAACAAACGTCGCCTAGCAACAGGCGACGCTATCGTCCCGCCCTCTCCCCTTCAATCCTTCCCATTCGTCCTAACGTTATTTTGATTCACCTTTAGATATTTTCACAATTAGATAATTTTACAAATCGATCGGGCCTCCTGTGTAGACTGCAGAGGGTCCTTGGTTTACTACCCGTTCCTGCATAAGCGACATAACGAATTTCCAAGATGTAACACCCCGTAGTGTCATAGTTTTAAAACAACGCCACCCTGGCACACAAATAATAATAATAATAACACAAATCACAAATTAACACTTAGTTTGAAGGGATAATGAGTGAACTGGAGTGTGACCATAGGAAGACAAAAAGGATTTATTTTAACACAACTCACGAAGAACAACAGCAGGTCATTCATTTTCACGGCAAAGCATGCAAGAAGTAGAAAATATCTTCAACAATCCGTTACTAATAGATTACAGTTTGGCTTAACATTACATCATATGCAATAAACTATTGGGGCGCGTCGACAATATCATGGAAAATTGTTGATTCATCGCACCTTTCAGAAACCCACTCAAAATAGAGTTTGCTACTAAAGAGCATTTGCCTTTGATTCCATCTGTAGCAGTTTGCGATCTGAAGTAGCACGACACATCTGCAGACCTCCATTATGGCAGAATTCCTTCAGAGCGGATTTATGAGACAAAAGTGGAACGGAAACAGGAGTTCAAAACATTCAGTCTAAAGTACTGTAAAATTTTCCCCATCCTATTTGCCATCAGATTTTTTAAAACTCATTTTCCTTAATTAGCTGAAAAACATTCTGAGACAACACAATATGGTGTCAAAGTCCCAATAGAAAAGTAGAGCTTTGGCGCCATTTTGGGATCAAGTGACAATGAAGTGAGGGGAGAAGTTACTATGAGACTGGGAATTATAAACCTTTTTTAATGCAACATCACTTACCCATGGTTTTTCGTAATTGGTGGTAGGGCTTCGTTTATATTTCCTGTAGTGACCTAACCGAAGTTGGGAAATAGCTAGCAGCGTTAGTGTTACTCATCTCTGCATTCCCTCAACGGTGTACGCATTTGATGGATGTGGCTCGATCAACAGTTCTCAGCTGGTTTGTTAGGGACAATACAAAAACTACAACAAAAAACACAAATGAAGACATATGTACATCAAAGCTTGGACTACTGTTCAAAATCATCTTATTTTGAAAGGCTAGCACTGGGGTCGTGATGCCCTGACGTGTACCCCAAGTTTGATGAAGGGTACCGAACATTGGCATGTTTTTTTTTTTTTTTACGTACAGTGAGAACTAAAAAAAGGGACCAAAAAAAAAAACTATCCTCTGAAATATATATTTTTGCATGTTTAATTTGCAGTTTTCGTCTATTTCATACATGCCATTGTCATGCTAATGCAGACATCCATCCATCCATCTTTTGTATATCGCTTGTAATTTGAGTGGAGGGTGAGCTTTTCTTCAAATTTTTCTCCTTGAATAGTTTCAAGTGACAAAATTCTGACAGCTGATTTTTTCCCCCAATTCTGATTTATTCAATACAATGTATCTGCATGATGCTATTCTAATACCCAATGATGTAGTGACCGTTTAACTTTTTGAAAATGACATGACCAGAAACACCAGATTTATTGATATTTTAGATGAGTTACTCAAGTGTCTTGATGTCTTGATTGATTGAAGTGGTAAAACAATATATTTGGAGCAAGGAATGTAAACCGAGGCGATGTGGCAGAAAACTCATCCCAATATAAATTGATTACCTTCACAGTAATGGAAGTATTAAAATGTTACAATGGGAATCCCGTACTTCTGGTCTTTCAAGCAAAGCTAAATTGATAAAAAGTAAAACAAGAGAATGTAATTTTGAGACCATTGTGTGGCTCTCAAAAGTCAAAAGCTAAACTCTGCCCTCTACTGCTCAAACAAAGAAATAACATTGCTAATATCTAAAATATTCAACATACTACATATTAATATACTTTTACCCTTAGAGGCCAGTCCAGTTGTCTTGACATATGTGACAAATTATTGATTCAATTCCAATTTTCAGACTGCGCTGTGTGTCTGTTATCAACTCTCTCTTGTCTAGACACAATTTGCTGTTCATTGTTGGTGATTCGCCGCTCTAACGTCAGCCAGACTTCAGGGAAAAGTGAACGGTAGTACTCAAGCACACAGTGTTCTGGGACGACATTTAACGACAGCTTAGTGGTTCAACATTGCTTCTCAGTCTTTGAGTCTCAGGTTACGACTTAGAAGTCCTTGTAAAGCAAAAAAAAAAAGATCTGTTCTAAATTTGACACACTGGAGAGAGCAACCATGCCAAATTCAAAGGGAAAATAATCATAATATAGATGCACGGTTGAGAAATGGATCCTATCCCCCCTGGCATCTTTCTAATGTCTCACATCCCTCCAGGTTTGAGCTGCAAAAAATATAACCTCTTAAATCCACTGGTGGTTGGTTCAGACAGGTGCTAGCCACCGGCTCATTAGCAAGCTAACAGGCTAACGGGCTTCCACATCTCCTCCACCTCACTTGAGCATTTCACTTACAATATTGAGCTGTTCTGTAAACGGTGGCGTCCATAAAGATGCTTTTTTTCGGGGTGGAGGCTTAGTTAGCTAGTTAACTTTTTTTCTTCGCCCCCAATTTTGCTGCTGTAGACTGCAAATTTCCCCAGTGTGGGACAAATAAAGGTTATTTTATCTTATCACTGAATGCTGGGGGGTAGAAATTGGCTTGGTAATAACTTGTAAGGATGCCGGATAACCACTGGTGCTAACCAGGGCACCAAGTTCTTATTCAGTGGAGGTGAGGCAGGGGGCTCTAGACGGATAACCAAGCGCGTCACTGGCCGCTATTTTAATTAACCACGGCCAAAAATCGAAAAAGCTGAACGAGTGTCGAAGTTTCACACTACGTGTACAGTAATCCCTCGTTTATCGCGGTTAATGGGGAACAAAACCACCCGTAATAAACGAAAATCCGCGAAGTAGCGTCCAATTAACATAAACAGGTAAAAAATATATATATATTTTAAGTCCGCAAACAGTCCGCGAGAAGCTGCTAAACAACAGCGAGTCACATAGAGCAACATATACAGTACTGTACTCCATGTACATTAAAAAAACAAAAAAAAAACTTTTTTTTAATATGTTTGAAAAAATCCTCGATGCACTGAACACGCGATAAACGAACCGCGAAGTAGCGAGGGATCACTGTATCTTCACAATTCAGGGCCGAATAGCGTACTGATAAGTGGTCGAGAGAATCAATGGACGGATGGACAGTTTGTCGTCTTTGCATGTTTCCAGCAATTATCTTTAAATGTGTATAATGCATTGAGAAAACAAATCTCTGATTTCACTTTGCAGGATCTTTAACGACCCATTAAGCTCTACATTTTATTTCTTTGTATAAACACTCGACTAACTTCTCGCGCCCCTCCGTGTTGAAAACAACTGTCGAAGTTCTAAAAGTATTTCATACGTCAGGCCGGACTCTGATGTGCCACATCGCAATGCCTGACTTTCTGTGGAAAAAGCGACACAGTTGCAGCGATATCCCGATTTGCTAGGCTGTGTGTTTAAACTAAAGGCGATCATGTGGTGCCGCTCAGATCTACCGTATGTGGAGAAAACACTTCCTGAATCATTTTATGCAATCAAAATGAATTTCAAAAGTATATGTAGGGTCACGCTCACATTAGGCAATGTGTTTCAGGTAACGCCGACAACAGTCAAATTTCAATCCCGACTTGCACTGTGCACAGTGGCGCCGTCATGCTCGAAACCGTCCCACGAATATACCATTATATCAATCAAGGCCCGAATGGCCTTGATTGGTATGATTGGAGGGAATCACAGGGGTCTCCATCCAACTGATGATTGTTTTTACTGCGTGATTTCACAAAGGAACTCAGCGCTCAGTTCCAAACACAAGTTCGTACATCACTGAAAGAAGGTCCCTAAGTTCCGTGTGTGTGTTTGCAAAACAAGATGCGACTAAATTCTGCTGACATCTTGACATAATATGGCAGTTGAACAGTCACCGCCCTCGAACCTCGTATCGTGAGTGAAGCCAGCAAAAAAATTAGTGCGTGTATGGCAGCAGTATAGCGAGGCTAAGTAGCAGCCAAGTGTTCAACTGCACTGATCCTGAGCAAGGTCTGGAAAATCTTGGAGGCCTTTAGCCGCATCTCTCAACATCTGCTTGTGAGCGTGAGTCCTGCGGTGTCTGCTCAGGCAGTGGCTCCAGGAAAAGCTACGTCCGCACGGCAGGCACAGGTACGGCCTCTCTCCAGTGTGCACCCGCTGGTGCAGGTTCAGCGACTTGTAGCGGGTGAAAGTGGCCCCGCATTCGTTGCAGTCATACTTCTCCGACCTGACGTGGACGTTCTTCTCGTGCTCTTTCATGTTGCCCAGCTGCGAAAAGCCTTTGCCGCAAATGGGACAAACGTGGGGCTTCTCCCCCGAGTGAATCAGCAAGTGAATGTTTAAATCCTGACGGGAGTAAAATCCTTTGCCGCAAGTCAAGCAGACGTACGGCCGCTCCCCCGTGTGGCTCCTCATGTGTCTCTTCAGACTCTCGGATCGGGCGAAGGTGCTGTCGCATTCGCTGCACTGAAACGGTTTCTCCCCGGTGTGCGAGCGCTGGTGCCGACCGAGTTCCGAGGCCTTGAAGAAGGACATGTCGCAGTCGGGGCAGTGGTGAGGCTTCTCCGGATTATCCTGGTGTATCTTCTCGTGAGCTTTGCAGTGACCCATCTCGGCGAATCCCTTGCCGCAGAAGGAGCAGGTGAAAGGTCTCTCGCCGGTGTGCATTCGCTCATGGCGAATGAGCCTGTAAAGTTTATCGAACGTTTTGGCGCAGAAGGAGCACTGGTGGGGAACCTTCGGTTTCCTGGCGTGGATGCGTCGATGCCGCTCTAACCTGGAAGGCTTACTGAACACTTTCCCGCAATCGGGGCACGGGTGCTCCTTTGTCCGGTTGTGATTATCTTGGTGTCGTAACATCTTCTCCTCTTCTGTGAAAGTCTTCTCGCAATGCATGCACTGATAGCGAGTCTTTAAGGTCCTTGGCCTTGTGTGTACAGTCGCGTGCCTGGTTAGCTTGGAAAGCCTGTCAAATATTTTGTTGCAAACGGTGCAAGGGTGGCCCGTGCGTGGCTTTTTCTTGGGATTTTTGTCATCCTCTGGCTCAGAGTCATCGTCGGGATCAGATTCGACGATGTACTCAATGTCGAAGGCTTTGGCACCTGGTGACCAAGGACATCAAAGTATTTGAATTGCAATCACAAGTGTAAGTCATTGACAGTCCTCCGCAAAAGTAAGGGAATGTCAAGTTCAATTCTTTTGTTTTGTGTTGTAGTGCATACTGAAGATATTTGGGTTTCAAACCCAAAAAATTGAACATGTGAGAAAAGTTCAGAATTCCAGCTTTTATTTCATGGTTTTCACATCGAGAGGTGGACAAAGCACTTTTTCGAGCCCATGGGCACTGTTGTGGCAATTTCAAAAATAAAAAGAGGTGTCAAGACTTACTTTCGTCCGAGGAGTGATCTGTCACAGATGAATTGTCTTCCTCCATGGCTAGAGCCTTACAAAACAACAGCACACACTGGATTGATATTTTGTTTTCTCAATTAAGAAAAATGTATCGTTTTCACTGAATCCATTGTAATATCGTTATTGAGATATCTGGCAAAAACAGAGATTTTACATTTTAGCCTTATCGCGGAGCCCTACTGATTGAAGAACCTCACCACATCACCTGACTGTCATGTGCAAGATTTCTATCATTCTTATGTACATCGTTGCCTCACAATGCTGTGTGGAGTTTTCATGTTTTCCCCGTGCCTGCATGGGTTTTCGCCAGGTACTCCGGTTTCCTCTCACATTCCAAAAACATGCATGGCAGGTTAACTGAACAGTGTGAGTGTGAATGGTTGTTTGTCTATGTGTGCCCTGCGATTGGCTGACAACCAGCTAGGGGGTGTACCCCGCCTACTGCTGGAAGACGGCTGGGATAGGCTCCAACACGCCCGCGACCCTCGTGAGGATAAGAGGATTAGAGAATGGCTGCATGGATGGATGGATGGATGGACGTACAGACGGACGGATTATTCTTCCTGTTTCTGTGTTTAGCTCGAATTCCATTGTCCCTTTTTTTTAAAAAATAAACGGATATATCATTCAGAAAAGTGTTTGGAATATTTCATATCGCTAGTATCGTCTTTCAAAGATCTACCCGAGAAGGCTAGCTAGTCTTATACAACAGACTGGTTGGAAATCACTTAAAATCAATTGATCGCCGCCTTATTGATTACATGGCGGCCATTCCATATTTAATAAATTAGAAAAGCACACAACGATGCTCGTTTAATGGTACGGCCATCAAATGACGACATTCGAGGTGTTTTACGGTGAACCTTACCGTCAAGAGTTGAACGTATTTTGGCGACTTAAAGCTTAACTGCCAACACGATAGCAAAAACAATTGTGAAGCAGCGTTTATGAAACCACTTCGAACCAATCTCAGCACGTACGCAATGCACCCTAACACATTTTAAAACCCAAAGCGTGTGTTTTGGAATTAAGACTTGACGCTAGGCTGCCTCCTCGTATGGTAATGAAGGGTAGGGTGTGAGCAGAGTTTGTCCTTTTGTATTTAAAAAAAAACGCTCGGCAACGTAAGGGAGCAATGTTGTTAGCATTAGCTGCGTTCAAACGAATAAACGAACACACAAACATCACTAACGCTACATCGTTAAGATCACAGCGACCAAAACAAAAGAACACTTACCTCTGGATCGATGCGACAATACAAAGGTTACCACATTTTAAACCGGGCCTTAGCTAAAGTGAAATAGGCCGACGCTGCCGTTGCTCAACTTCTTCTTCTTCGTTTTGATTACCGGCACGTTTAGCTCATTGCTGCCCCCATACGTTCAGCGATGAATACAAATCGTCGTGCACTTTTTTTCCAAAACAAACTTTATTGAAAACAAAAAATTGAAGCAAAACATATCATATTTTTTTTTTATTCATACGCATAATTAGGGCCGAGCAGTGACTACTGCGGGGTCCTTATTGTTTTCTATATACCACTACTACTAATAATAATATTAATAATAATAATAATAATAATAATAATAGGGCGGAACGTCGGCCTCACAGTGCAGAGGTGAAGGGTTCGATTTCGGCTCGGGCCTTCTTGTATAGAGTTTGTATGTTCTCACTGTGCCTGCATGGTTTTTCTCCATGTCCTCCAGTTTCCTCCCACATTCCAAAAACATGGATGGAAGGTTAATGGAACACTCGAAATTGTGCCGAAGTGTGATTATGAGTGTGGATGGTTGTTCGTCTATGTGTGCCCTGCGATTGGCTGGCTACCAGTTCAGGGTGTACCCCGCCTACTGCCCAAAGATAGCTGGGATGTGCTCCAGCACACCCGCGACCCCTGTGAGGATAAGATTAGAAAATAGATGGATGGTGGATGGATAATAATAATAATACAGTAATAATAAGATATTTTGCACTGTTAATCACATTTTCTATTCTATTTAAAATTCCTCATGGAAAACTACAAATAAATGGCTCTGTAAACAGTGGAAAAATGAAATTCAATCCCGGTACATTTGACCTAGGTCACGGATGGGCAACTGGAGACCACACTCACTGCCACATTCGAAACTGTGGATTCCAATGTTTGTCCACATACAGCAGCTGACCAGCTGACCGCATCACCTCAGCCTATTGTGTGTGGGTTTGCACGTCCCCAAAGGGCATGTGTTTAGATATTATAAAGGTACAGTAAAATCAGTTTAAGCAGTATTCTACAGTATATATATATATATATATAAAAAAAAACTGTAAAACCAAAGGCAATGTGGATGACACTATAGAACTATATATTTTGCTGGGAGGGAAAAGGCTGAGAAAAGCAAATCGAGTTCTGGATTCCCCACACTTCCATTGACTGGATCTTGAAATGTCTTTTGCAAAGCGGCGGGCTCTTGAATGTGTCACAGGGCTCTGTGTAGCCTGCCTCGAGGTTTTGTTGAAAGCAGAGCGCGTGGCCTCCGTTCCCACCTGAAAAAAGGCAGAACGAAGTTGACACCTTGTGCGTAATGTACGTCATTGTAATGAGACTGGAATGTCGGTCCTGAGTTATTTGTACAGTGACAATTTTATGTTCGTGCATTTAGCACCTGGTTTAACAATCTGTACATACACACTATACGTTACATCCAAAAAGGCATCTCCTTTTTTGCAGATATTAAGAAGGACATGCCAACCTTCCCCAGATTGCTATTGAATCTATTAAATTTTCTTTTCATTCACCAAGGAGAATAGTTGGCCAGTTTAGATGTCTTACTGAAAAAAAAATATAAACCTTATTGAAGGCAAGACAGTGGATATTTGTCATTGGCTAAGTCAATGGCCAAACCTCAACCCAATAGAGCATGCAGCAGAATATTGTGCCCCTGTTTGGTCCTGGTCATCCCACATGACACCACAGGCAAACCTGGCATAACATAACCATGGGAATCATAACGGGACAATTTGCTCAATGAATGGTGTTTGCTTCCTGTCTTATGAAACATTCCTCCTCCATTCAGCTGCCTGTCAGCATCTATGATGCATCTATATGACCGCACAGTATGCGAATGACCTACCAATAATGAAACGTTCATCACTGCCGGCAATGAACTTGGAAGCCTCTTGTTCCTTGGATCTTTTCGGCTCCTTGGCAGTAAACTGTTCCTGTGAGGGGGCAGTGAAGGGGATGGTCAAGTAGCTGGGATCTTGCGGCGTTCCAGCCGGACATGTCAGAGTTGTGTTGGAGGCAGTCTGGAAGCTGAACTGAGCCTGCTGAGGGGAGACTTTCCTGGTCATGATGTTGACCATGGCTCGTTGGTAGCGCTCCATGCTGGGACGAAGCTGAAAGAGCAATCATATTTCTTGACATTGGTGGCCATTCCGATACACTTGCCATGCAAAGCAGGATGGCTCACCGTGAAAACAAAACATTCGCATGTTCCAAAAAATGTGGCTTTATCTGTGTCGTACTTGTGCCGCTCTGCCATATCTGATGAAATAAAGGCACCAAAAACCTATGAAATAGAAAACAACTTAATTCAAGGCAAAATATGTCTTCTCCATACTGTGTACATGCCCAGTAGCTGTAGTCAGGCTTGAAATATTACGTACCTCTTCATCCACTGTTTTGATGATCAACACTGCAGGTTCGTGGCCCTCCACGTGATAATAGAATCTTCATGAAAGAAATTGGTCAATATGAATGATCAAATATCCCATAAAAGAATAAACAAAAAGACCCACATTGGTGCTCGTGCTAAAGTAGGGAGCTCAACCAAATTTTGTATTGCTCACTAGCCTTTTCGGGGAGGGCGATTTTTTGTTTTATTATTGTCATTGTTCTACAAAACATTTGTAGGTTTTGTCATGGAGAAAATTTGGCAAGCTGTACAGCGATGAGGCGCGGAGACTGTTGACATTAGTCCGCAGTCCATTAGCCAATCAAGATGTAGAACACAATGCGATGAAAAAAAATAAAAATAAATTTAAAAAAGCGCCAAAAAAATCCGGGAAATAGCAAAGTCGTGATGGATGAAACATGTTATAGTGAGGGGGTACTGTATTACATGTCCTCATTTGGGCTACAGGTGAGCTGGAGCCTGTCTTAGCTGACTTTGGGTGAGAAGCAGTGTAAACCCTGAACTGGATGCTAATCACTCATTATCCATTGAAAGTTCAAAAGGAATTTGAGTGAACAGCTCCTAAATTCCACATGCTTGCAATGGACTAAAGTGTCGACTTACGAGGCGAGACTTTCTCCATGTTCTGTTGTACTGAACAGCTTAATGGGACTGAAAAGGGCAAAGCGTTCCGGTATCCAGGCCCAGACCACTCTCATCTCTGTTCCTGTCACAACACTGGAGCTAAGGTTGTTAAAGTCCACTGTATCCACCGACTGCCTATAGGATGAAAATACCCGTGGGGAGACCGTGACATTGAGGAACCACTATATTCAAAGTACATCGTAATATGTAGTTATAATATGGTAAAAACATTTTTTGATGACCAGTAACTATTTTCTCGTACATGAAATGCAAAATTGTTCTCGCTGCCTCACCTCTTCTGGTGGATGCTGACCCCTTTTTGCATGAGGGAGACCTTGTTAGCTTTGAAGAGGAGGTTGAGTTCTCTCCTCGTGGCAATCGGAACCAGGAAGGCTCTTTCCAAAAGATTCTCAGCCGTGCAGTGGCGAGCCACATTCTGCACAAACCTTTTCATGTCTGTACGGAAATCTTCCACATCTGCAACTCTGGATGACACGGACACTTTGTAGAGGCTCAGCAAAGCCAATGCCACCCTACGAATGATATAGATATGTGATTTTGTTGTTTTTCTAAGCTTTTGAGGGGGTATAAATGCAGAAAAAAAAATTACTGCAAACCTGTAAAGAACCTTGTAGCCCTCTAGGAGATAGACATCCAGCACTCTAATGGCATACGTGAATGGAAGATCAGCAAAGATCCACATGATCCAGTCGGAGTAAAACTCAAAAAGGTTCTGGTGTGAGCTGGCTATCAATTTCCGGATGCCCCGGCAACACCTGTTTGCAAGGTCTCCAAAGGTCATGCACGAGGCTCGGTATGTGAGGAAGGTCTGGTCAATGTAACGCTTATTTGGGTCGTTGTAGCAAATCAGTCTGGAAACGCTGTAGAAACATTCTGCTTCGTCCTGGCTGAAATGTAAAATGAGCGACACCAAAGCTGGGAGGATGGGGCAAAAGTTCATTTCTGGGAAGTACTTCCCCAGACAGAGAAGAATCTTCTTCACGGAATTTACACCCGCCTTATTGAGGCAGTGCCTATGAAAAGATCAACGATCACAATGATCATTTTCAATACAATGTCATCACTGGAAATATGTTTCGTGAATTGTCAAAACATTGAAAAATGTAGTGCCAGCCTCAGGTATATATAGAATGCAATAAATGTAGTCGACTTGTACCTTGGTATTTCTCCTGCTTCCATGTACTCTGGAACTGGGTGGGTGCTGAGCTTTTGTTCTCCAAAGAGCTTCCTGCTGAGCTCGTAATACATGTCTCTTTCTGGACTGACGCACCTACAGCATAGTGAACAGTACCCACTATCAGTTTGGGTTCTGTAATTGAAACTTGCACTGTTAAGTATAATGACATGGAGCTGTGTCTTCTTCTTCTCCTTTCGGCACGTCCCTATTCAGGGGTCGCCACAGCGAGTCAGTAATTTCCATCCCCCCCTGTAAACCGTCCTACCAACTCGCATGGTCGTCTTGGCAAAAGTTTTACGCCGGATGCCATTCCTGACGCAACCCTCCCCATTTCTCCGGGCTTGGGACCGGCACTGGGGAACAGTGCACCCCCAGGGGAGGGCACTGCCCCCCAGCGGCTGGGTCGACATGGAGCTGTGTATTATTTCAAAATAATACACCTCAAGGGCTACGCGGCCCGGTAGGCGAGTGGTTAGCGCCTCGACCTCACAGTGCAGAGGTCATGGGTTTGATCCCGCTCTGGCCTTCCTGTGTGGAGTTTGCATGTTCTCCCCATACCTGCGTGGGTTTTTTCCGGGTACTCCGGTTTCCCCCCACATTCCAAAAAACATGCATTGAAGGCTGATTGAACACTCCAAATTGTCCCTAGGTGTGAGTGTGAGTGCAGTTGGTTGTTCGTCACTGTGTGCCCTGCGATTGGCTGGCAACCGGTTCAGGGTGTCCCCCGCCTACTGCCCGAAGACGGGCTCCAGCACCCCCCGCGCCCACAATCTCTGTTGGGTCCTTGACCATGGTAAAAGCTAATTCGTATGTCTTACTTCGTATGTCGATTTAGTATGTTTTGTAGTCATTTTTACAATATATTTGGATGGTATCTGCGCATTGCCACAACACATCAGTCAGAGCTTACAGTACTTCCCACTTCCGCAGCAGCGTCTCTTAGCTTTCCTGTCTTGACCTGAGTCGTGCTAACCTGGAATGGATGCCGTGGATGATGTGATAGTAAGCCTTTGCCCTCAGTGTATGAGGCGTAGCCCAGAATCCTTCTCTTCCCATGGCTTTCAGCCGCTGGTGCTCGCTCTCCAGTATCTTCTGGTACCGTTCTGAAGCTTCTGGATCGATCTTCTCCCAGTCCACGAACTGGCCGTATTTCATGCCAGAGCTGGAGCAGATCTCCCAGTTGTCCGATTCAGAGATGGTGATCATGGACACACACTTAAGATTGCCTCTGCTGCCTAAACACATGTGTGCAGCATTTCATGAGGGTTGTGAAACTCTGCAGTAACATACAAAATGCACTTACCATTTTGGTCTCTTGACAGTGAGTGCTTGTTCACTTTGGATTTGGACTTTTCATTTTTGTTCACAGGATGCTGGGGTGGAGTGGTCAATTTTTGTATCAGTGGAATGGACATGCATAGATGCCCCAAATCATTGTCGGACTCATGTTCTGATGTTTCATAACTGTAAAAAGACCTGGAAAGCATGATCACGCATTAGCTAATCCATCGTGTTTTTAGGGTCATTGCTGGAAGCTCTCCAGCCAATGTGGACTACACCCTAGTTTGGTCATCCCTCTATAGTTTGAGGTCAGCCGCGCAAATAAATCAGCAATTGTCATATCATGACCATTCAGTTGACTCGAGAATAGAACTCCTACCTTGAACGAGGTCTTTGATAGATCTCTTTAGTCTGTGTCTGTATTCCATAGGTCTTGCAGTCCTCGGGGTTGTAATAAGAGTGAGATCTCTGCCTGCTTCTGCCTCCCGTCATTGTGCTCAGGTCGGATTTGACACTTCCACAGCTGAAAATATCCAGCAATCTCGAGATATGAATCAAGTCTTCCCAGAAATTCAATGTGATGGGTGGGATGTGCTGCACGTTCGTGGATGCAGGACCTTATATGAGCCTGCATGTGGGGGAGCATAGGGGCGAGGCTTGTTTGTAGTGACTTAATGCTTTGGGCCGGAAAGGTTCCACTTACGTTTCTGCTTTAAATCTGTCAATATCAAGTTTCTTCTTCTCAGAGGAAGGGATTCAGAAATAAAGACAGAAACCACAGTGTTAATATTATCTTGACTGAAATGCAAATTATATCCATATAAATAACATTAACATTTTGGAATACTCTTGTAATACTTACATCAGCGGACCCGAGTCCTCTCCAAGAAACGATTTACAGATGTTGCAAAATGTGGTTCTGTAACTAATTTTGACGAATTTGCATACAGTACATTCGCATCCATATGTAAACCATTTTGTTTTGTATTTGACAAACCTGTGTTTAACCTACTTAAACGTGTCCAAAATAAGGTCATTTGGAATTGTTGGCAGGTACTGCTCCTTCCCTGAACTTGTGCTGAATCAAAATGCCAACTTGGACTATTCCGAGAAATCTTCAAAAAGTTATTATTCAACACAACAGGTGTGTGTTTTGATCTAAACACAACCACTGTTTGGCTATGACACATTCAACCTCTACGAGTGCTTATCTCACATGTGGGCTCCTACACTGATGGTGAAAAACAAATTATCTAACAGCACAGGTGAATATTTTTTTGCATTCACATATAATTTTACTGGCAGCAGATTCTATAGATAAAATACGTATCATATTTATGTTAAATGGTGATAACATTTTATAGGTGCAAGAGCGCTGAAGCTATCTTAAAATGGAATAATCTTAACGTTTTAATTTGCATATCACTCTGATTTGACTTTAAAAGCCCAATCCCAAATCTTAACAATCTTATTTTTCTAGTTTATATAACCAATTAACTACAAAACATACCAGATATAACCATAGCCATTGCTGCAAAATTTTAGAAAATGTCACTTGAATTCTTAAAAACATTAATATATAAAAATGCATGTACCCAGACTGTACTGTCGTTTTGCCACTGCATTCCCCAGAGTTCATGTGAAAGTGTGGTATTATTGCATTAGCATGTTAATGAACACGATGGATTTCTGCATATACAGATTGAAACAAATCACGAGAGACGGAGAACAGCAGCACAGCATTGGGTAATCCCAAATTGTGAGAACATAAGCAAAATTTTAAATTAGCACACATTTCTTTTGAACTTTTGAAGACAGCAGGGAAGATTTAAATATGAATTTAGCAATATATTAGCAATATGCTTCTTTTTTTAGGTTTTCATATCGATGACAGCTTCGTCACTTTTTTGGAGTTTGAAATACCGCACACATGATGCTAACTCGAAATTTGTCCCTCATCGAGCATTGTGATGACGTCACACCCAAACAGGAAACATTTCACTACCGGGTGATTCCAGCAGTCTGGATTTCCATCTCAAAACCCGTGTTTCACCCCAAAAATGTCTCAGGATACCTGGTAAACAATGACTTAATTTCTTGATTTATCAAATTTTCAGGAATCGTTTAAATTCTGTGACGTCGTTAAGATTTACCTAGCTCGTTTTTGTTGGCTTCCCAAGCGGAGTATACACATTCCAACTTGATGTATGTTGTATGTTAATTCATATCTTACACGGTTTGCTGTTTAAACTCGGTACAGGAAAGTAAAGGAAGGTAAGATGATTGTCAGTTGGCCAAATTCTATCCTGAGTCCGTTCGTTTATGCATTAGTAAACCACCTGCTTTTAATCTCCATTCATTTAAAACACAATTGAGGTATTTAATGGTCCAACTCAGACGTTTATGTTGTCTTCCTTGTTCTGTAGGTTGCAGAATTACGATGCCACTTGTCGGCTGGCACAAGAAATTGCTGAAAACATCCATGAACGCAACAGAGAGCAAAAAACAGGGGGCAACCCAGCGAAGGTGATTAAATGTTAAATGTTTACATTGTCAACTACGATACTGCAGTTTTCGATTTCTCCCATGTCATCTCCTTTTTCGTTTGTATTTAGATAAACATGACACTTCGGGCATCTCTTCAGAAGCTTAAACAAAGTATTGCCCAGCTTAAAGACAGTTTGCTGAGGGCTTCTTCGTCACGTCGCATGTATCCTTTCCCAAATAGAAGTCATGAGACAAGCGGACTGGCTGCGGAGTTTGAAGTAACATCAGTTGGGCAGTAGAGGGCAGCAGATTGCTTTGAAAATGTTGTCAAAAGTGTCTGCAATGTCACATCCAAGGCCCCAATTACGCTTTAATGCCTGTATCGGATTTTTTTACACCGTTTACTTCCAGAAAAAAATTCAAGTGACACATTAATATTTTTGTGTTTACATTGACCGAACCCAACAAACAAGACAACAGCAGTTACCTTTTGGTAATTCAGTGGTCCTTCCAATATCTCTGAAATACATAAAAAGACATTGCAAACACCTTATAGACAACACAGCTTAAATCCAAAAAAGTTTGCGCGTGTAAACGCGAAAGTATTAACAGGAAAATCCAAAAATGTTTCTTAATTTGACGTCAACAGAATGCAGTCAGAAGCAGACAGGCGGCAGAATCTCATTGATGACCTGCTGACCAGGGAGAAACAGCTCAATGCCACTTTTAAAGGCGATATCACAGAACCAGCTCCATTCAGGTATATAATGCAGTTTTTTTAAAAATGACTATTAAGCTACCTAGTAAAGTTTTGATTCAGTCAAACAAGGACACTAATTGAGTATATGTTTGTATGTATGTATCTATATAGCTATTTTTTTTCTTTACTGTAAGGCTACATACGACATCTCAACTACAGATTATGTTTTTCTTTCACCACGTATGCCTACCTGCAAGCCTTTTTTAGATTAACTTTGAGTGTCCGTCACTCATCATGGATTTGGGTTATTAAAAAAAATGAATACAGTATTTCTTCACTGGATTGGTCCAACTAATGACTGAGAATGTACTGTCACCAGATTTAAATAACACTGCTAGGTGACTGGCATTGTCTTCACTAGGATCTCAAGGGAAATCAAGTAAAAAAAAAATTACCACAATATATTCTGTGTGACCCCACTTGTCTCCACATTTTGATTAATATTGCATTGGAATAAGAAGAAAGCAGCAAAATACTCTCATTTTTATCCATCTCGAGGCAAGGCCCTTTGGCCACCTGCTGTTGACTGAAAATGACATCACAGTGCCCAAGGCTTAGGCACTGTGAGGCTCATTTTCAGTCGAGAGCAAGGAGCAAAATGGCCGCCCCTTGTGATGGCTAAAAACAGGTGGGTTTTGCTGCTTAATCTATACTCCACAAATGCAATATTAATCAGACTTCCACTTGACTTTAAGTTAGGCCAACTCTTCCGCATCACAGTTTTGAGGTTTAGGGTTCATACGTTGGCTACGGCCTTCCTTCGCGGAGTTAGCTAAATCTCCCTGTGCTTGCATGTTTTTTATCTCTTGACTTCCTCCCACATTCTGAAAACAAGGCTGCTAAATTCAATGAATACTCTAAATTGCAACTGGCTGGTTGTTCAAGGGACATCCCACCTCTCACCCTAAATCAGGTGGGGATTAGGCTCCAGATCACCTCTGACCAATTTACAGGTCAATTCAAAGTGAATGATTTATAGTCCTTAGTACAATATGTACAATTTCTTAAATATCAGTGACATGATTTGCTTGCATCAGTCCAAAACCTTCTCGGTGTACACAGATAAAATTGTTGGCACCCCTATGTTCATGAAAGAAAAACCCACAGTGATCACAGAAATAGCTTGAATCTGACAAAATGAAGAATAAATAAAATAGTTTTGAATTGTGATTCAACAGAATTACAGTATTTAAAAAAATCTTGAAACATAGTTTGTATTTTTGAAAGTTTTTATTTCATAACACACACTGTTTCTTTTCATCACTGAGTCAAAAACAAACATCTGTCCATGAAGCTTCTTGGGCGGGGGGCAACCTGTTGGAAGGCCCCATTTTGTGCTTGAAAAAAAAAATTGAGGTTGGGCGTCCAATTAAAAATAATGAATCCTCATTCTCTTGCCCATGTCCTTGACCAGAGGGGTCAAAGGCTCTGAGCTGGCCTTTGATGATGTTGTCACTGGTCACTAACTTTCTGCAAGTCTGTGCACAGCGTGAACTCGGGTTTGACCCGTGTCTCAGCACCCCTCACTATGCTATCATTTGGAAGAAAATCTGTCTGCTTGCCATTAATTCAGTTCAGAAAATTGATTTTCTGTCATTTCACTATTGGTCACATATTCCGCGCTCAGAAATTGACACGAGCTGAATATGTAAATGTGAATTGGTCTTGATGAATGATTTTTCATTGCTCATTTCCACTCATAACTTTGTTGAGGCATGGCTTTACACAGATCTGATTGGCTGAATGGGATCAGCAGATATTTTGTATTTTAAGCAAAATCGAGTTGCTGGCGGTTGTCATGTCATAATTTGTCGATTGATCCTTGATCTCTTGGAGTGATTGCATTTTGGCCCAGTGGTAATTCGGCAGAACGTACAATCCGGGCCTGTTTACATACGTTAGGCATCATCAGAGCATTTCAAGGCTTCAAATCTTCAACAACACTTTAGTTCACTGCATGCAAACAATTTCCAAAGGGGACTAAACTTTGCAAGTGCTAGTTGCTCACTTTGAAATTGTCAGGAAGAAAACTTTTTGAAGCACTTGTACCAACTTGCTTGGAATAAGTTGTTGTATGCTTGTGTGTTGTGGCTCTTTGCAGTAACACAGTTAAAAAAAAAAAAAAACTGTAGCTCTGCTTGGCCACCCCTGGTGTAACGCCAAATGACCTCGCACTATCTAGGTGATATTTGTTTACAGGAAGAGGAAATGATCTCATGTGGGTCACTTCCTCTTGGCCTTTGTGTGTGTTTGTAAGTTGTAATTTGTCATTGCCTTCCTTTCACTCAAGCGTACACAAAAAACATCGTTACAGCGCTATTTGTATGATAATAGCAGTCAATAATATTAATGATAATCACACAATATTGGTTTCCTTTAGTGAGAGTCACTCCTCGTAAAGCTTGGGAAAAAAATTACATTCTGCGATGCTGGTGCACATCAAGTTCATCAAAATTAGAATAATTTGATAGAAATTAATGCAAAAGGAATGAATCTGACCCAAGACTCATAAACCCTTGGTATTGTAACCAACCGGCTGTATACAGTAAGAACAACTTTTTTAACGGTCAGGCAAGTGTCAAAACAGTTTACTCACAGTTAAGGGTGATATGCCCAACAACTGTAGTCATACTTGTTTTAGTTTAAATGCTCTTGGCAGGATGATAGAGACCATGCGCTGTATTTAATAAATGCAAATTGTTGAATGTATAAGGTCACACTCTCGTTGTGAAGTGGCTTCCTGCCTGCTACAACACAGATTGCCCACTCAGGACATCAAATACTGGTAGTCTGAAACCTGGATTTGAATTTCTCTGAAATCTCTCAAGGTTTGATTTTGGCATTGTGTTACTTAGCAATGCTTGGCGCTGACTTATCTTTTTTACAGACCACACACCCAATCATTTAAAAGGACTTTGCGGGGGAAAAAAAAACACTCGCTAATAAGTGTCCTCTTATCATGTGGTTATGCGCTTTTCAGTTTGCTCAGTGAGATTGAATTTTTAACGTGATATATGGTGGGGTCATTGGAATTTGTGGCAAGAACCCAATCCCACTGTGTGGTCTTTGAGAACAGAACATGGGGTGGGGGTAGGAGGGGGTGATCGCCACGCTTGGCTAATCTAAGACAGTTTCTCTCCGGAGATTTTGAGGTGTTAGCCTATTAGGCAACTTGATGGGAAGGGCGGGGGGGGGAGGGGGGGGGGGGGGGGGGGTTGCTGAGGTGTCTTTAATCCATCTCTGAGACAATACAATCAGGGCATCTCCATTTCAGACTGAGCAAAAGAAGGATGTGGCGCCTACATTTGAAGTCTCGCTTCACCCCTTGGCCCCAAGGAGCCACCTTTCCGCAATTATTCACTCACCTTTTCTTTGTGCTTGATTGCACTGGAAATAATCGGAATTAGTGAAGTCTCTGCTTTCCAAATCACTCATTTAGGTGGTGGGCTCTCAGGTCTTAGTGCTGGCAGTCTCTTCCTCTCCCTAGATGTGCCTGACTGGCTTTTGAGCTCCCCGCTGACTGGCTAATTGGATTTTCACACTCTGGGCACTTGCAGGGAAGGAGTGGCGGGCCTGCACACACAATCTCATAGTAATCAAACATGTCAGAGAGGTTAGACGCAATACCTCATCGACTGGGTTACTGACCACATCAGAAGCAGCTTGAAATAATCATCGCATTAAGGAATGTGATAAACGTCATGTGTGGCCCACGACCAATTTCAAAAATTATAAAACCATCCGTTTTCTCATAATATTTCCTCGCCCGTCGATTGGCGTGCATGTGGCTCGCCGGCTTCACCAGCTGGCGGCTTGATCTGAGCAAACTGGGCTGGAGTCGGCCTCACACGGTGACCTGTCACCACAAGACTTCCAGCGACAGCTTTAAGCAATCAGCGGAGGAATAGCTTTCAAACCACAATGCGGTACAGCACACTGCTCTCTGGGCTGTCGCTGTGTTGCCGAGCATTCCGCGGTCCTGTGACAGATTAACATGCGCCCAAAGGCTGCACCAACCAACCTGCTATTATTTTATTAATTTTTTTGACAGCCAAATGAATAAATAGATGCTGTCATGATTTTTGTGATCGATAGCTGGATGCACCCCCCCCCTTTTTTTTTTTCAACAGGAACAAGCACTTTATTGAGAACATAAATGTACCTTGTGCTTATGTGGATTCTGTGGGGACTATGAAGATATGCCTCGACTGGACATTTGGTTTCTATTAGAGATGCACCAATACCTTATCCTACAGATATTACATGTTTGCACAGTACTCGGTACTAAAAATGATCCCACATGACCAGCCTGACACTTCGGAAAGGAGCCGTGTCAGCCCTGTGGAGATAGGTGACCAGGCTGCGACATTAACAGTGGCCCGATGGCCCAGGGCCACAATGTAATGTGTATCGGGCCTCCAAAGTTAATTGATGCTGGACCGACCGGGGCACCAGTACAAATTACATCAATAGTTGAAAACATGTTCTTTCTTCTCTTTATGATATAGTTGATCAATCATCTGTCCTTTTTTTTGCCCCCGCTGTGCCCATCCGATCTCCTCATTTGTTGACGAATAGTGTGTGGTACTCCTGTGAATTTTGGCCACGGAGTCTGCACTTTGCGCTATTTCATCCAAAGGCAGGCTTACATGTGTAATTATACATTTTTGTTCAGTATTGTTTCAAATCCCAGTACCTACAGTATATATTTGGGTGTGGAGCGTGTGGACATTTTATGAAGCGGCTGCCTTGATCCTCGTATTTGCATGCATTTTGGCCACTGAGACTACATGCTTCACTCTTTCGTCCCCAGGTATGCCTACATATATATGATGAATTTGGTTAAGTACAGTTTTAAATCAGGGCAGGTACCGGTTATAGCATGGCCACCACAACTTGGTCACCACCCAAAAAGGCTTAATGTCAGACCCTGGGAACTGAAAATAAGTCTCTTCAAAATGGATAATCAACTCCGTGCGGGCGGCAGCCACGCTCCTGTCACAAAGCCGTTCGAAAAGCACCAAGTTTCAACGTGCTGCTCGGCTCCAGCATTGTGTGTTGGAGTAATGAGGTCAAACACAACACATGGAGGTGTCAGATGTCATAGTACCAGTCATAACATCACGTTATTTTCTTTCCTGAGTTAAAAAAAAAAGAAGCTGTCTGTATCTAATAAAACACAAGCCACGAAGCAAGAAAATACCTTCAGGTAAATTTCCACAAATGTGAAAATATCGTACATGCTAACAACCTAGCATAGAAAATAAGCAACCAAACACAAACATAAAAATCACTGTCTTGTTGGTATCACTATCTTAAAGGTCCACCTTGATGGCAGGAGGCGCAGGAGCAAACGACGGAGTCTCAGTCAACCCGTGGCTCATTAATGAATCAGAAGAAACCAGGGGGTTGACTTTTGGAGAGATTAAACAGCAGCAGCAACGAATCATAGAAGGTAAACTCAGGTCATGTGACAATCATCTTTCAGGTGTCCCGCATCACACGTCGCTCACGTTTGAATTTGTCCGCCTCGCACCAATACAGGCTTTAACCACCATGGGACCCATATGGAACCACTCTCGTCACTGCAACACAAATACAGTACAGGGCTATTTCCAGTAAGAGATAGTAAAACACACAGTTAAGTGAGCACGGCGAGGTGAATTAATAGATCAAAATATGACACATGAAAAAGGTTGGCTTTACTCTATATTGGCCATCTGTATGCGTGCATGCCAACACATGAAAGGTGGGCATGACTACCCACATCAAGAAGATATGCTATAAAACCCATCGCCTGTTTTCTCCCTTTTCCCCACATGGCTTGGACATGCCTTGAACAGCCACACGCCAGATCACCAAGAACCCTCCATGTGACACTTCATTGCAATGCCTCCACTATGGCTCTGGTTAATTTCAATTTGGGATTCATTTTACGACAGTGAAACCCAAAGATCTTAGAGGTATCCAGTGCCTTGAGGGGTTTATGGTGGAGCTAAAAGCGTGCTCATAAAGAAAAAGAAAAAGAAAAAAAATCCTGTGATAGACAGTGCATTAAACTTGGTGATCAGAAGGCGGGCCAAGTCTTTTCTATTCTTCTCAGCCGTCATTGTTTTCCAGCCCACCTCGGACTGCTACAGTGGTAATAGTTTAAATGAGGCTGATAAATGACTCGCATGTGAAACTCGGGGCTGATCTGTACCACACTTCCCGTCCCCCATGAAGGCAATTTCATCATGTATTTATTGTTCACCATCCCACCTGCTTCCCCGGCTCCAGTTTAAATCCGCCTTCTTCTTTGTGGTTTCAGTCCAGGATGCAGGACTAGATGCCCTCGCAGCAGTCATTAGCCGGCAGAAGATAATGGGACAGGAGATTGGCAATGAGCTGGATGAACAGAACGGTAAAGTTGCATCATTATAATCTTCAAAATTCGACACAAATACAGAGCTGTGGTTCCGTGTTTGCATACACATGCGTCACTGCTCCTTTTTGAGTTCTGTGAATGGCTCCCATTATAAATGGACCGTGAAATGGATTCCTAACTGCCATTCTGTTTGGGGATGATCATTAACGTGACCGCTGAGCAATTAGCTTCTTAATTTGTGGTTCTCTGAGGACTCTATGTGTTGCGAACACAGATGGACGTAATCATCTATAAATCGACCGTTACGAATTTGGTCGATTGTGTGGAATTGATTATTGATCAATCATTTTGACACAATTGAGACAAAGTGGAGTGCGGTGCTTGGCTGTGGCGGCGCTGTTGGTTTACTCTCCAGTTTGGTTTCTGAAGAACGACATCTTGTAAGCATGAGGCATGGGCTGATATTAGATTCTGACAGTACGATAACTGTGAGAAAAAAATAACGTGGTATCGTGGTATTAAAATGGCGGCTCTAAAATGACCTTTTTGATATGTTTGGGAAAATAAAAACATTTTTCCCCATTGAATAGTCTATTTTAAAACAAAATATATAATATTTAGCACAGAAGAAATGTGTCCCATATTAAGTTTAAATGAATAAATAAATGTTCACCTTCTTCTTCTGCTTTAATTCTTAGTAATTCACTGTCCTATCACTCGTGAGCTATTTGTAGAACAGACCCGTGGGCTACTCATGTTGTCCTTGGGGCTAACTTGTACCGGCTGGCACTTTTTCTATTTTTGTATCTGTATTTTTGATGACAATGCACATTAATCAGAGCAAAAAGGACATCTGTGTTTGTCAGTACCTTGTCTTGCTCCCTCCCTCCTCCTCCACTATGTGCTGAGAAGGAGAAAAAAAAAAAAACTTAAATGCAGGCAGTTACAGGTGGCTTATTTACTCAACTCTGCAAGCAACCAATCATATTGTGGCCCTCTTAGTCCCCTCAAAAAAAGGAAAGAAGAGCTCATTACCGGTGATTGAAACCTCGACTTTTTCAACCCTCGGTAAACCATCATACCGGTAATGCCGAGTCAGCATTGTGCAGTTGAACGACATACACGATTCACAGACCTCTACTAAGATACAACTCCAGGAAGATTATTCTACTCAACGCGACATTTGGAATGGAAGCCCGGATGTCAGGGCATTCAGAGGTCCTGCCGTTGGACAGCATATTTTCAAAAGCATAGACCTGACATTGCAATAGAGAGATCTGAAGCCGTGCCAAAACCAAAGCCCTTTTTTTATGGCTTGTAATTTCCATGATTGATTAGCTTTGCCTAAGCTCATGTACCCACAGTTGTCTTAATAAAAGCACTCATCATCCCTCACCGACTCGCTTCCAGTGAGGAAAGAGAAGGCGTCAAACTATCGTGTTAATATCTCATCCAAGCACTCAAACAGAGGCCGAATAGCTGAAATGACTTCAGCAGGGAAACTATCAACCTTCCCCTCTTGCTGGGAAAGAATGGCAGATGTTTGGCGCATTTTATCCGACAGTGACGGGCTAGCGAGGAGAGTGAGAAACGAGAGATGATTGTTTTACCCTGCTCTCCTTTTTCGTTGCCTTCGGTGACTCCAACTGGCGCGTTTTCCCTTCTCATTTTTTCAGCTTGATGTCAGTGTTTCCAATTATACGAGCCCAAATTGTGGGAGAGCGGTCTTACATCCATTCTAGAGCAAGAATGCGCGAAGGCTAATTATTTTGGCCGCAGAAACAATGGCTCGTCACCGGCTCCGAGTAATGGAGGCCACATTACCCCTTGAATATAAATTGATGGCGTGAAAGTTATTATTTCTCTGAAGATCAAAAACATGTGCCACCTGCAAGGATTTTAAACACTTCCATCAGTAAAAGCCCAAAGGCTGAACATTTGAAAGCCCTGGTACCTTCCCGTTTCCCGCTTGTATCATACCCAATAAAAAATGTGAAAGTAATCCAAAGTACCACATTTTCCAAACTATAAGGCGCTTTGGCGTACAAGGCGCACCTTCATTGAACGGCCTATTTTAAAATTGTTTTTACATATAAGGCACACTGCATTATAAGGCGCATAGAATAGAAGCTCCAGTTGCATTATGCAACCACTAGATGGAGCTACGCTAAAGGGAATACAATACAACATAATACAGCTTTATTAATGTAGAGCTTTCACAACTGCTGCAGCTGTAACAAAGAGCTTTACAAAACATTTAAAATAATACGTTCAAGAAATTCGAAATATTAATCCATATATAAGTCGCATCGGATTATAAGGCGCACTGTCGGCTTTTGAGAAAATGTGTTTAGGTGCGCCTTATAGTCTGGAAAATACGGTGGTAGTTTGTCGTCTCTGCGACAAGCCTTTTTAAACTCCTCATGACTTTAGCATCAGGTCAGTTTTTGTTCAAGCCAGACAAATGATTGACATTTTAAATTCGATTTGTGTTTTTAAATCATGTTTCTGGAGAATGTCACGACAAGGCTCTCTCACATTTTGGACTGCTTCACTGCAAAGTTTTTTGGTGAATCAAATGCGGTATTGGAGATGCGTTAATTGCCAGTGACAATCCTTGACTGTTATTCCAAATCTCCATTTACATTCAGCTAACATTTGGACAGTGTTGTGTCTGGCTTTCCTTCAGCACGATGAACTGAGATGTTTTTAGATGGGCGCTTCACTTTACTAGCAGCTTGCAACCTCACGGTGAAAATTTCACAAGCGTGAACACAATAACATTTGAAAGATAAGTCATGGACACGACCCTAGCAAATGCTTCGTTTTTGCCTTCGGTTCATATTTCCAAAGTCTAAAGATTATCAACTTTTTTCCATCAGGACCCACCAAGAGTATTTGAGCTTGCATCATTGACGATGTTTTTTTTTAATTGTATTTTTTTTTAATATGGATGAGACTCAGGCGTGTCCAAACTTTTTTTTCTTGGAGCCTCAGAGAAAAAAATCCAAATCCACTTTGAAATTCTTGATCCCTAATTTGTTAAACACACGAAATCTATGAATCAAGCAATGTGATATTGAATAGATTTTTTGAGAAACTGCGATGTCACAGCTTTCTGTCTAAAGTCTGATAGTTGAGCATTTCTCAAGAATTTTGGAGCAGAAAGTGTGCCGTTAACCATATTTGCTTTGAAAAATGAATTATCTTTTTCTGAAAAGAAATTTGGTGAGTATTTTAGTTGTCTTTTGTTTGCCTCTTTGCATATCTAAAAAGATCTGCAATGCATAAAACCACTTTATGACGTAGATGTCGCAACACCACCCCTCCCCTAACCCATTTTCAACATCGACATTTCTCATGCTCCCCAACTCCACCTTTTACTATTTTTTTTAAACATGCATCACTGTCTAATGTTCTTTTATCATATGCCACAGGATGCTGAAAAATGGACGGCAGGCCACAAATGGCCCCCCAGGCCATAGTTTGGGCAGCACTGGACTAAAAGAATCCATATCTTGTGTTTATCAATAACTACACACACTCTGTATGGAAATATCATCACCTTGCTGATTGATTTTGACACTTTTGTGGCAGCCCCACCGTAACATCTAATAAATGTCAAAACGGACTTTCAAACTCGAGTTTAATTTGACCGAAAAGGCAAATAAAAAGTAATTGGAGAAAAGACTCCCCAAGTTGATCTTGCTATTTGGCACATCGAACTTTCTTCCCTGCTTCTGTTCCTCCATGATCACTGTACTGTGAATGCAGTGTTTTTCTATAAATAGATTAAGCGCTTTGTAGTCTTCTTCTGGAGTCCAGCCCATGACCCAAGTGCAGTGAAGGTTGCAGCCATTTCCTTTTGGAGAAATATTTCCGGCTCAGGTCAATAAGGAAGCTGACACTTTTTGAGAGGTTCTGAGATGAACTCTGAGACCCCAACTTAGTGCCTAGACTCCAAAAATAAAGTCATGATGAATTGCATTTTATTCATTCATTCATTCATTTTCCGATCCACTTTATCCTCACAAGGGTCGCGGGGGGTGCTGGAGCCTATCCCAGCTGTCTTCGGGCAGTAGGCAGGCGACGCCCTGAACCGGTTGCCAGCCAATCGCAGGGCACACAGAGACGAACACCCATCCGTGCTCATACTCACACCTAGGGACAATTTAGAGTGTTCCATTAACCTGCCATGCATGGTTTGGGAATGTGGGAGGAAACCGGAGCACCCGGAGAAAACCCAAACAGGCGTGGAGGACATTTTATTTGTATTGTTATTTAGTTTGATTCCATGAATAACAACAGCAACAAAAAAAAAAAATCAGTCTTTGTCACTTGTAGGGCCAATGTGACTTGTATGTTGGCCCATCCAATCAGCATCTTTCCTGAGATGATGACGTGGTTCCGCCACTTCTTGAGTAACCTTGGGCAAACGTCGCCAACATTTACTGCAACCGTGGGCGGATTACCGTGTTACAGCCGCTGGAGAAAAACGAACACGTTCTTAAATCCACCGCATATCATAACCAGAAGAAAGTTTTGTCTTGTCAGAAAGCTCACTTTTTTTTAGGAGTCTACTCAAGAGTTTATTTTGGTGGCAGAATTGACAGAAAAGCATCAAAGATTGATTTACTGTTTGTTTGACTCACCAGGCTGGCCGTAGTGAGTCGTGTTTTCCAGACTATGAAAACGCAGAGACCCACGCGGTGATGTTCAAAAGAGTGTTGTCATTAGAGGGACGTCAAACTTGGAGTGCGCCGTGAAAAAGAAAAAAAAAAAAACGAACCTCGTCTTTCTTGTGTGGCCATTGGATTGGCTGACTGCGTGACTTCATGAATTATTGAAGCCGTTAAATGTGTTGAGGGGATAATGTTGGACACCCGCACATTGGTATTTGTTGGTTTTCATAAGTGAAGGCCAACTATAAGTTTAAAATAAATCTTGTGTAGCCCTGTTTAGTGGAGTATTGCTGTGATCCCGGGTTCTTTTATTTGGTTTATATTATTTCAGTTGAAATAGACAGACTGGGTTTTCAGAATCACATGCATAGTTCTAGCGCCTACCCGAATTCTATGCCCCATTGTTGCAATAGTGACCACAAAGATTTGCTCAGTTACTTCATCGACTGACCTGACCAGACTCTGCATTCTAACCGGATTACAATCAATCATGAGTCCTGATGTCTTTATTTATCTGTCCATCCATACCAGCATCCATCTCTGTCTCGGGACCGTCGGTGTCGGGAAGGTCCTAACAATGGCAAGAACGTCTTGGGTGACGAGCTGTTTGTGCTCATGGGCCAAGCGAGGAAATTAACATTTTTGGACTCCAAAGAACAACATCTGAAAACATTTCATCAATCACGCCTCCTGTTTCTCTTTAGTAAACCTCCCCCCAACCCACGCACCTTTTGTCACTTCATGAGCGTGTATTTAAGTAGCGTTGTTGACACTTTTCAAATGCATCCTATAGCCGTTTTAGATGCGTCTCAAGGTAAGAATTTGAGGACGTGGAGACATTATCACGGAGGCATTCTTGTCTGTAAAAATTCTTTATAGTCACGTATTTGATCAAAGGCTGATTGTGGGAAAAATATCTCTATCTGTATGTATGTATGTATGTATGTATGTATGGATACACACACACACACACACACACACACACACACACACACACACACACAAAAGGCCTGTCTGAATGTTTCCTTATGTGGCTTACCAACAAAGTGGCTCGGTTCCAACAACCCTTAAACATCACACACTTGCACCTTCTTTGAAAAATGTGTCATTTAGTACCAGTGTGGTTAAAGTAATCGTAAAATTCCTGTAAATTGTAGACCTCATGAAGGTTGAATTCAAGGTAACTGGACCTTTTGGGACCGTGTGACCTGAATGACTTAACGATCTAAATGGATATCAGTTATACTTTTTTTTTTTTTTTAAACATCCTCATATATGTATATTTTTTTTCTGTGCGTTTGTCATCCCGTTGGCCATTGAGTTGATGCTGGGTCATGGTTTTGATTGGTCTTAATCTATCGGAAACAGATGTGTTTTTGCCATTGTGTTTTATTACCACTGGAGGTACCACTTCTATATATCTTTACTTTGATGAAAACTGAGACCAGTGAACTGAATCGCGACGGTACTTTGAAGAACCAGAAAGAAAGAAACACTTTCAGTTGAGTGGAACAATTAAGATCTTCTCATTGCATCAGTCTTTTATATTTTATACAGTTCATCCAAATAATGAATGCCCTGACTTCCAAGTAGCAGGCAGGTGTTACTCATTTTCCTTCTACAACTGTTAATTATACTTGAATTTAATGAAATGAAAGACTAAATTATGAATTTCAAACTAGTACTCCAGCAGGATTGGCAACATGAATATGCCACCCCTTTGAACCCAAATAAAATGTCATTCCAATTGGTAATTTGGCTTCAATCTAATTGCAATACAAGGCTCTATGTCAATGTGAGTAGTCTTCGTATTTAATCCGCATCGGACATTTGCAAAAATCTGTTTTCACTTGAAGAAAATAATTATCTACATTTTCCCCTATTTTCTGACATGTTACAGACCAACATAGTCACTGAAACATAATTTTCGTGCATTTTCTGCAATGTCTATTTGACGCAATGTCCTGTCTTGAATACTAAAGTGATAGAAATCTAACAAATGTTTTAAAAAATCTGATTAGTCAATCAAATGGGGGAAAAAAAAATCAACCGATTAATTGATTATTAAAAAAACAAAACATAGTTGTAGCTCTAAAATTGATCATACACATACTCGGTCTCTGCTGATCACATTCATAGATGATCAGTGTCGGCAGGTTCAAACCCTGCTCGAAACATCCCTTCAATAAAACCATATGATTAATAATAAAGGTGTGTTCCATCCTGTGGCGCTCATCTGCAAGGCAGAATCACATCCAGATGTCCGCCAACAGTTGTGTGGGTGAGGCAGTTTCCCTGCTGCTCTCTCCTTCATCCATCTTGTCCAGCCACCATGCCGGGCACTCCCAAGCTTTTTCACAAACTATCAACTTGGCATTGAAAAAAAAAATGAAATGCCCAATTATAAAACAAATAGAAAAAAAGTGTGGGAGAATTCCACTGTTTCTTTCTTTCCCATCGCTATGCCTCAAGCCAAGAGGATTAAACAAGACCGGAGACAAACATAACGTGCGTTCCTTTGATGGGTTTCGCTCAAAGCACCATGTGTTGAAATAATCTGCTTTTTATTCCGTTTTAGTGGACAATAAGGAGCGTTGAAACTGGCTTTGTGGGTTTTACTGGAACGCTAATACCGTGACTGCAGATACTGCCGTGCCAGATATGCACTTATTGAATCATTTTCACACCCATATGATTATGTCTTGCTTGCGTGCCTTCGATCGTTTTTTTATCGTTAACAGCTTAAATTTGACGTGCAGCTCCCGATATTTTTCCATAACAAGTTTCCTCATGTTTTACAGTATCATGTTTGATGAACTGTGACTGACTCTACTGAACCATTCAGATGGGACTATTCCATCTCCGTTTTAAAATATATTCTCATGAGAAATTGGGACATGAGCCAATAAGTTCTATTCCTCTGCTTATCTTCACTCAGGTCGCAGGTGCGCTGGGGCCTCCACGGCACGTTTTCCAATAATTGTAGCGTAGCGTCGATGTGGGTTAGCTTTACGGCTTTCTCGTGAGAACAGGCTCATTTATGTGCTCCGTGCTCTGCTTTTTTGTAACCCTAGTTCACCTCAGAAATACGTTCCATTGTCATATCAAAACCAGAACCTGACTCGAATCATTGACAAAAAGTAAAATGGGCACTTTAACTTTGTGCACGCCGATTTTAGTTCAGCCTGCTCTGGTCGAATCATTTTGTCATATATTAAAAGCTACTGTATTCATTTTCCATTCCGATGTAGTCAGTGAATGTTTTTTTAATGAGATTTGGTAACTTGGTCGTACAGAAATTGAGTATAAAAAAATATTCCTGTGAAAGAAATATACAAGTGATGAGAACTTTTCCATTGACTCTTACTATCAGTGTGAAAATGACCTTGCGACTCAGCCAAATGCTGATGTCTTGAATCTGAGACCGCCAGAGAATCACTCCAGCAGGCTGAAGACTGTCACGCAAATGTGAAATGAATTCAGCGATCTCTCGGGGAGCTTTAGATCACTTTGCAGAGGGACGAAACAATCCACAGACGGCGACTTACTAAATGGGGTCAAAATGACACAGTTGGAACTCGGGAAAGTCAACAGGTGTAACGCATTTGAGGAGGGAAAGCGACACTTATGAACATAAAAAAATAAAAGCTGACTCAATAACGTTGGTCCACTGCAATTATTAGAACAAGATTTGTATATGTTTTAGCTTTAAAATATTTGTTACATCGTCTATATTTTCAAGGGGATTGATTCCCTCTCAAAAACAATTGAGCTGGTTGCCATTAGGATTTATTGGGATTTTAACCTGCTAATGTCATGCACAAATATTTTCAGAGGTTCCTTAAGAAATATTTAAAACAAAATGTTGAATTCTCTTTTTGAATTTGGCCACAAAACAGTCCTATTCACACATGAGATATGACACCGATATAGTGAGGCAATCCAAATGACTTTTAATTAGAAATTAAGTCCATTCAACTCGGTAGGGCATTTAACATTCCGTTAGTGTCAATGAAATACACATTTTAGTTTAATGGTATCAATCTCAAATTTAGTCATTCCGTTGTTTTATTATGTATTGCACATCGACACCTCTGCATAGACATAACATACAGAGCCCATTGTCCCCGCATCTGAGCGATGTTTTTCTGAAGTGGGCACTTAGCCGATCCAAATCAGCAAGCCTTCAAAGCGACGCGTTTCCCCAGCTGATACCGCAGCGAGACTTCAATCACGCCACACACATGTAACAATGTGTCACGCTTTTAGGAACGTAAAAGTGGCTGACGCTTTCATTCGCCATCTGATAACGTTGCACGTGTCTAATCTGATACGATGCTCAAACTCAGCACCGTCAAGTTTATTCCGTTCGGGTTGCTTCCTTTGACAGCAGATCTAGTGAGCCGCCCGGCAAATATAAATGCTTCCTTATTAACTTTATCACCAGTTGTCCATGTCCTGTTATAAAGAGGAAATCACTGGGTTGCGTTTTAAAATCAAGGTCCTTTTGTTCTCCTGATTCAGTACACCGATGTGTCCTCTCGTGGGCACTAGAGGTCTTAACAAACACATCAATCTCGTTCCTTCTTTGGTTTTATGGCTTTCAGGTGTCCTGAAAAGTGGGGAAATCCGTCGCTGGATATGACCAAATTGGACCCAATTCTACAGGGTTTTAGAAACTGGCTATTTTTTGTCTTTTGGGCTGTAGTATGTATTAAATACGTCATTGTTATAGCTACAGGAATTCTGAACATTCAGGGGGAGCCTGTAATTCCATTTAAAGTACTACAGCACTTAAAAAAAAACCCTCTCCAATAATGAACTGTTATTCCCCCCAAATGGGCATTTCCCAACGTGTGCCTCTTGCGTCTGCAGCATGTTAAGAAGCATGAGAGCATGCTGTTTATTAGTGTTTGTAATCTGCCCTTCTGTCTGCGCTGCACACTGGCTGCATACTTAGCGAGGACGAGACCTCTGACGGCGCCACTGTTGCCCTGCCAACTGTTGCTGATGATTCATAACGCGCCTCATTTATCGAGCTCTCTGCAGACATCAAAAATCTAAGTAGATAGCACCCAAACCACAACATGGGAAGATGACGGTTCACTTCCTTGCACTTCCTGTGGTCTCACTGGTTGTATACAACATGTCTGCCATGGAAACTACGCAGAAATGACAAACGGGCCATTCAGCTGACTCTAATGCCCCTTTTCCATGACTCTACAACGTACTCAGCTTGCCGCAGCTCGACTCGCCGTTGATCCTTTTCCACTGGCAAAACCAGTAAGTGGTTCTTGCTCTGGAGTGCAGAATCCACATCATATTGGTCCAACCATGTCGTCATTGCCTCATCATTGTAACATTTGAGACTACGTGGAGCGGACATCGGGCCTGATCGTTTGTTAGCTGATTGGAATCGAGGGTTGGGCGTGGAGGGGAAGGCTTTTTATAATTGTATTTATTTTTGTAGTTATCTTGAAAGGCTACAAAGCAACAAAATATTCCAGCGATAGATAGACACACACACACACGCACACACACACACACACACACACACACACACACACACACACACACACACACACACACACATTGTCCATGAAGGAAATTTAGTTCTACTTCCTAACCAGGATTTGTTTAATTGCAGTATTTCTCCTTTGGATAGAGCGACGTATTTACAGAATTATAACTGTGGTTGTTGATGAATTGCTACGGTTTGGTAGCTCCCAGTGAAGTGTAGAGGTCTTATTACATCATATTTCTGCGATTTTCCTCGAGCCCTGCACCTCTCCTAGTTGTCCACAAGCAAATGTACAAGGACTGTTTCCACTTGGGATGGGAAGTTGTTTCAGCCGTGCTGTTGGCTAAACATTTATTCTGGCCCTTCGCAGGTTGAGCGTAATTATCCACAAATACTCACTGAGATTTTCAGCAATTACACGCACCTCATGTGCCACCCTGGAATTTTAAGTGCTCCCCACTTGTTTCTTTATTAAACTCATAATCCAGTTCAAATGTGTGTCATGGGCAAGCATGCTGTAAAACCTGCTGTTTCTGGATCCCCGGCTCTGTGTATTCAATGGGTCAAAATAATATGCATGACTTAACATGCACTGGGTGGTGAGTGTTTTAATACCCAGAATATTCCTTTTGCTAATATTAAGTCTGGAGGTGGCATTTACGATAGTTACTCATTGGCTTTCATCTGCTTACTCCAGTTTGTATTGAAGCCCCTTCTCGTAGTTTGTTTGGCTTGAGGACTGAAGTCAAATCTTGATGTGGATCAAGCAACCGTTAATTTGGAATACGGTCACATCGCCAGTTACATGACTGTGTGCGACCACATATTTCTTTTTTCTATGACCAAACATAATCTCTGAAAGTGTGTTGGTGATTTAGATTGCTTTGCTTTTTTTTTTAAGTGAGCCAACCATTTTGCCATCATTGCTTAATGTTCAAACTGATAACAATCCTTCTGATTGATAAGATGATAACAAGTCCAAACATTTTTTTTTTTACTTCCTTCTCAATACATCACCTTCTCCTGGGTGTCGTTGCTAATGAAGTGTGCCGGTATTGATGAAGTGCAAAGGCAGCTGGCGTTGGTGCTAGTGCCAGTGACAGGGTGGTCCACCCCCGCCTGCTCCGCCACTGCCACCCTCATGCTTATCACGCTTACATTGTTTGGTGGCATCTGGCTACATGGGATGAAAGAAAAAAAAAAAAAAAAGAAACGGGCAGATGATGGTCCTTGCCAAAACTTTGGTAGCTGTTAACGTAGTCACACTGTTTCTTTCATTCTTTGATATCAATGCAGATCACATGTTTGTCTGTCTGTAAAAACTCAGATCTATTTTATATATTTTATGTGGACAATATTCCTTCAATTGCTGCTAAATATTTATGAATTTCATTATCGCATATATAATGTGGCTTCACTGTATGGGAAATGTATTCAATCCAAGGATTAAAAAATAAATAAAAAGCATAATTTGCCTTTCACGTAATTATTAGCCATTATTACAATACATCAAATGATCCTTCTTTTTGAAGCATCAACCCAACAGTCAATGTATGGGAACCAATGTGAGCATTGTCAAGATTTCTTTGGGCTCTTCTTTGATGTGTCTTGCGAGTCAAAGAAAGGTTCAACTTTCACTAAGTCGTCCATCAACCGGCTGTTCGGTGTGGTGTCTGTCACGTGCATTGGCAGATCCAGGGGTGAACGTAGGTGAAACTCTTCACACACACACAGCCGGTTTCAGTTTCAAACAGCCTACAACCAGGCGAAGGAAAGGCTATTCTACAGCGACATGTAAGTCAGTGCTGCCTATGTTGGCCTGTTTCTTTCAAGCAAAAGCTTTGACAGAGAACAGCAATAACTCCACCTTTGGGATGGTTTTGATGGAATAACATTAAAATGGTTTCTGAAGCGCTGAGATGCAGTACAGCTGTGCCGACCGTTGATTGACCTTGCCATGGATTGTATTGCTTGGTGGCATGATTGTATTGCGTCGTAACACAAATAAACAAGACGTTCATCGTCATTCGGCGAAACTGCTCCCCCAGAGGAATAAATTCAGTGATGCATTCAAAGACCTCCCCAAGCCTGTTGGCTCTGGGAGGCTGTCAGTGTGGCAGGGGTTTGATTTCCAACAGTGAGACTAATCTCACCACATGTGTCCGACCAAGCGCTTCACAAGGCCAGATGTTGGAAGGGCTGATTTGTGTGCGCCTGTGACAACGTGAAACACAGCAGCCCATTTCACGCACGTGGTTAGAAAGACATAAAAGCTGCGGCGCTAGCTAAGAAGACGTACTACATGGGGCTGAATTTAATTACGGCACGCATGTATGCCATTTTTCCTTGCTTAGGCACTGATCAGTGTGAATGGATTTCATGGTTTCATCTGTTCTGGTCAAGGGTGGATACGCTGTCTCAGAAGGCTGTGACCGGGGTGGCAGAATTCTTGGTATTTGGGTCTGGAATTATTTTTTTACAGGGACTTTAATTGAAAAAAGAAAGAATTTCACTGTGTTGAAATTGCAGCCAAAAGTAGTTAAAGGGAAGTTTTCCGGACTGCTCGCAAGATTTAAATTCAGCCTCACTTCAATACTCTATCCCCCTCTCAAGTCATTGACCAAAGCCACACCCCTCGCTAATGTGTATTGTAAGCAAGCCAATGTAGCCACGGCCGCTACGTTGGTCGCATTATTTATTTGTGATGGTGTGTTCCTGCGGCACTAAATGCTATCGGTTTTGTTTTGTGCACAGAGTGATGGTTGGAAGCAGAGAGACTGAAATGAATCATTTTCTTTTGGTTGCATCATCTCCATTTGTTACATCTGTTTGCCCATTCGTTTTCACAGACAATACAAATGGCAGTCCTCGGAAATACAGTCCCCTCCAAAAATATTGGAATAGACATTATTAAATTAACTTAAAGTGAATAACATATAATATTTGGTGGCATAACCCTGAATTGCAGTAACTGCAACCAACTTGTGACTCATTGACTTCACCAGATGATTGCATTCTTCATTTGAAATGCTTTTCCAGGCCTTTGCTATAGCCTCTTTCAGTTCTTGTTTGTTTGTGGAGCTTTTTCCTCTCAATCTGCTCTTTCGGAGGTAAAATGCATGCTCGATTGGGTTAAGGTCCAGTGATTGACTTGGCCAGTCTTTTCTCCCTGACAAAGTCCTTTGTTGTGTTGGCAGTGTGTTTCGCGTCACTCTGTTTTTGAAGCTTCTCCCGATTAGTTTGGATGCATTTTACTTTAAATGGTTGTGTGGACTTCAGAATTCATTCTGCAGCAACCATCATGAGTTACATCATCATTAAAGATGAGTGAAGGCTGTTCCAGAGGCAGCCATGCAAGGCCAAGCCATGACATTACCTCCGCCATGCTTCACAGATGAGCTTGGGGGTTTTGGATCATAAGCAGCTCCTTTCTTTCTCCATATTTTGGCCTTTCCATCACTTTGGTAGAAGTTACTCTCAGTCTCATCAGTCCATAAAACTTTGCTCCAGAACTTTTGTGACTCATCTCTCTACTTACAATCTGGTCCAAAATACAAAGCTGGAATTCTGAACATTTGTCTGATATTCATCTTTTGATGTGAAACACAAACGGCTTCAATATAAAACAAAAACAAAGGAATGAACCCTGCCGTTCCAATACTTTTTAGAGGGGACTGTAGCTGTTCCTCGTGGTCTGACGTATACACTGTTGAATGTGTGATAGTTTCACGCTTGCGAACGCTGGGTGTACTTAACATGCACACGCCGCGCTCCAACACGTTGTGGCTTTGGAGGTTTACCCAGTGCAATCGCATTTTAAATAAACAAACCTTGCGTGAAACCGGGCCCCTTTGTGGTCCGTCAGATCCAAGCCAGGGCAAATAGCTGTCACACATGGAAGCAAAGGTTACAATAAGAAATTCTATTTTTACAAACCTGACTTGCCAACAGTGCTGCACTGAAGGGATATACTGTACTGGTTTTGTACTTAAAAGTTTTGTTCTGTCATTTCAGCATCTTGGCATGGTTGTGAATCCCCCCCGCCCCCCCGTGGATTTAAATGCCATTGCTAAGCCAAAATTAAAAAGCTGGCAAGCTAAAACTCTTATGACTAATTGCAATGGCACGCAGGGCAAATGTATCGGTGCCTACATGTGGCAAGCCGGCTTCTCCCTGAAATGGGCTGACACATGACTTCACGGGATTGTTGTGTTATCCAGAGATCTCCAGAGACAAATGTCTTATATTAACAACCGGATTCTGTCCTTATAAAAACTCTGTATTGAAACTTAAAATGAATCTACGAAAGCACAGGTGTCAAAGTCAAGGCCCGGGGGCCATATCTGGCCCACCACATCATTTTATGTGGCCCGCGAAAGCAAATCAAGCATGTCAATTTCCATGATGCTTGCTAAAGTCTGAACCAAAATTTCAAATTGTCACATGTAATCCACAATAAGTCATTATTCTTGACTTCTGATTCTGACAAGTAGTTATTCATCAATTTGTTGTGCGCTGTGTATGTAATATGTGGAGGGGATTTAACATTTATATGGTTTCCCAAAATTCATAACGGCCCTCCAAGGGAAACCGTAACTACAGTGTGGCCCGCGACAAACATGAGTTTGATACCCTTGTACTAAAGCTAGTAACACTGGGCAACAGCTAATTGTATTCAAACCTGGCATTAGGAGTTCCTCGACGCATTTTTGAGTGTGATTTAAAAAATATATATATATATATATGAGAGAGAGATTTTCCTTTTTTGTTTTAAAATTTGACCAATAAAAGCTTGTCCAATACAGATTTTACCATTTGTTGTAATTTACAGCAATGATGTTTCAGGAATTTTTCTTTCTTCTTTCTGTTGCTGAACCTAATCCTTAATTCATAAATGTGACTCTATACATATATCACTGTGTGACGTATTGTTTTTATTACATTATTATTTTTATGAAAAAACTGATTTGTTAAAGAGAGAAAACTTTTGGAAAGGTTTACTTGAAAACAATCTCTCAAAATTTTTTGGACCAATGTAATTTTTTCAATGTGTATTCTGCTAACGCCTTAAATTGCACCACTAAGAAAATAAAACAATGTTGTTGTGAATTCAATCATACTTTGTTTGAGACGAATAGGCAAAATTGTCTTGACCAAATGGCCCTTTTTGTTTTTTTTAGAAATCATCGATGACCTTTCGCATCTCGTGGATAAGACGGATGGCCGCATTCGCAATGAGACACGACGAGTGCAGCTGGTGGAGAAAAAGTCCGCCTCCTGTGGTGAGTTGCATTCTTCACTTTATGATGTAAAACTTGACAATTGGCTTCAAAAAGTCTGATACATTAACGCCAAAGTGCATTTTAGAGCAATTGCTCAGTGTTAAAAATGTGACTATGTCATGGAAAAGTGCCGCGAATTGTTTCCTTCAAATAGTCAGCAGAGGGCAACTGTGCTGATGATCACCTTGACTTGATTTATTTTTTTCAGTAAGCGTCTTCATCACATTTATTGGTCTCAATCGTTATTTTCAAGTCAGGCCAGGGGTCGATAAATCACCTCAAGAACATTCCAACATTTATCGGTCTCACTCATTCGTTTGAAGTCTTTGGTATGGTCAACTGTCGAGCAGAATACAGATGGAGCAGTGCATGAGAAAACAAAATTTTACTGTCTAGCTTTTTGCGAAAGATAGCAACTGTATTTTCTGCACTATAAGGCACTTTGGATGATAAAGTGCACCTTCAATGATTGGCCTATTTTAAAACTGTTTTCATAAATAGGGCGCGCTGCATTATAGGGCGCATAGAATAGAAGCCACAATAATGACAATGGTTGCACTTTGCACCCACTCGATGGAGCTACGCTAAAGGGAATACAATACAATACAATACAGGTTTATTTAGATAGAGCCTTCACAACCACTGCAGCTGTAACAAAGCCATTAGAAGGGGTCACAAACACGGACATGAAACATATAACTACAAATGGGGTTACAAAACAATAAATGAAAGACAAAAGTTATGAAGACAATCGATTCAACAAAAAGGCACCCAAATCTCGTGGGCTCACATACACAAAATATCCTTAGAAGTCTTGCTTGTCTCCTTCTTCCTTCGTTTAGTCACTAGTTAACTATGCTTTTGGTATTATCTTCGTTTCATAATGGTTGTGCAGACCTCACAGAGTAGTTGTCTGTTTGAGTGTGTGTTGTCAATTAGTGTCGGGTAGAACCCTTTTAGGTTACAATTCGTTCACCACTAGATGGCATAGGAACACACTAACACAGGGGTCCCCAACCGCCGGGCCGCGGACCGGTACCGGTCCGCAGGGCATTTGGTACCGGGCCGCACAGAAAGAACTTGCCTTATTTCCGTTTTATTTATTTCGGAATGCGAAATATGTTTTATTTTGAAAAATTACCGGATTCTCTGTTACATCCGTCTGTGTCACGCTTGACTCACGTCAAGGCACACTTCTCGGTCAGGTGACCGATGACGCTCATAAACAAAACGCTGAAGCCCGCAAAATGAGTAAAAAAGCTGCTTGGAGATCGCAAATGACGGTGGCCTTAAAAGTACGTTCGAAACAACTGGATCAAAGTTATGGCTGAATACTCTGAGATCGCCACAATAGCACTGTTGCTATTTCCGGCATCCTACCTGTGTGAGGTGTGGAGTTTCTGCAGCAACGACGACTAAAACAAAATTACGAAGTAGACTCGACATAAACCACACACTTGAGGTGTCATTGTCTCCTATTACCCCGAGATGGGACCGTCTGGTTGCAGAAAATCAAGCTCGGGGCTGTGGTGAGTCGTCATTTTCATGCACTTTGAATTTGCGTTGTATCGTATTTTGAAGGCATTAAACATTACCAGAGCGATAAGAGTGTTGCGACCAGATTAGACGCTCCTTGTGTTTATTATTATATTTCGAAAACACCAGTTTTCATGCAGCTCATACCATATTATTTTGTTGTATTAATCCGCCACACCTTAAATGCCGGTCCCTGAAAATATTGTCTGACTTAAACCGGTCCGTGGGGCAAAAAAGGTTGGGGACCCCTGCACTAACAGGCAAACGACTCAATGGGGAATATAAAGACACTGTGACACCATATATAAGGCGCATCGGATTATAGGTCACACTGTCGGCTTTTGAGAAAATTGAATGCTTTTAGGTGCACCTTATAGTGCGGAAAATACGGTAACACATTCTAATGAGACACCTACTTCATGGGTCGAGGATTGGGATTTAACTGTGGCCCGATGTCTTCAATTTTGATTGGTTTTGATGAGTTAATTACTTCAATGTGTCACTCGTGCTCGTCATTACCCCAGATCCGCTTCAATTGTTGTTTAACGCTTTCAGCGGCCTTTCCAAAAAATGTTGGTCAACAGCTTCTCGGAGGGGGAATCACTGCAGCTGGCTCGAGCCAATCTCTGGAATGCGTGAGCTGACCTCCGTTTGCCCGTTGAACTCGGGCAGTATTGCTTAAGCAAATCGCGCTTTATTGTGGGATGAGAGCCTGTTAGCAGTCAAAGAGGCGAAACAGAAGCAGAGCAGACACTACGGAGGTCTCGCCCCTGAAATGCTTGACTCTGTTGGCCATGTCCCCATGGTGCCCGAGTGTGAGCTTATTTGTCGATCCCAGGGCCGCCACTCTCCTTCATCACTACATTCACCGCTGTTGTGTGTAATACATTTTAATACATCTACATCATTCCTTTTTCAGGGTGTGTCCATTCCCAAATGTACTTGGAGGCATGCAAAACAGTGTCCTTGTGCATACATGCTTGCTCACTGTATATTGCTGTGCGTTTGGCCTCTATGCGAATGGAAAAATTTTCCCTTCCGCTCCTCTACATCATTCTTTTTTTTTTCCATTCTTTGTCTCTGCAGTTGTTTGGTGCCCGTCTTTGTATGAAGCAGAGAAAGAGCTTTTGGTTGACTAGAATATACATTTTTGGGGTATCAACAACTGTCCACAACTAATATCTTGAGAGCAGTAAAGTAGATGTCAAAATTTTGAATTTCAATTTTTGTTATTTTTCTTATTAGTTGAGAACAATTTTCGGGAGTGGAGAGTGTTAATGGAAATTATTAATAATAAAAGAAACAACTGACAGAATCTCAGTTAAATATTTTTAAGTGCTAGTTAGCATTTTTAAACCCAAATTATATCTCGCAGCGACTGAGATTTCTTGCCTTGTTGCAACATTTAAAAATTGTTTTACAGAAGAAAGCCTATTTATCACCAAAAAATCATTTTTGTCTCTCTTTTTTTTTTCCACCCCATGACTTATTGTTTGGACAGTTCATCTGAGTGAGAAAGGTTCTGCCCATTTTTTACTTTTGGCGTGAAACAGCGCCGTGCAGATGCTAAGTGGTGCGTGGAGCCAGCTCTGTCACTGTCACTCCTAAAATACCGATACTAAAAAAAAAATAAAATAAAATAAAAAAATCCCCACATGGTATTGGAAACAAGTATCGGAGTACTTTTCGAGTACCGGTATTCTTTGAATCCCTTTTTGAATCCATTAGGCTATTGGAGCAAGAAATCCTTTGGAAGGTGGTATGAGTTTCTGTGGAGCTTAGACATCACGACCAGGCAACATCATTAGCGCTTAAGCACTTCCCTTCTCTTCAGAGCTAATCCACATTTGGTAACGTACCATTTGTGATAGCCCAGTAATCCTGAACGCAATTTAAAGTCAACTTGTGCACGTGGGACTGGAAGCAAACTACTGTATTGGTGAAATGCTTGGCAAATAATCTATACTGACAATACCTTTAAGAGTCATTTATGTAAATGAGATCAAGACTTGTTCGATTTGGTGCTTGGTGTCTTTATGTACTCACTACTGTCGGAAACTTGAAACAAATGTAGTGTCTGTAAAAGCTGCCATTTTGCTTTCAGTTTCCTCAGCTCTGTTTTTTACCGGCCCCAAAGTAAAATGAGGGGACAAAATCAACCGGGAATTTTCTGCCTTGGTAGCATCAGAACCATAACAGATGAGGCAAGTCTCTGTATAAGGGTGTTCTGCAATGCCAGGGCGGTGGTCTGAAGTGTAATTTATCCCCACATTATCTTGATGTTATCTGTTTCATTTGTTTCATCCAGAAACCGTTAAGAAAGCTGCCAAAGCGCCGATGTGCTGGCGTGTTAGGATAACTTTATTTCCATAAAATGTGCCCCTTTTCTTTTGGGGTCATCGGATCCTTTTTGTGGTCCGAAGAGGTCTTTGAACCACAAGCGGAGAGCACGGAGTGACTAGTGTGGGCGGTTGAGGGTTTGCCTGCGCCTGTCTGGCACTCACACCAATTATTTGTTGCTTCTCTGCGATTCGTCTTGTGATGTGTCTGAAAATGGCTAAGATGGGCCTCTGGACCTCTTGGGTGGTCGATCCATCCACAGACACAGAGCGTCTCCTTCAAGCATCACTGTCGCGGAAGACTCGGAATCTATTTGGCGAGCACATTTTTAGTCTCCAGAGGGGCTTGTTTAGTCGGAGATGGGCAATGATTTTTCGAAGGAGACGAGGAGGAGGGTCATCATGTGGCTCAAAGTCTGGCTTGTATTACAGTGTGAGAATCGTGGAAATGCAACACATGCTTATGGTACACACCTCAGCCATCATAATTCTTTTGTTGTCACTGGGATTGCCGACAGATATTGGATCAATCATTGTTAATGTATGTATTAAAGTGAAGTTATAATGTATACAAGTATGCGCCGTGCTTGGCGCAAAAACAAACTGGATTCTCGACTTTTTTTTTTTTTTTTTTTTTTTTTTTTGAAAGCTGCCAAATCAAGCAATGATACATTTAATCAGACCACCGAGAGGACCACAAGCGTAGTTTTCTCCAAGAATGCCTTCAAACCAACTCACCCTGTATTTCCCCCTTTGGGGAAAGACGACTAATTAGGCTGCCGGGTGGGAACGAAGGCACGGCAGGCCAAAGAATGAGAGAAATGTAAACTTGAAGTGAAAGGCCCGGGCAAAATACCAGCCGCATGCTTTAATAACAGCGGACGTCTCGAGTCCGTAACGGGACTCTCGACAGCGTTTCGGCCCAGCCCAAGACGCAGTTGTTTGGAATCTTCACTCAGGCCATTCTAATGGGAAAATAATAAAGGGGAGGCATCTGGTTAATGCTCGTGTCCTTGGAGGAGGTTTTATGAATCACAACAGTTACTTGGATAACGTCTCACTGCGCACACATGACTTGAATTGAATGGATTACTCACAGACCACTTGGGGTTTCTCGGGGGGGTGGGGGGGCATGCAGACCCTAAACTTCATTTATACTAATGGTGGGGGGGGGGGGATTGTTTAAATACAGACATACAGTATGTCAGACGTCTGCCCTTTTTCTCCCCCGCAATTCCAACTGTGGTGTATTTTAATTATTGATAAAGGCTGAAAATAATAGAAAGGGATATTTTCCCATCCTCAGGGCAAAACACTTTGTGGCTGTGTGAGGGCCTGTTTACAGATTCATCCCTGCTTCCATAGTATCAGTGGGAAAAAAAGTGATTATCCACTCGGGGCAGAGTCACAAACGCATGCCGATCACAGTGCGCAATAAGACCTCGGCGGTTGGTGAATGCGTGTAATTTGCGTTATGTCATCAGGAGAAGAATACCGATGTATGGTGAGAGGATCCGTTCATAAGGCTTGTTCGAGGATCAAGGAGAAATTAGCGGTGAGCCCCAAAGGGCTCTTCACACCTCCATGAATGTGTTTTTACCCCAGTCTCTTGAGTTGAAATTTCGAGTGCCGTATTTTCAGCACTATAAGGCCTACCTATAAACCATTCAATTTTCTCAAAAGCCGACAATGCGCCTGATAATCCGATGTGTCTTATTTATAGCTCAATATTTTGATTTCTTGGACGTAGTATTTTAAGTGTTCTGTAAAGTGTTTTGTTCCAGCTGCAGTGGTTGTGAAAGCTCGATATAAATAAAGCTGTATTGTATTGTATTCCCTTTAGCATAGCTCCATTGGGTGGACGCATAACGCCACCGCAGCCACGATTGCAGCTTCTATTCTATGTGCCTTATAATTCGGTGCGCTCTGCATTTGAAAACAGTTTTAAAATAGGCCATTCATTGAATCTGCGCCTTATACTCTGAAGCGCCTTATAGTGCGGAAAATGCGCTAATCAATATTACTTTAATGACCAAAAGAAATATGTCAATCTCTCTCTTAATCCTTCCACTGTTTAGTGGCTTAAAAGTTGTTGCAAGATGGGGAAGGGACCGAATATTGAGATCGCGGCTTATCGTTTTTCCTGTCCTGCATAGTCACGGTTTGGCATTTGCGAATTTGCTGAAAGTGCCGTCGAGTTGCTGTTATTGTGCTTCGGTCAAATCAATAATGGTCACACTTTGGTGTCAGGTGGTGGAATCCACATTTAGTTTTGTTAGCGATTACAGTGATCCAGCCACAGATTTGTTTTGCGTTATTGCCATCATCTGATTTGTGACTTTACGCCACACCTGTTGGGTAATTTTGTGAAGTTGTGCGCATTTATTCCGTCAACCTTTAAAATGCGTCTTCTGATTGAATACCCTCTTTTTTTCTTGTTTTTTCTTCCCCCTCCTCAGGGATGCTGGTGGTGATTGTGTTGCTTCTCATTGCGATTGTCGTGGTGGCTGTGTGGCCGGTGTAGCCAGCGTGGATGCCGACATGCTTAGATGACTTCTGGATGAGGGAATGGTAGGATGCAAACGCAGATGAAGACGTTCTCTCTTCGAGGTTGATTTTATTTAGAATCCTTAACCTCAAGTATGTGCATCACGAATAAATCCAAGTTTCCCTTTTTTTTCCTCAGCAATGTTGTCACTTTGTTAATGGAGATCCCATCCAACGCTATTCAGGTCATCTTTTTTTTTTTTTTTTTTTTTTAATGACATTTACACTTCACAACGCCACTTTTCCTTGCTGATTGTATTTTAATTCAAGATTTTGTGTTTGCCAAGTGTATCTTAATGGACTTTTGTTTGATTTATCCGAAGAAGCGCATATAAATCTATAATTAAAGACACCAAAAGGCCACATATTTTTCAGTGTAACAAGAGTTTATTTGAAAATCTGCCTTTCTACCAGGTTGGTATATTCAGTAGTTATAATTTTCCTTCTTGAATTAATGGGAACAGTCTCACCAATGACGACACATTTAAGAAAAAAAAAGGTGGGGAAAAAAAGAAATCCACAATGGCTTGTGTAATTAAATATATTCATATATTTATATATAATAACCATAATATATTAGTACACATTGTAAAAACAACATTGCAAAAAAAGAGAAAAAAAGGGCTTTAAATGTGACAACTAAACAGCATTTACAATTCATAGTATGAACACAAAGCAACACTTTTGACGGCAAGCTCTCTGGGTGGTATGAAAATGTGGAAGGTTACATGGTGGACCAACGCTGTCCTTTGACACGATGTTGCAAGAGAAACCATGAAAGAAACATGTTCATGTATTGTGTTTGCAGCAGTTGGTTAAAAAAAAAAAAAAAAAGTGGAGTAATGAATCATTGCACAGAGGAAAATGGCTCATGATCAAATACTACACCTAAAATACTGAGTCATACTTGGACTAGAAAAGTTGTTCTCCTTTTTTTTTTTTTTTTTAAATCATATATCAGAGCCCCTGTGTTTAGTTTGCAAGATTTGATGTAAGATTTGGATCATATTACTGGCATTCGGAGAAAGGGGACCTCAATCGTGTCATGTGGTTTACAGTAAAGCTTTTCTTTACGAAACGTACTCATGTACATTCTGGTAAATATTTGTTTGTGGTGGCTAAATCCAATTTCAAATGCAATCAAATAAATGTTCAAAGAGCAACATAATGCCGCATGGCACCCGTTGCCAGGTTGCAGCATGCGTTGCGAACGAAGGTGAGGCATGGTGTGTTTTCACAGGAATGAGAACATTTGTAGATGTTGAATGAAGAAAATCCAAATCAGTGTTGATTTTTGATCATTTAATGAGTATTTAGTTAAAGAATAGCAGGTTACCTTACTGATTTGTTTCCTTTGTTTTCTTGGATGAAATCTACAGAATTTTTGCAATAAACAAAAATACGTTTTTTTTTTCCCTGTAATTTATCTCTCTTATTTTTTCCATTTTTTTACATTGATTAAACTGAATTAAATACATACCTATCTGCATGTTGAAAGTCTACCTAGCTATTTAGGTCGTGATCAGTCACTACCTCTAGAGTTCTTAAGTCAAGTGAAAGAATATTGCTTTCCTTTGCCTTATATAATGACATATACATTTATTTTTTTGTACATATAGTGGTGTAAACCAATATATTTTTGTCAAGAAACATCACAAAATCCTGGATATCAAGTGTGACATTAATATGTACCTTTTACCCCGGGGGTGTCCGAATCCGGTCCTCGAGAGCCGAATCGGGTGTGTTGGCGGTAGGAAACATCGAAAAGATGCAGGACGGCCCTTTTCATCTACGTTCCACAAGAGCCTAATTGAACTTTGACCCGCTTTCATAAACGGTGACAGAACTTGTAACATGGTTCCGAATCAGTCTCTCGGCCTGGTCTTGGGAAGTCTGGATCTAAAAATGATGTAACGGAATCAAGGCAATGCATTTCATTGTAACGTAAAGCACAACCAGGTTAAGTGTTCAACATTTGAATCCCAAAATCGTTCGTGTTGACCTGAAACCTTTTGCATTTGCATTTCATCATGAAACAAGTTGTCCTGTCGGCCAAACATCCAAAAACAAAACCATGCAGAGGAGAATCTTCCCTGGTGATTAGTGGCTTTTTGAACAAGCCAATAGAACAGCAACACAAAAAAATGATATACTGACTGTAAAACCAACAAGTAGTATATATTGGTGACATACTGGTATTAGGTGCAAAACGGGCAATTCCGCAAGAGATGGGTGTCAAAGTTAAAGAAAGGGTCAAACCAAATCTGTGAGGTGAGCTCCTTCAACCAAAGTTCACTCGAGAAGAATTCCTAAATGATTCTTTTCATGCTACTTAACGAAAAACCAAAAAGCAGCAACGTCAACAGTCTCTTTCGACGGTAGTCTTCTGTCTGTCTCTGTTTCGTTCATTTAAAAAAAAAAAACAATTTTAAGCTTTCCTCTGGAATCCCACTCGCACTGCGTCTTTTCCCCCCATCTATGGCTTCTTGCACTTTCCTTTCTTCTCACGCTGTTGGAACTTCCGCAGCCTGCGCGCCCACGTGTCCCTCCATTGGATTACCAGGCTTCCTTTGTCCGCTACCACGCCGCCGCTCTGACCAGGGGAATCCTCGTCATTGCCCAGCAGCAGGTACTTCTTGCCGGGCTTGATCTTGGGACACTTGCAGGCCACGTCTTTGGCGCGGACCCACAGGAACTGGTCCCCCCGGCGGATGCGGCTCTCGCCTTGCTTGTAGACGGAAATGACGTTGACGGTGAACTTCCACCACTCGCCGGCCTTGTCCGCCTTCAGAATGTGCACCTGGACAGCTGCAGACACAAGGGGAGTGAGTAATCGTGAACCGTGTTGTTACTTCAGTACATCAATTGGAAAAGTGTGCCAACGCGTCATAATACAATGCTAACTGAATCGTTGAGTGCATTCGAAGATGCAGCTCGCAGAGTGACAATCTGGTGGCAGAATGGAAATCGTATTTGCCATCTTTTGCAACCGTTAATGAACGATGCCCCCCCCCCCAAAAAAAAGCCCAAAACAAAACAAAAAATATTTGCTACGTTCGTTAACACTCGAGTGAGATACGGTCTTAATGCTGCAATTCATTGTGCCGTTTGTTCTGGTGTGCCCGCCATGGCCACCAGGAGGCAGTGTAATACAGTCATGGAGACAAATGAAGAAGACTACAGTATACGATTATATATCATATAAAACAATGTATGTCAGTGAGTATTGTCACGTTACTTGCATGTGTTGAACCTCCGTTCATGCTCATTGTTTGTAAAATCACACCTATTGATGCTAACAGTGAGCATCTGAACAATATTTTGCAATGTTTGTTAGCATTAAGCTAAAACAAACTTTCCCCCGGCAAAAACTATATGGTATCGTATGAATGATATTGAGCTAATTGCTATTAGCTCCCATTATGCTTCCGCTGTATCTACTATACTATGGAAGTGGAGCGCTGTGAAGCAAGATTTTTCTTTCCCTTCATTGTGGAATTAACCGAGTGTCCCGGAGTGCAACTGAATAGACCTTTGCTACCACGTGTTCCTCCGTGAGGCCATTCTGTTGACAGTCATCCGGTGTTCTATGGACCCCTGCACCACCTTGCACCGACCTGTTGCCACACAGCATGCTGTTCCGTACCATCATCATTACAATGCCGCTGAACATCGTCACCGGCTGTACCCCTCCTCTCGTTTTTGGGACCCCCTTAGTGATTCTTTGGACATGTCACCCCAAGAGGCTTGTAGCATCATTTTGTGGCGCAGCATGCCGCCCGGCTCTCCTGCTGATCTTTTCAAAACAAAGCCCAGACTCGCTTTTTGTCCTGTGGTGTGCTTGAATAGTGACATGGGATATTATCTTTGGTCTGTTGTGGATCTGCGGACAGTATACTCTGATGGCTTTGGTGAGAGGATTTTTTGTTGTTGTTGTGGGGGGCAATCAAAAAAGATTTATTTTACGCTTATGCTTAAATAAAAGTCTCTCTCTCATATATAAATTTATAGATAGATTCATTTTTTATTTGGGCGCGCAGGAAAAACAATTTTTAGAGCACACAGGATTTTTAATTGTTTTTTAATGTATTTATTATTATTTTGTGCGACTTATTTTTTGCTCCATGTACAGCACTTTGAAAACAGCGATGGTTGCTTTAAAGTGCTCGATAAATACAGTTGAGTTGAGTTGACAGGGTCATTATGTATGACAGCCGAGGGAACCTCTCCCTATTCCCAACTTTGGTGTGTAAACCTCACTTGCCAACACACAGATTCCCTGGTCCCAAAAATCAAGGAAATAACCACATTATGTTTACTTGCATTTGCTTGGATGCCACTGGGGTCATCCCTGGATACCAGCACATCTAAGCCATTTCATGCAACGCACCACATGCGGGCGCCCTGTGCTGTGATGACTGATGGTTTCTGCAGGGAACGGTGTACGTACAGTATACGCCGACATTGATGAAACTCATTGCCCTTGTTGCTGTTGAATGCCGATGCGAGCGATAAGGCTACTCTCACGACATTGTGGGCCGTCGGCGGGTTGGAGGCGCCTCTAAAATGCCGCCCTAGCAACCGCAAATCCCTGTGGAACAACCCCCCGATCGGCCCGCCCGTCAAGTATTCCGCGGGATGCTCGGTTGAGCACTTCAATCGGCGAGGAGAGAAAAAGGGGGAGAGGTCATACATCTTATCCACACCTTGAATGGCACGGCAGACGGACGCTCGCAGGAATGCGGCGGGAAGGACAACAGTGTTTGGGGTGGG